>NC_090929.1:230978752-231287965 GCF_040938575.1 Ambystoma mexicanum
TGTGGGAATCACAAGAATATTGAAGCGAGATCACAGAGAGTGAGGGACACGCCCCGACTCCAGCTTTGGTAATGGGGGAAGAAGCTCCCCCTCCTCTGCCTTATATATTATACGGCACATGTTGGTGGCATCCCCCTCGCCTCATAGCTAATCCCCGATGTGGAAATTATAAACATTTTGTTCTGGCAAGTGGAGCGGATCGAGAGGGACACACCCACACTCCTAGCAACAGCTGCAGGCTCATCAGGAAAGCTTGCGGACACAACTCCCTTCATTAGAAGAATTCCAACTTCTCGCCGACGCTGAAGGACTAATTGGGGCCTACCCCCAAAAGCACACAACATGACACATCAGCAGCGGGGAGCTGGGAGGCTGAGGATCGATTTCCCTCCTGTGCTGGATTGTACGGGCATTGAAGACATACCATCAAAGCAGAGTATTGTGCAGGCCTGAATCTACATCACTACGTCAACGGGGTAAGCAACACAGGAGGGGCCCCAGTGGGAACAGCTCTCCTACATTCAAAGATCCTGCATATGCCAGATAGATGAATACACCTGGTCACATTTTCTATGTTCTACTGAGGGAAAGTCTGCACACCTAAGCAATACAATCACCGCATTAACCTATCTTAATCAGAAGTGACAACCAGAGGGCAGATACACCAGGGACCTGTACCTGTAAGAAACATACAAAAGAAGAAATACTTGCTACGGGGTGAGAGACGCAAAATAAAAGTTGCTTGTTTAGGTGGCTTAATCTGATCTTTCCTTTCCTGCCGCCAAAAACATGCACTCCATCAGATCACTTTGTTTATCTCAATATAGAGTCAAAGAAAGGTTCATATCTACAGTAAGTGAACAAGCCGACAACTATCTAGATGAGATATATCTGGCGCCAGGAAGAAATCTACACAATCACGACACATTGACTCCCTGCAAAAGCAACCCAAATCCATATGCACGCTTTGGGCCAGTGGTAAAAGCTCATCAGGACCCTTGTGAAACCCAAATCACAAGAAACACCCAAGATACGTCCGGGGGCATCAGACACGGTGGCATCAAAAGAAATCTTTACCAAGAGCTTCCAAGAGTTTCAAGGCAAGTATACCTCTTCTTTACAGTTGCACTTTTCCACTTTTACTTCAGAAATTAGAAATTCACTAGATGAATTTAGTAAAGAAATATCTACACTGGCAGAAAGGGTGGACACCAATGAACGAGCCATACAAGAACTGACAGAAGGGAGTAAACTTTCAGACATTGCCTTGGAATACTTATCTAGAATGACACAACCTTGAAGTGCAATACGAGGACTTGGAGAATCGCTCATGTCGTTGTAATATAAGGGTCAAGAACCTTCCAGAATCGGTGGCAGAAGCAGAACTGAAGGAAACAATGACTGGAATTTTTGCAGATCTTTTATAGCTGAAAGCGATCATGCCAATATGCTCTTGGATAGAGTACACAGAATAGGCACCAAGCCACTGGAACCAGGCACACCGCCCCAGGGACGTACTAGTTGCCTGCGTGCTATACCCACAAAAGGAACAAATATTAAAAGGAAGCAAGAACGGCTGCCTCAATCACACAAAATGGGGTAGAGATCTAACTCCATCAATATTTATATCGGCTGACTCTACAAAAGTGCTACGAGATGTACCCCATAATAAAAACTCTGCAGGCAAGAGGCATAAGATAGAGGTGGACTTTCCCCTTTAAACTACTTTTTACTCTGGAAGGCAAGCAACGAAGGATCGCCTCTAAGGAATCAGGCATGGCGCTGCTGCACATTGACAAAGATACAAAGGCAGGACTCCAAGAAGGAGCACAAATTTCCGGCGATCAACAGGAGGCACTCTTGGGGGAATGGTGTTCCATGTATCGACAAAAGAGGATTTGCAGGGGCCAACAGAAAGAAGATTGGAGAGCCTGACTATGTGGCCCAATATACAAATCTGGCACATCATAGGAAGAAGAGTCTTAGACATAATTATATCTTTCTAGTAAATACGACGCGGACATTAAGCATCCGATAATGAAGAATGGAAGGACAGTGGCATCTTGGTATCTATTTGTTCAGGTAACAGATGGGGGAGTTGGGACTCTCCACACACAACCCTAGCATAGTGGGTGAGTCGCAGCCGGGACTGATGCACCCGGGACACAATAGGTACTGTGTCTCACACCAGGTAATTGGTTTAGGGAAGAGTAATAGGATGGGGGGATGGGGAGGAAAAATGTGGGAATGTTATGGGAAGAATAGGGTTAAGGGGGGACAAGTTTAAAAGGGAGGGTGATTTGCTCGTTCAGCAGAAAGAGGATTATGGTGTTGGGACAATTAGGTATCTGTATATGCTGACTTCATGGTACAAACCACAAACAAAACAATTGAAGTGCTTGTCATGGAATATATGGGGGCTCAACAACCCGCAGAAGTGCAGGAAAGTAGAGTCCTTCTTGAGGCGCCACCAACCGGATTTGGTGACGCTTCAAGAAACCAATATCCGAAAGGTGGATAGGGGACACTTCGGCTGTGTTAGTATACAAATCTAATACAAGCAAATGTGGAATGTAAGGTGGCAGGGGTACTTATAGCAGTTAAACTAGGATCAGAGCTCCACATTATTCGCACCAAGACTCATAGAGGGTAGATATGTATTTGTTATTTTGAAATATGGGACTAAGACACTCACAGTCGCCTCATTACATGCTCCAAATACTGGTCAAGAAGGTTTTCTGAAACAGGTCATTGGGCAACTGGATTCTTTCATGGAAGGTGAATTAATGTTATGAGGGGATTTTAATTTAGCATGGGATCCAGACCGCGACCGCTGTGGGTTAACTAGATCTGCTGCAGCTTCCCCATCGAAGGCCCTGAAAAAACAATTTGCAGATCTTTCGAGAGTAGATGTTTAGCTTATCACAAAGGGGAATGAGAAAGGATATACATTTTACTTGCATGTACATAGGACATTTTCTTGTATAGATTATGTGTGGATCTCCACCTCATTAGTAGGTTGGTTAGGCAAATAGAGGCCCTCACCATCTCCCTTTAGGATCATGCCCCAATTATTGTAGATTTCAACATTCGAAAGAGAGACCAACTCTTTGGTCTTGGAGGTTTCAACTTACATTACTACAGGACCAAGTGGTCAAGGGGGAAATCGCGCAACAAATATTAAAATATATATTTCGATCTAAACCATGAAGGGGTAACGTAGCTGAATACTGGCTGGGATACATTTAAAGCAACATTGCATGGCTTCCTAATTGCAGCGGAGTCTGCAAGACATAAGCAGAGTATGGCCCTAGAATTAGAACTAGAAGAGGAACTCGCTTTAGTATTGAAAAGGATGGAAACCGACTCGGGTCCCGCAATTTGGAAAAAACATAGAATAATAGCCAGAAAGTTAAATCTTCACATAGCTAAGAAGACTGAAAAAGCCCACATTCTTTTAAGACAAAATAATTATATTAAAGCAAATAAAATGGATCGCCTTTTAGCATCTAAGCTGAGACAACGTGCAGCCTCAAGGATCATACAAAGAATCAAATTACCCTGGGGGAAGACTACATCTGAATCATAGAGCATTCTTGCATTTATTTTTACACTAATCTGTATAAATCTGAAGTTACAGAACCATTTCTTCACAAAGCTTACTTAGACGCAGTCAATCTCCCACATCTCACAGCGATAGACGCTCTAGCATTAGAAAGCGACATAACTCAAGATGAATTGTGTCGGGTAATCAGGGACTTCCCCCAAATAAATCACGTTGGCCAGATGGATACCCTGCTAGGTTCTATAAAACATTTAGTATTTTATTAGCCCCCATATTGACCAAATTATACAACTCATTTACACAAACAGGCCGAATTACTCCTTCAATGGAAGGAGCAAGAATAATAATGTTTCCTAAACCCGGCAAAGATCCTACAATTTGGGGGTCTTACCATCCAATTGCATTGATCAACATTGATTCAAAAATCTTTACTAAATTTCTGGCTAACCGGTTAGTAGATCACATGCCTACACTTATCCACCCAGACCAGACAGGCTTATAAAACTCAGACTGAGGACAACATTTGCAGGGTATGGCATATGATAGAAAAAGTGGAAAGAGGCAGATTCCTGCAGTCCTCTTCTCTACAGATGCAGAGAAGGCTTTTGATCATGTGGAATGGTCTTTTCTTTTTTATCTCTGTCCAGGATGGGATTCGGTCAAAAATTCTTGACAAAGATAAAAGCTAAATTAGATTAACCCCACTGCACGGTTACTAATAAATGGTCATACATCCAACCCCATACATCTACAACGAGGCACCAAACATCGCCTTTGTTATACGACCTTCAGTTGGAACCTTTATTGGCCAAATTCAGACAGACGGAGGGTATAAAAGGAATACAATTCAGCGGCATTCCACATAAAATCATGACATGCTCCTAATGGTAACAGATCCCATTAACACTTTGCAGTTAGCCACTCCCGAATTGGAAACCTTTGAAGGAGCGGGTGGCTTAATGATTAGTACCGCCAAATCAGAGATTTTGAAAATCTCTCACCATTAGAAATTCAAGACCTTCAGGAACATACACAACTGGGTTGGGCACAGACAGGAATAAAACTACTGGGGGTAGTAATAACTCCTACATTGGCATTGTTTGTTGTATATAAACTCTCCAATCTACTGAGAGAAATAGAATAGCAATTTAAAAAATGGGATCCTCTTACTATCTAGCCAGGATACATTCAGTGAAGATGGTAACCCTTCCCAGGGCACTATATTTTTCAAGCACTACCAATTAAAGTTCCCCTAAAAGAAATTTCCAAAATACACAGCTATCCCTGCATTTATACATTTGTATGGCAAAAAAACAACTCTGCGGATAGCATTAAATAAGTTAATGATCCCCACAGAACAAGGAGGGTTAGGTTCCCTCCGCCCCAACTTTTAAAAATATTATTGTGCAGCTCAACTAAGAGTAATCAAAGAGTGATCTATGGGAGAAAGAGGGAAAAGATGGATACCAATGGAACAGGCGTTGGGTGGACCGAAGCTCCATGAAGCACTATGGCTACCAAGACAAGATCTCCCAGCAAACATGCATGCGAGCAACATAATGGTGGTAGTAGAAGACATCTGAGACGCTTCAGTTAAAAAGCATAATTGGACGACACATCCCACACCACTATTCTTTAATACACAGTTCTAACCAGGTCAAGACCCTAATGCATTCAAAGAATGGAAACGGGCAGGAATATGTTCCAAGGGGCAGAAGTTAAAGCCTTTATAAAATGTAAACACGAGTTCAGCCTACCCTCTAAGCGAGACACTGGATTCTATCACCACCGATTAAATCAGTTGCAGTCAGAGAACTTCTGCCTTTTGAAAACATTGTGACCCATGAACCGGGGACCTCTGCCCTCATATCGAATTTGCAGAAACTCATGGGGGAAGGTAAAGCAGATAAGGAAATTAGTTATAGACTGGTGGATCAGCTTGGGGGGAAGGGATCTCAGATAAAGATTGGAACAACTACGGAAAGCAATCCCTAAACTCACAAAATCTATCCAAATCCGTGAGTTTTGGTATAAACTAATGTTTCAGTGGCATTATACCCCAGCCCGTCTAACGAAAATGCAATCGAAACTATCGGACAAATGCTGGAGAGAGTGCGGACAGGTGGGAAGCTGGGAACATATATGGTGAACTGCCTGGTTTACACAGTTTTGGGATGGGGTAAATGCATATATAGGTGAAATGCATCCATTGTTAAAAACTACATCTAAATGCGCATGTCTATTGGGATTGATGGAGGAAGACTTAGGCGGCAAACAAAAACAATACAAAAGACATTTGTAATGTTACAATTGGCTGCACTGTTAATCGCACAAAAATGGAAGACGAAAGAACCTCTGCATATCACAGAATGTTTTTTTAAAGTGTGGAACTTTTTGGCAAAGGAATGGATGACTTACCCTTTACAGGGAGAACAATTAGCCTTTTCCACCGACTGCATCAAGACTACAATATGGTTTACTGTCCGCAGACTTACATCTATTGGACATTGAGTGAATTGGTAACTACAATTAAAGTATTATTGATGATTATAAGTAATACAAGGATACAAACATCTGCTGAATGGAAGAGGGGAAATTAGAAGGGAGGTAATCAAGAGGTGTGGGGGCATGTTGAAAAGTTGTTTATGAGAAATGGCAAAAAAATTGTTCAAAAAAATAAATCGGAAACACATATAAAAGCTTGTCCCCCATTTCCACCCACACAGACACAGCAATATGTTCAGGCCAGTATTACACATGGAGACACAGTAAGAAACGGATCATTGTTGCCTGATATGAAGAAGAGGTAAAACTATATATTTTAATGTGCATGGATAACTAGGTGCAAAGAAATAATTATTACAAAAACATTTCTGTTATAGAGTTTAAACATTTTTACTCGTTTACAATTCTGCCTTTGGGAATAGGATTTATTTTTTTAGAAAGTAAGTATTTGACTCACAACTTCTCAAATAAAAATATAAAATAGGCAGTAAAAGTACTCTTTCAAAATCTTATCTGGAGTAAGTAATCATTCCCAAAGGATGCTATATAAATATCAAAAGGTTTCAAGGAATCTGTAAAAACATTACTCGCTTTAAATGCATTACACCAACATATGTGCAGCCTTGCTGCTTGCCATCCTATAACTGTATGAGTAGTAGCAGCACTACCAAAACCTATGAAATCCTCAGGCGAATCCCAAAGAAACCTTTTGAATTAAGCGACAGCCCAATAATAAGTGAAGGAATACATGTCGTCAGTCCAATGTAAAACCAAGTTCTATCTGCATAAGCAATATTGTGTGGAGTTTTAAACTTAAAGGCGTTAGAAAATGATAAAATTCAACAAAATGCATTTTGTTAAGGTGGTAAGGAGCTCTCCAATTTCTATCCTTTGGTCAGAAACAGTTATAGGTTAATTTGGTGAAAGCATGGACTTCTTGTCTCCTGTGGGTTTTCTCAGTCTGAGGCATTTGAGTGTGCAAGTTCCAGGGTTCAACCCTCTTTGTTCAGTCTCTTGTAACACATGGTTAGGAATGTTGCATCCAAGTTAATGAATTCAGTACTTTTTCAACTGGCCTGGGAACTTCACCTACCAACTTCCAGGTTTCCAGTTCAACTATCTTCTCAGTCAACATTAGGATCTTTAGGCCAACTACTAGAGATTTAGTGTGTCTGAATTCAATACTTTTTTCAATTATCTCTAGGAACTTTGCCTCCATGTTTCAGAGTTTGTTACTCAAATCATACACTTTCAGTGGGTGTGAGGAATTTAATCTCCAGGTTTCACCCTGTATAGTTTCTCCGTTCAACTGTGCTCAACTTGCTCTAGAAACATTCAGTCTGATTCTACGTAGAAGCAGTTTTACACTCACTGGCCTCTTCAGTGTGTTCTACAAACTTTTAATGCAACTTCTAGCATATAGCTCAAGTCATTTTCTTGCTCGATAGGTCCTCTCCTCTGAACTTTCCCTTTCATGAAGCAGTATAGCCGTGTCCTCCTCCTTTCCTCTGGTCATCGTCCTCCTTCATCCAGCACCATTGGCTGGCATCCACAAACCTTTCCAATTGAGATTCGACTCGCTGCCTGTTCCAAGTCTCCCCTTCTTGACCGATACGCATATCTCTCAGTTAGAGACCCTCCTGCTGCTCTGGCTCCCCTATGTCTAACATCCCTTTCTCCACCTCTTTATGCTTTATGTCTTTTTAATGTGCTTGTCTCCTCCGAGGTCCCTGTATGCGACACTAGTGGTCGCCCTAGTGCGCAGACTTACCCCTCAGTGACATTACTGCTACGCTGCATTCTCAGATAGGGCAGTTTCTTCAGAATACCACCTCCTCAACTAATGTACCCATTCTTTTTCTGTCCTGTGGTCCCATAGTCTATGCCACGATCATGGTAAGTGGGAAAAAAAAGACTTACAAGTTGGTCTTGCCAAAATATTTACTGGAACAAAATGGCATCCCAAATGCCTTCAAACCATTTGTGCATAAATCTGACAGATGGCAATTCAAAAGAAGCTAGGAAGATTTTAAGATAAAATTCAAAAGGATGGGAGTGGGAGATGAAGGCTCTAAATCTGTAAAAAAAACCACACAACTTTGTCAAAAACATTGAGAAGATAATATTCATGTGCCGCTGATTTTATGTACCTGTTGTCTACACACATGTAATCCATCTACTGCTTTTTGGGCAATAATAAAGGTCACTGACCATTAAGATAATTCTTCAGGCTCATCCACGATCTGTCCAACTGAGCTGGCAAAACTAAATTTCACTGATAACCTACTTGTGAAACACTTGTGTACGAGCGCGATAGAAATAAAATATCAATCAATCAAACCTACAGGTTTTTATAGATCTTACGAACAGCTCCATCCGCCTAAACCATTTAGAAAAAACTATGCTTTATAAACGTGAAAAAATCTCATACAGAACTTTGCTTTACCCTCAGGATTCCATACACATGCATGACCTCTTTCACTTGGCCTGCGCACCATTCTGAGGGTACTCGGTTGCCTCCGGCCAAGAATAATATGTACTTTTCCAAAGTCTATGTTAAGTGAACTTGGATCCCCTGCCCATCTACATATTATGTGTTGTCCTTAAAGGACCGACCAAGGCAACTCTTGTCACTTGAAGTTACCACATTAGCATTGCACTGCTTCTCCTCTTGCTACACCATTCACACTTCACCGTTTCCATCCATCTTACATGCAAGTGTGAAATAACCGGGGCACCACAGAATCTACAATTGCCAGCAGGGAATTTTGAATCATACACCATTGCATGCTTTCCACCATTACCTTCGGCGTCATATACCAAACTGCTGCACCTTTTCTAACCTGACATTTTTAAGCGTGCACACCCAGACAATACAGTCTCAGCTTGCACCACGTTAGAATGTATAAACTTCACAGGTCACTTCAATTTTACCAACTCTGGTCAGAACCTGCTAAAGGAAGACAATGCATTACTTACCGTAAAAGCATTTCTGATGGTTGTATCTGCTTAGATTCACATGCTGTGCATAGTCCGACATCCAGTGGTCACTGCAGAGTATTGCATTTTGTTTTTCATAGTCGAAAAGGGCACGTCGACAAGGCGTGTCTGTAACACTATCCCTATAGTGACGTGCGTTGTACCCACAACCCCTCACGCGTCGAGGTCCCTCTGTTTGTATTTTTTCTGCCCTGAGGGAGCCTTCTATACGTGAGTGAGTACAGAAAAGAGAGAGATGTAGAAAGGTGTCTATGTTCCTTCCATCCGAGCGGGGAGGAAGGGTGGGCGCATGTGAATCTAAGCAGATACAACCATCAGAAATGCTTTTTTACGGTAAGTAATGCATTGTCTTCTGACGTTTGTTAATCTGCTTAGAATCACATGCTGTGCATAGACTAGCGAGCAGTACCCGGAGTTGGCGGTGGGTTATGAGAAGGAACAGTAGAGAAAAGATGTCTTAATACTGCCTGTCCCACCTGAGAGTCAGATCTAGAGTGTGCATCTAGACAGTAGTGTTTTGTAAAGGTGTGCACAGAACTCCAGGTTGCCGCTTTGCAGATGGACTCAAGGGGAACTTTTGCTATGGATGCTATGGATGCTATGGATGCCCCAGTGCCTCGAGTAGAATGTGCTCTTGGCTTGAAGGGTAGTTCTCTCTTAGCAAGAGTGTAACAGAGAGTGATGCATTGAACAATCCATCTAGATATAGTGGATTTTAAAACTGCATCTCCTTCTCTTCCTGCTGCCACCGAGACAAAGAACTGATTAGTCTTTCTCAGTGGTCTGGTTCTTTCCATGTAGAACATGACAGCTCTGCGCACATCAAGTGTATGCAGACTTTTTTCTCCCGAATTGGAAGGGTTTTGAAAGAATGTTGGTAGTTCTATTGACTGGTTTACATGGAATTTTTAGATGAATTTCGGTGCAAACCTTGGGTGCGTGCGTAGAACCACTTTATCTTTGTGAACTCCTACAAAGGGGTCTAAAACAGAAAGTGCCTGTAGTTCACTTACTCTCCTAATGGAGGCGATAGTAGGAAATTGGTCTTAAGAGTGAGGTCTTTAAGAGTTTCTTTGTGCATGGGTTCAAAGGGTGAGCCCATGAGTTTGGTAAGTACCACATTCAGGTCCCAGCCGGGAGCTGGGTTTGCTATCGGAGGGTGTATTCTCTTTACTCCCTCCATGAAGGCTTTAATGGAATTGAACACTAGACCTGAGTCCAGTAAATGGGTCAGGTATAGGACAAAGTGTGTGGGGGAGCAGTCAACTGGGTCGATGCTTCTTCCTCTACACCAGATGACAAATCTCTTCCATTTGCTAGAGTAACAGTGACGAGTGTTAGACTTTCTAGCCTCCCGGAGGTTGTCCATGCATCTCTGCGGGAGTTGTAAGTGTCCAAATTCTATGATCTCAGGGAACCTGCTGAATATTTCCACGCTCCAGGCTGCTAAATTCGTGGTCTGAGGGCATGGATGCAGTGTCCTGCCCTTGTCCTGTGACAGCATGTTGTGCGGGCAGGGAAGTTTCACTGGGGGAGATAGAGACATCTGCATCAAGTGAGCGAACCATGGCTGCCGGGCCCACATAGGGGCCACTAGTATCATGGTAACTTGTTCCTGGTGCATTTTGTGCACAATCTTGTTGAGAAGGGGAGTCGGGGGAAAGGCGTAAGCAAATTTCCCTGACCATGGTATCGATAGACCGTTCCCCTTGGATTGGTTCTGGGGGTACCTGGAGGCGTAATCTTGGCTTTGTGAGTTCTCCAGAGTTGCGAACAGGTCTATTTCTGAGAATCCCCATTGTGTGAAGACGTCGAAGACGAAGTCTTCGTGCAACTGCCATTCGTACTCTGAGGGCAGAGGGAAGTCTCTGCTGAGTTTGTCTGCTAGCAGATTGAGTTCCCCTGGTACATGTCGTGACAGTAGGAACATGTTGTGTCTGAGAGCCCACTTCCATATATTCTGGGACAGCTTGGACACTCCTGGAGAGTGCGTGCCCCCCTGCTTGTTGATGTAGTACATGGCTGTGGTGCTGTCCGTAAGGACCATCACTGTCTTCCCTTGTATGTGTTCTTGGAAGGCTTTTAGTGCTTTGAACACCGCCAGTAGCTCCAGTAGGTTTATGTGCTTGGATGCTACGCTCAGAGTCCACACTCCATGAGCAGTCTGATGGGATAGGTGAGCCCCCCATCCTGTGAGGGATGCGTCTGTGGTTAGAGTGGCTTCCACTGCGGGTGTGGCAAAAGGTTTCCCTATTACCAGGTTTTCCTTTGTCCACCACCGTAGCGCGAGAACCAAGGCCTGCGAGACCACCACTAGATCGTCCCATTGTCCGCTGGCCTGACACCACTGGCTGTTGAGCCACTCTTGCATTGGGCGCATGCGCAGGCGCGCTTGAGGTACCAAATAAATACACAACGCAATCATTCCTAGCAAGCGCATCGCTTTGCGCACCATCACCTCTCGACCTGCCACATATTGGGGGATCTGAAACAGCATGTTTTGGACCCTCTCGTTGGAGGGGAAGACGAGGCCGTCCTTTGTTTGAATTAGAGCCCCTAGGAATGGTTTGACTTGGCTGGGGTCTAAGCTGACTTCTTCTCGTTGATGGAGAAGCCCAGTTGGAACAAAAGGTCTACAGTCTTTTGGGTGTTTGAGAAGCATGTCTCGTAAGAATCCCCTGTTATGAGCCAGTCGTCGAGGTAAGGGTATACTGGGATGGATAACCTGCGCAGGTGGGCCGCTTCCACTGCCAGTACTTTCGTGAATACCCTTGGTGCAGATGCTATGCCGAAGGGTAGCACTCTGAACTGGTAGTGTTTGCCCTCTATCATGAACCTGAGGTATTTTCTGTGCGCTGGCAACATTAAAATATGAAAGTATGCATCTTTCATGTCCAGTGTTGTCATGTAATCTCCCTGTGATTGCAGTGGGATCACTTCCTGTAAGGTCACCATACGAAACTTTTGGGGTTTGACAAACTTGTTCGATTGGCGCAGATCTAATACAGGGCGCATGGTTAGATCCTATTTGGGTACAAGGAAGTACACTGAATAAATACCTTCCGTTACCTGAGATAGGGGCACAACCTCTATAGCTCCTTTTTCCAGTAGCTGGTCCACTTCTTGGAGAAGGATGGTGAGGTGTTCTGGTGTCATGCGTCGTCCCCTCGGGGTTCTGTATGTTGGGGAACTGTTGAACTCTATACAGTAGCCGTGGGCTACGGTGGATAGTACCCAGCGGTCTGATGTTATTCCCTCCCATGCTGGAAGAAAGGATGTTAACCGGCCCCCGACCGGCGATGCATGGGAGGGGACCCGAATCTTCACGTCACTTGCTGTTGTTGGTGGCTTGGGAGCCTCTAGGGGTGGAACCCCGGCCTCTCCCCTTGCCACGGCGTTGACCTCTCTGATTGTACTGGCCACTATTACTTTGGTAGTTGTTGGCAGAATATTGAAGTTGTCGATTCTGTTGCTGGCGTTGGCCACGAAAAGAATGCTTGTTGCCAAATCCCCGCCTGTTAAGGGGCTTTGAGATTTGATCCAAGGTCTTTATGGTATCAAATTCTTTTTTCGCATTTTCCAGTGCGTCATCCACTGCCTTTCCAAAGAGGTTAGACTCTTCAATGGGCTTGTTAATGAGCGCCGCTTGCGTTTCCGCCTTAAACCCGGAATTGCGAAGCCGGACGTGGCGCTTCATCAGAATTCCCTGTACCAAAGAGCGACCAGCTGTTTCCGCTGCATCAAGGGTATTCTTAACGATGCATTGGTTGACCAGAGACCCTTCATTAACTGTAGCCAGCAATCTAGTTTTTAGGGGGTTCAGGGACTTCCTCGATGTCCTGCTTAAGCTTTCCCCATTGTGCATCAGCGTAGATTGCCAGCAATGTGTTATTCTAGTTGAGAACGCTGCCAAGGTGGTCATTCTTTTGGCTAGGGCATAAAGATTTTTCCCCTCTTTATCCGGGGGTGCCTCGCTGGTAGACAGAGGAACCCCAGCCCTTTTCCTAGTGTTAGTCACCACTAAGGAGTCCGGGATTGAGTGACCCTTAACATATAGTGGGTCTGATTGAGAGGGTGAGAACAATTTTTTCGATTCTTGGATTAACCCCTCTTACTAGTGGAGGGGTGGCCAGTGAAGGATTGATTCGTCTCTTAACAGAGGCGAGTATTGGAATGGTTTGGCTGGTGGGGGGGGGTGGATTTCTTTGATAATCCTTTCCACGAAGTCAGTGTCTGGGGTGACCTCCCCAGTTTCGACCTCAAAATGTGCGGCTGCCTTCCTCAGCAGCGCGTTAAAGGTGGGCTGATCGTCAACAGGCAAAGGGTTCCTAACTGGTGTGGTCTGAGGAGACCTGATGTCTATAATGTCTGGCTCTGTAGACCCTGATGGCGACTTCCAGGGATTTGGGTCACCCTCACCTGGGTCTTCTTCGTACCCTTCCTCACTTATGTTAGTGTCCTCATGGAAGCCTTCTCCCTCTTGTTGGTTTTCATCATTAATGAACTCCTCTCCTTCCTGGAAGTGAGTGTCCTCTTCGGTTAGGTCGTAAGAGTTCATATCCTCCTGAAAGGGGTTATAGAACAACTTTGGGTATTTAGCCCTTGGACTTTCTAGGAGTACCTCCCTAGGTCTTTTAGGTGTCCTATTTTCTGGAATGGCCATGAATCTGTCTAACTTGTCCATACAGGACTGGAACTTCTCTAGGGTCCACTGAGGTAGGCCAGAGCGGTCTGGGAGTGAAAAAGGAGTTTCTTCTCCTTGTATTCGCCTAAATCTGTCCCATAGTGCCGAAGATAAGGTGCCTTCGCCTTCTGAGAAGTGTTCTGGCAGGCTAGGGCTTTCCGTCTTCGGTGGGAGCTGTCCCAGCCTACTTTCCGGCGCCTTTGGCGTTTCTTTGGCCTTGTGCGCGGTTTTCTGCGTGTCACTTGTCGTCCGTCTCTGGCCGTCCTTAGAAGATATACACGCGAGGCTTTCGGCGATCATTCTGTCTGCCGAGGGATCGCTCGCCGTCGCGCTAGGTACCGTTGAGTCTTTACTGGCAACGTGCGCACTCTTATGAGGCGCATCGCCGCCTGAGGGTTTGGGGTTAGCGCCCTTATTTCCAGAGTGCCCGGTCGCCTGTCGCGGGAGTGGGGAGGGCTGGCGACCCTTATGGTCGGCGGAAGACACCGGTGGGCCCGCCGCCTCCGTTGGCGCTATGGCTGCCTTCGACGAATGCGTGCCGTGGGGTATGTGTTTATGAGATTTCTTGTGTGCGTCCTTGTCGCCGGGGTGTTCATCCCCATAAGCTGGGCGTGAGCCGGGCTTGTCGGGGCCGGGGACGGACGAAGAGGAGCGAGAACGCTCCCTCGAGAGGTCTACAACCTCCGTTACGGAGGCCGTGTAATCACTGTCCTCGTCACATTCGGCGGCGGCGCCAGCGGGCGAGGAATCTGACCTAGACACGGCGTAGGCCGCCCACCTTTTGACCCTGCGGTCCTTTATCGTTTTGGGCTTAAGTAACTTGCAGGCCGCACAACCGTCCTTGTGATTGAGGGGCAAGCAACGGTTGCACCGTTTGTGCTTGTCCTTCCAGGTATATTTGCCTTTGCAAAGTGGGCAAAACCTAAAGGGCGTCCTCTCCATAGCTGAGGGCAAGAAGTGTGATTACGACCTTGAAAGAGAAAGGCATTCTCTGAGTAAAAAGAACAGATCACACAACCCCACTCTCCCTACTGTGTAAGGCCGGCGAGGCCAGGCCACGTCTTCGGCGACGCCGAAGGATCTCCTCCGCTCGTCCTTCCGTCGAAGATCTTGCTCGGCGGAAAAACAGCTTGCAGCTTCATCGAGGGAGGGATCTATGTGTTAGATATGGAACAAGTTACTTACCTGTAACTGTTGTTCTCCAGCATGGGTCTGGCATGGATTCACATGCTCATGAATATTCCCCGTCAGGCTGGGAATCCTCGGTAAAGAAAAAATCAGTATCAGTTTCTGATCTGTCTTTCCTAGTAGTAACCAATCACTGATCTCTGCGTCATACTGACCACAGCCAATGACTGCCCTCTACCTAAGCCCCGCCTCTGGCAGCAATCTTCAGATTTGGTAGCACGTGAAGTGGCAGTATGACCAAGTGAAGAGCCGCAGAGGGGTAGGCGGGAGGGTTCGCATGTGAATCCATGGCAGACCCATGCTGGAGAACAACAGTTACAGGTAAGTAACTTGTTCCTTCTCCAGCATGGGGTCTGGCATTGATTCACATGCTCATGAATATAAGATTAAATAGCAGTACACACATGCACAACCACGGGGGGGTGGTAAAAGGCTCAACATTAAGCAATACAAAAAAACTCAACATTAAGCCTCTCTTACCTCCTCACCAGGCTCACCTTAAGCGAACAGGTTGCGCAGCACTGCTTGGCCGACCCTGGACTCCTCCCTGGAATCCCGATCGACGCAGTAGAATCTCGTGAAGGTGTGCGTCGACCTCCACGTAGCAGCCCTGCAGATGGCACACCAGATAAGATCGCAGTAGTAGCAGCGATCGCTCTGGTCGAATGGGCTCTCGGACGGCCTGGCAGCGGTCGGAGAGAGCCTTCCCTTGATTCACAGGTCCAAAGTTCACGAACAGCTTTGATGTCCTCCGGAAACTCTTCGTGCGGTCCACGTAGAACTTCAGCGCTCTAGCCACATCCAGCGAGTGCAAAGTCCTCTCGTCCGGCGACGAAGGAGACGGGAAGAAAACAGGTAACACCAAGGGCTCGTTAAGATGGAAGTCCGACGGCACCTTGGGCATAAAGGAGGGGTGCGTCCTAAGCACCTGTAGCGCTCACCTGATTCCCGTAGAGGCGCCGGTCTTGACTGGGCGTATACCGTATCTTCAAAGGTGATGTGTAACACACGGCTGGCTCTTTGGGCTGGACCTCTGTGCCCTGTATGTCTGACTCGAAGGGTAAGATGTCTGCAGATAGAAAATATGGGATTAAGGAACTGGGTTATTGAATGTCTCTCTCTTCTTCCCTTTCTCTTCTCCTGTAGAACCCCAAAGGTTAACGCTCTCACCTTAGGTAAGTGAACGCTGTGCTCTCCATCTGCCTCGGGGCAGGGTGCTGTAACCAGTTTCTTCACTGGATAAGGGGAGCAGGCCTCTTGACTTCAGAGGACTGCTGTCCGTCGTTTACTGCACGAACGGTAAGTTTCAAGTAATTCTAATGTCTTTAAAGTCTTTAGTAATGATGTCTCTTGTTTTGCAGGGTTCCGGCGATGGCGGATGACGGGCTGAAGTGAGTTGAAGATGGAGCCCGTGTGATGAATAGAAGCGCCTGGAAGCACGTAAGTAAGCGCTAGTTGCCTGCTTCACGATGCGCTCTAACTGTCTTTTTATTTTGCAGGTACAAGTTCGGAGCGGCTGCAGGGTGCCGGAATACCCACTGGGTTAGATGTGGAAAGGAGTAATGGCACGTGAGTATTAAAGTTCCCCAATGTCTTTAAACGCACCTTGTTTTGTCTTTCAGATGCGGGATGCAGCGCCGAAGGCCTCCGGAGCGTGCAAAGAGTTGGTAAGCTTTTGTCTTTCAGATGCCGGAATGCAGTGTGAAGACCTCCGGAGCGCACGAAGAGTAGGTAAGCCTTTGTCTTTCAGATGCCGGAATGCAGCGCGAGGCGTTGGTGACAGCCGATGGACCAGGTAAGTGAAGAGCTGTCACTGAAGACCGTAATGCTAACCTGTTCTTTCTTGTCTTAATAGGTGTTGCTGAAGACTGGATTCAGGATGGTAAGCCTTTTTCCTTAGGCCCAGGATTAGATGCAGAAGACACGATGAGCGTTCTGCTGCAGAGGATGCAGAATAACGCAAAGCAAGATTCATCCATCGGGTGTGGTTTAAATAGCCTCCTGTAGTGCTTAGGTGCCTCCTTCCACAGCCACGCCTAGGTAAGAAAAGAGTTCCTGCTTTCCAGAAGAGTTCCAGTGTTCTGAATCTAGGGAGTGGCTCCTGCCACACCCAACAGGAAAAGTAGTTCCAAACAGAAGAGGATCAGAGGCTCAACTGGCAGGCAAGTAAGCAGCATGGTCTGCTGCAGGTAAGTCCACCCAAGCATTATGAGCCCGGCGCTTCCAGCGCTGGGACTGGGCACATTTATGAGCCTGGTGCCACTGGCGCCAGGACTGGGTCCAAAAGGTCCCAATTGGGACTGGTTGGCACTCGGAACCTGGGTTATGGATCTGCTTCCAAGGGAGTTGGGAAAACCCTGACCTTTTGGAAGCAGAGATCATGACAGCACCACCCTCGAGGCATGGAAAGTCAAGAACGGTGCTTTGCAGGATAGGGCCTGGATCTCTCCCACTCATCGTGCGGAGGTAATGGCCACCAGGAACACAGTCTTCCACGACACAAACTTCATAGGTGCCGAGTGCATCGGCTCGAATGGGGGCCCCATGAGCCTGGTCAGCACCACGTTAAATTCCCACGCTGGGGCCTTCACCGGCGGGAACGACCGGAACAGTCCTTTCATAAACTCTTTTACCAGTCGATGGGACCACAGGGACGTCCGTCCTGTGGTTCTGGTATATCTGGAGATCGCCGCCAGATGAATCTTAATGGAGGCATGGGCTAGCCCAGCCTTTGCCAGCGATAGCAGGTACGGCAGCACTTGAGGGGCCGTAATCCGTAGGGGGTTGATCTTCTGTGCTCGGCACCAGGTAGAGAACCTCTTCCACTTATGACCGTAGCATTTGAGAGTCGAGGACGCCCTGGCCTTTGCAAGAACCTCTCTGCAATCGGCCGGTATATCGTAGCCTCCAAACTCTAGCGCTGCAGCAGCCAAGCCTGCAGGTTCAGCGACGCCGGGTTGTGGTGGAAGATGGCGCCTCCTTCTCTGGAGAGAAGGTCCACGTCCGCCGACAGCTTGATGGGAGGGGACGTTGACAAGTCCAGAAGGTCCGGGAACCAGATCTGCCTCGGCCACGCCGGTGCAACGAGGATCATCCTGCACCGGGACCTCTTGAGCTGGCTGATGAGTCGAAGCAGCAACGGCAACGGAGGGAACGCATACAGGTATAGGCCGTCCCAGGGGAACGAGAACGCATCGCCCATGCTTCTCAGCTGGGGAAACCTGCTGGCGAACTTCTTGCACTTCGAGTTCGTCGCTGTTGCGAACAGGTCGATTTGGGGTTTGCCCCATCGTCGGAAGAGTTAATCCACCTGATCCTGGCGCAGTTCCCACTCGTGACACGCGCGCAGCTCCCTGCTGAGCGAGTCAGCGATGGTGTTGCTTTCTCCTGCCAGGTGGAAGGGAACCAGGAAAATCCCCTGGGCGACCGCCCAGTGCCACAGATCCTGTGCCTCCTTGGATAGGGCTGGGGATCTGGTGCCTCCCTGCTTCCGTATGTAAAACATTGTCGTGGTGTTGTCCGTGAAGATCCGCACCACCTTGCCCTTGAGCGACGGGAGGAACGATTTCAGAGCCCAGAACACGGCTCGGAGTTCCAGGACGTTGATGTGCAGGAGCCTCTCCTCCGGGAGCCAGAGGCCTCTTGCGTGGAGACCTCCGGTGTGGGCGCCCCAACCTTCCAGGGAGGCGTCCGTCGTCACCGTCTCCTGGTACGCCGGCGTCTGAAAGTCCTTGCCCGCCGTGAGGTGCGCTCGAACGCCCCACCACTGACTCGCCCGCCGGAATACCTCGTTGAGGGGGACCCTGTCTTCGAAGGTGCCCGTCGCATGTATCCAACGGGCGTCGAGAAATTCTTGTAGAGGGCGCATCCGTAGTCTGCAGAGGCGCACCAGGTAGATGCAAGAGGACATCATCCCCAGGAGGGACTTGATGGACCTCACCCTGGCCACGTCCGTGGCTAGCAGGTGCTGCACTTTTCCTAGAATGGTCTTCGTCCGTTCTTCCGACGGGGCCGCCAGGCGCCTCACTGTATCGAGCTTCGCTCCCAGAAACAGGGCCACCTGCGAGGGCACCAGGTGGGACTTCGGGTAGTTTATGGCAAATCCCAGGTTTGTGAGTAGCTGGACGGTCCTCGCAGTGTGTTCGACAGCGAGTTCCCTCGTCCTTGAGCGGATGAGCCAGTCGTCCAGGTAGGGGTAGACGTGAATCCCCTGTAGGCGCAGCCGCGCCACCACTGGTGCTAGGCACTTGGTAAAGACCCTGGAGGCCGACTTCAATCCGAACGGCAGTGCTCTGAATTGGTAGTGGCGTCCCTGGACGACAAACCTGAGGAACTTCTCGGTGACCTTTGAGGATGAGAACGTGGAAGTATGCATCCGCCAGGTCCAACAACGATAGAAAGTCGCCTTCCTCCAGCTGTCCCAGCACGTGCTGGAGGGTGACCATCCTGAACTTTTGTGATCTGATGTATTTGTTCAGACGACGAAGGTCCAGGATGGGGCGCCAGCCGCCCGTCTTCTTCCTGACAAGGAAGTACCTTGAGTACACCCCGGAGCCTCTTCGGGACAAGCTCGATGGCGCCTTTCCTGAGCATCGCCCGTACTTCCAACAGCAGTTGCGGGATGTGATTTTCCTTCCTGGCCACAGGTGGAACGTGAGGGCACTTCTTCAGGAATTCGATAGTGTCCTCTTGCCAGGGTAACCAGCACCCAACGGTCGGTGGAGATGGACTTCCACACGCCGACGAAATACGTCAGCCGGCCTCCCACCGGGGTGCTTCAGTGGGGGCCCGAGACCACGGCCGGTTCAGTCCTGCTTGGAGGTGGTGGCCTTGCCGCCCTGGCCACCTTGCCGACGGCGGCGAGGCGCTCCCTGCTTGCCGCGACCCCTGTAGGCCTCCTGAGATGAGGAGCGTGCCCGCCTGGCGGTAGAACGACGAGCCACCGCTGGATCCCTTGGAAGCACCCTGTCTGCATTCGGAGCTCCGAAAGGGCCGTCGTTGCCAAAGGGCTCCTAGGGCGCGGGCCGTCTCCATGTCCGTTTTTATTGCTTGGAGGGACTCGTCCACCACCTTCCCGAACAAGTTGCTGCCGTCGAACGGCATGTCCAACACCCTGGTCTGGACGTCCTGACGGAAGTCGGTCGCCCGGAGCCAACCCCGTCGTCGTAGGCAAACACCGCTGCCCAGCTGGCGGAACCCGGTATCGGCAATATCGGTTGCCACCGTTATGGCGTGGTCCGACGCCACCACGCCCTCTTGCAGTATTTCCAGGGCCTCGGACCTCTTGTCGTCCGGCAGGAAGTCCAATATGGGGGCCAGCTTAAACCAGAGCTCCCTGTTGTAACGGGCCAAGATCGCCAGGGCGTTGGCCGCTTTGATCGTCGTTGCCGCCGATGAAATGACCCGCCGCCCCATGGCGTCCAACTTCTTTCCCTCGCCGTCCGGCGGGGAATTCGACGTCGAGGCTCCTGACCCCGCCGCTTTCTTCTTCGCCGCCGCCGAGACGACCGAGTCTGGCGTTGGCTGGGCCCTGAGGCACAGGGGAGCGGTTTCGGGGACCCGGTACTTCTTCTCGTACTGGTCCCGTTTGGCTGGTGCCGTGGAGGGGTTTATGAGAACCGACAGGCCCTCCTCCCAGATGTCATCGATTAGGGGCACCGCGATGACCGTCTTCCTCTTGGCCTCCCGGCGCTGATAGAGGAAACCTTCCTTTTTCTGCTCCTCCGGGCAGCGCTGGAACAATTCGGACGCCCTGGCGATCATGGCGTGGAATGAGCCAATCTCGTCGGGCGGCGAGGCCCGTGCGACGGGAGACCCGTTCCGTCGCCGCCGCCCTCAGAACCCGTCGTCGAGCCCAACGCACCGTCATCTCCCGACTCGTGGGAGGATGAGGAGGGAACTGTAGGCCTTACGGGGGCGAGCGGAGGAGAGGGTTGGGTTCTCCGTCGTTTGTTCTGAGGACTTCCCGACGGGCCAGGTTGCAGCTCCTCCGGCCTGGGCCGTGGGAATCTCGTCCTTATCTCAGAGCATAAGGACTGGATGGCAGACAAAATGGCCGCCGAGCCATCCTGAGGCCTAGGATCCGGCTGCGCCGGAAGGGAAGGCCGCTCTTCCTCACCATCGTCGTCTTCCTCGGTTATCTCCCGAGGATCTTCCTGACAGGATCGAACCTTCTCGAATTGGACTTCGAGGTTCCTCACGGCCTCGATCAGTTCCTCCTCCGAGGCTGACTCCGAGCTCGAGGAGGGCACCGTGCCCCCCCTCGCTTCTTCCATCATGGCGGCCACGACGATGGGCTGAAAAGAGGATTCCCTCCTTGGCGCCAGAGAAACTCTAGTCCCAGAGGCAGTCTCCGCTGGCAGTGTCTCTGCCGGCTTGGCAAGAGTCACCGCGATAGCCTCGATAGAGGCCTTCGCCTGCTCGGTAGGGGCCTTCACCACCTTAGGTGCGTCCCGGGCCTTCTCCGGGGGAGGGGCGACGCCTCGCTCCCCCTCTTCCGAGATCGGACGGGGCTTCTCCCGAAGCTTACTCGGGGTCTCGGACTTTCTCTTCCCCGAACCGGAGCGTTGGCTCGTGGTTGATGGTGCCGGGGAAGGTGCGCCCTGCCTGGGGACCGAAGGGCCCGACCTTTCGGCGCTCCCGGAGCCAGCGGACTCGCGGCGCTTGGCCTGGTGTTGGGCCCCGTCGCCGGGGTGCCCGCACAGGACTTAGAAGCCCGCTCTGACCCTTTCTTCTTCTTCTCACCCGTCGAGCCCTTCTCCAACCAGGGATCGACGGTCCCTCATGGTCCGCTCCGACAAGTTCTTGCAGAACTGGCAGTCCTTCTCTACATGAGCCTTGTCCCCATGAAGACAGTAGAGGCATCGCGAATGTTCGTCTTCCTTAAACACATTCTGCAGCCCGCATCCAGGGCAGCTGCGAAACAGCTTGGGTCCGGGCGACGAACTCGCATCCTGGGCCATCTCGAAGTAGGCAGCGAATCTTCTGGAATCCTCCAAGAAGTTGATTCGACGAAATCTTCACCCTTGAGGGGCGTAGGAAAATCCCGCAACGGGTAGCCGTTAACTCGGTAGAAACGGTGGAGCTTGAGGCTCGATTAACCGAAAAAATGTGAAAATTCAACTGAAAAAGCGCGAAACACGCAGTAAAAGCTCGGGAGCTAAGCACGAGGACTCCCAACACTTGAACGTGCGGTAAAAATCTGAAGATGGCTGCCAGAGGCGGGGCTTAGGTAGAGGGCAGTCATTGGCTGTGGTCAGTATGACGCAGAGATCAGTGATTGGTTACTACTAGGAAAGACCGATCAGAAACAAAACTGATACTGATTTTTTCGTTACCGAGGATTCCCAGCCTGACGACGGGGAATATTCATGAGCATGTGAATCCATGCCAGATCCCATGCTGGAGAATAATAATAAACGACCAAGGGTCGAAGAAATGATTTTGCAATGTCTCTCGAGGAGCTCCGCATAGAGGCGACCAATAACTGGGTGGAAAAAACAATCTGAGGGACCTCGACGCGTGAGGGATTGTGCATACAATGCACGTCACTATAGGGATAGTGTTACAGACACGCCTTGTCGACGTCCCCTTTTCGACTACGAAAAACAAAATGCAATACTCTGCAGTGACCACTGGATGTCGGACTATGCACAGCATGTGATTCTAAGCAGATTAACAAACATCAGAAATATATTTATCCACAGAACTGTTGAAATCAAAAATGTCATCTAAAACATTTATTTTCTTGTCAAATTGTACAAATCTCAATGCACAAAGATACTCCTGCCTTCAAACTCACTAGGAGAGACGTTCCACCCACACAGATGACCTAATAGTCCCACCCACACAGCTTTCCCGGGTACTTTACGAGCCACTATAGTCACTCTGAATAAATTATTTCAATGTTCCTAGAAAACAGCATTTTCCCCAAGGACAGCAAACAACTGGGCACAGGTTTGAAATTGTGCATATTGCCTCTAGGAAATGAACACCAAAACAAAAAAATAAAAAGTACTGTAGATGTGTCATGAACAAAGGAGCAAGAACACACATGCAACATCACAACCAGGAAATTCACTCTAGGACTGATGTTGAGTCATGTCATTGTCTCAAACATTGAAGCTTTCAGTCATATAGAGGAAGGCGGCCGTCTCATGAGCCTGCTTATTCAGGGCCAGTTCACTGCTGCAGACCATGCTGCTGCCTCTGGACTCTTCAATACTGCTACAAGTTACTTGGTGCGCCTTGCTTAGGCAGCACTGTTCTCGCTTTGCCACACCAATCTACCAGACAACTGCTCCTGCACCAAAGTTGGCAACTACTGTGCTACTCCATTCCTAGAGATTTCGCTGACCCGACTGCCGCTCTGCTTGAGGCTATCATGGTAATTCAGCCACTTTCCTGTTCACTCTGCATAATACTTGGGTGGGGGGTGGAGGAGCAGGGACAAGGGAGGAGATTAGTACTTTATAAGCCACCAACACAAAAAGGTACCCGCCTAACTCATCACCGTAGTTTCAACACATTTGGGTAAATGGAAGGTTTATGATCTTTTTCACTGCGAGGCTGGGATAAGGGAACATTAAATAATGATTTTTCGAGTGGTGTGTGGGTTTGTGGCACTTCCCATCATCTAACGAGGCACCCATATCCGTCTGCCATATAGTTCTTACCTTATTGAATGCCTTGAGCTTTCTGGGAACGCGTGTCTTATAAAAGTAGAAAAGTTCCAACTTCCCCAGTTTCCCAAGGAAATAACGGCGCTGCTCACCTTACGTTTTGTGGGCCCTGCAGGAAAGGTACATTGGATCGTCTTATTTCGGTCCACTAGAAAACCGTCTGCTCCCAGCAGGTCACAAACTTACTGGTAAATGCCCATAAATCTCCCCCCACAAAAAAGCTGGCCCTACCTCCAAATGTTTGATCATGAACCAATCAGTCGTCCCAGCTTACTTAGATGCTTGACAAAAATACCCTTGCCCCAAATATGAGGGCAGTGTACACGTTTTTATACCCATTTAGTACCGTAAACTGGTTCCAAACTTGATACATTGCTTTAAGGTGTGTCGGCAGTAATAGCTTTGTCATAACGTCTCTACAAAACAAATTCAGGTGCACAATGTCAAGATCAGAGCTACTAGCCAGGCATAAAAAGTTACTCACCTTCTCAGTTCTCTACTTGCACACAACACACCTTTTCTTACTCACCAAGAGTCAATGATCACTAGCCAATGGTTAGTGGCGAGTGCACATTTTGAGACCTGAACTAAGGGACCACATATTAAGTGAAATATGTCATATTATGCTTTGAAATCCAGGACACAGACCGCCCACGCCACCACCCTCGACCCTTTCAACGTACAGTAACTTTAATGTGTCCAGACAAATTCTGGGCACCTTATTATTCCAGAATAGTTTTTTAAGTGCCGAAATACACTTATGTAAGCATAGGAAGACATAGCAGCACAGAGAACTCTTGGCAGAATATAATAACGAAAACCAGCCCATTAGAGTCGACTGGTCTTTCAAGCCTGGACAATAACTTAAGGACATTATTTCTACACCCCCTGCACTCTAAATGTATTCCAATGTATCAAAAGGGCTCAATGATGCGTGCTATTGGCAGCCACTGCAATGGAGCACTCTAAGTTCCTGAAAGTGCATAGAAATGGGATTTGTCACAATTAATTTATTTTCAGTCCCGCCACCATCCCAAATTCCTCAATTTGTTCCAACATGGCAGGGAACGTTGCAGCTGGATCGTATAAATATGAATCGGTCACCTGCATATAAAGAAATTACCTGCACCTGCCTATTCACCTCAAAGCCTACACTAGAAAATGCACTCCTCGTTAAACAGGCAAACAGCTCCATTATTAGAGCAATGCGTAATATCGAAAGGTGCACCCTTGTCTTGTGCTCCTACTTAATTGCCATCTAGAGGATATGTGGTAATTTGTCTTAACTATAGATGAGTGATTACAAAGCAGTTTCACACATAGTGTACAATTAATCCCTACACACATGTCCACACTAGGAGCATGGCTGTGGGTTCTTCTGCATACTTACAAAAATGTAAATAACAAAAATTAAAAACCCTCCTGGTCTCTTACAAGATTACCACCAGCATCTATCACGTCACAGATTGTCCCAGGCCATCTTTTCCTGTTACGAAACCAAGCTAAGGAATTACCAAGCTAAGGAATTACCAGTCTGATCTACTTCATGGTTTAGATATTCATGCTTGCGCACTGTCATACCACTTAGTTAACTCTTCTTTTCAGAGTAGAAACCTCTCCCATTAATCGGATGTTTGCTCTCCTCTCTGATACCTTTGCTTCATCTTCTAACAGATTAATCTGTCTCATAATTGTAAGGTGTTTTTTCCTATAGTGGTGGAAGAGCAGCAACCTGTAGGAGTCCTGAGTCAGGGATAATACACCTTACCGCACATATGTGCGAATAGGAACCCGGAGGGGTTGGGGGGGGGGGGGGTGGGAGGGGGTTAGGCCTTTCCCTTTCTTTTTCTGATCTCCCTTCTTCAGCTCAGCCCTAGTGGCTACGACCCTTTGGTTGAACCAGGGTAAATTAATAGTCACAGCCTCTTGTAATTTGTGGCAAGAGTAAAACTCCTTATTTATATAACAGAGTAAGAAATCAAATCAGCTCCTCAGTATGCCAGAGTAATTATTTAATTTACCTGTCCTCTAGTGCAGGGTCTGCATTAACATTTACAAGTCCTTTGTGAATTTCCTCCAGCAGTTACAATATTATTTAACCCCAGTGGGGTCACCTGGGGGGGAGGGGTGTGGGGGGGGGACAACATCATTCACCGTAGGAAAGCCAATCCATTAATAGGTCAGTGGGAGCTCTTGTGAACGAGACTGTTCACATTTAACAACTAAATAATTATTTCACCTCATGAGGAGCATCTGTCAGCGAGGTCATTCACATTTGACAAATAAATAACTCTTTCGCGTTGTATTAGCACTTCCGAGGCAGTGGCCGGCTACCCCTTGCGACACACACACACACACACACACACACACACACATCCCCCCCCTCCACCCACCCCCTCCACCCCCATGTCCTGATGGAAAACCTCCCTCACGAGAGTCACTTGGTGGTCTGGGAACATACTAACCGTATCAGAAACCTCCACTGCAGAGCACTGGCAGAGCGCAACCCCCGGTTTATGAGCTATGCAGGGTTTGAGCTAAGCAGCAATGTCCGGCAGAGGGCCTGGATACACGCTTGTTCCCGACAAGGGCCGCCACGTAATTTCTTTCCCTACCCACAGTGCTACGCAGTATGGCCTACTGAGGCGCCCCGGGGCTCGGTAAAGTGGATCAGACCGAAGGTGGTCACTTCGTGAATGCCACAGAATCCTTCTTTCTCTGCCTCCGCTTACTGGCGCAAGTCGCGGGCTGATATGCAGCAACCAACCTTGCTAATACGGAATCCACTACACTACCCAGCGTTCTCTTCCTCAAACAGTGACCTGAGACTGACAGTGCTGCCACTGAATGAAAGCAGTCAGATAATATACTTTTCTACTTCAAAAGTCCCGCACTATTCAGCCCGCTCCTAGAAAACGTTCCCACTCTTACCTCCAGTCACGGAGAGGTGAAAGGCAGACTCTTGTCCGCTACTGTCTATCCCTTATGAAAAGCACGAACACACGGGCACCACCAGCCACGTTGGGCTGTCTTCGTCACACTGCTGCTCGTTTCCTCAACCCATAGAGGGGAAGAGCGCGGGCCGGCCCGATAAGGCCTGCAGCGGAACTCTTCCCTCTGGAGGGCCTGTCCGCCCTGCGAGGTTCCTTAAGACGACCAGCCCCTCTATGACACTTACCGTGGCTATACATCACCCATGGTCCTGTCCACCTGTAACCCAGACCGCGGGGAGATTTTCTGCAATCGCCTCATTCACGCTCCCATTCCCCCTACAGGTGGTCTGCACCAAGTCCCCCAGGATCTCAGGAAGGAGAAATGCCTACAGACATAAAAACAGGACTGGTATCATGTACGTACGCGTCCCATCCATACATACCAATGAAACACCCAGGCTGGAACGGGGGGTTTACACTTACATAAAGGAGCACTTATGCTGGAATGTGGAGGCTTACACAATCATTTCCTGACCCCCCTTGGGTCATAGCAAGGCATTGCCCCGGATGGTAACCTTGAATGCCTCAAATATGGTCCGCAGAATCTTCATTAAAAAGCAAAAAAAATCTCATCTCTTTCTAAATAGTTGTTTTTTTACCAGGTTACTCACCGTAGTGACCACCTTACTCCTAGTCCATAGTCCCCTTTCCTCCATACTTGTGGGACATCTCTCCGTCCTATGTGACGGGACCGGAGCACTTTGTAAAAAGCATCCACATTTTTCCAAAAATGTGTCCTTCCTCTCTTTCCTGCGCGGGGCCCGGTGCGCGGCCGTAACCCCGCCCACCTTGGCTCCGCGTCGCCCCTCAGTCCTTTTCTTTGCCAGGTCAGAGACCCATTACCAATACAGAGGAACCTTATTAGAGGGGACGGCCGGCGGGCGTATGGAGGAAAGGGGACTATGGACTAGGAGTAAGGTGGTCACTACGGTGAGTAACCTGGTAATACTCCTACGTCCCGTCCACTTTCCTCCATACTTGTGGGAGATTCCCAAGCACTCCTTACAGGAACTACGGGTGGATGGAAATACCCCTTACTGAAAAAGGTTCTTCAGCACAGCCTGACCAAACTGAGCATCAGCTCTAGAACTCATATCGAGGCAGTAATGCTTACAGAAAACAGATGGAGAGGCCCAAGTAGCTGCCCTAGCGATGGACTGCCAGGGAACATACTTCTGAAAAGCAACCGCAGCTGCCTTGCCACGCACCAGGTGTGCATGAATACCTTTAGGAGGTTTCAGCTTTTGGACAATGAAAGAGTCCGTGATACAGGCGGCAATCCACCTAGAAATAGCTGCCTTAGACGCCTGTTTGCCTTGAGGGTTGCCGAAAGTCTCAAAAAGTTGAGAAGAACTTCTAAGCTCGGAAGTCCTATCCAGGAAGAACTTAAGAGCTCTTCGGACATCAAGACAGTGTAGCACCCTCTCCGCCTCAGAGGCGGGGTTCAGAAAAAAGACCGGTAGGGAGATCGATTGATTCAAATGGAATTCGGTCACCACCTTCGGCAGAAAAGCTGGATTAGTTCGAAGGACTACCTTGTCCTTGTGAAAAACCGAGAAAGGATGCTCCACCGACAATGCCTGGAGCTCACTCACTCTCCTTGCCGATGTGACAGTGACCAAAAAGGACACTTTCCAAGACAAGTACTTGAGGTCCACAGTAGCCATCGGCTCAAAGGGTTTATGGCACAGCGCCGTCAGGACAACATTCAGGTACCATGGCGGGTGCGGATTACAAACTGGAGGGTAAAGGCGTGTTAAACCAGCGAAATGCCCCTTTAACACTGGGTTAGCCAGAGAGTACGAACACTGATCCATAGAGAGATAAGCAGAGACCGCTGACAGGTAAGTCCTGCATGACAGAACATGAACCCCCGACTCTGCTAGGCAGGACACAAAGGACAACCCTGCGTCAACCGTGGCACCCTCTTAGATCCAATTTCTTCTCTAGACACCGATGACAGAGCCTGAGCCATTTACTCTTGTACTGGGATCTGGTCGAAGGTTTTCTGGCTGCCTGGATAATACGCATGTTATCCGCAGACAAGTTCAGATGCTCTAAAGGCCTGACCTCAAGCACCAAGCCGCCAAGCTGAGCGATTGTGGGGAGGGGTGCCACAGCTGCTGCTCCCCCTGGGGGAGAAGATCGGGAGTTACCGGTAACCTGATCGGCGGATAAACCGACAGGTGAGTTCTGAGAACCAAAACCTGGCCGGCCACCACAGGGCTATCAGTAGAAGAGAACAGTTCACTGAGTTCTTCAACTTCCAAATTGCCCGGTGAACTAGAGGCGGGAAGGCATAAGCTCTCATGTTGTGCCATGGCATCTCTAGAGCATCCCCCAGAGAGGAGGCTCCCAGCCCCCCTCTGGAGGCATAGAGGAAGCTTCTTGTTCGCCGCCGTCGCGAAGAGGTCCACCTGCGGTGTGCCCCAGCACGAAAAAATCCCCGAGAGGACCTCTGCCTTCAACTCCCACTCGTAGCTGACCACTGTCCGCCGGCTGAGGGCATCTGCTGTGACATTCAGCTGGCCCGGGATGTGCACTGCAAGCAGCCAGACACCATGAAGCACGGCCCACTCCCAAATCTGGATGGACAGGTCCACGAGAGACTTTGTTCCCCCCCTGCTTGTTGATGTAATACATTGACACCACATTGTCTGTTCTTATGCAGACCACTTTGTTGACAATGACCAGTCTGAACGCCTTGAGCGCCAAGAAAATCGCCAGAAGCTCCAAATGGTTTATGTGCAGGAGCTTGTCCTGAGGCGACCAGAGGTCCGAGACCTCAAGGAGATCTAACGTCGCACCCCACCCTAGGAGGGAGGAGTCTGTCGTGATCGTCACCATAGGGACCGGGTCCTGAAACACCGCGCCCCCAGACAGATTGCTGAGAGATGACCACCAGTCCAGATCTACTCTCATGAAATCCAGAATCATTATCCGCATGGAGTCTGGGTCCACTGCCTGACGCCATGAATTCCGAAGGGCCATCTGGCTCCGTCGCATTTTGAAACGAGCAAGAGGAAAAGCCAGCACATACGAGGCATTGAGGCCCAGAAGCCTCTGGAACCACCAGGCCGACATACTCTCCGACTGCGCAAACATCTGACACGTGGCCAACAGATCCGCCATTCTGTCCCCGGTCAGGTATACTCTGCAGTCGACCGTGTTCCAACGAAAACCCAGAAAAATCAGGTCCTGAGAGACCGTCATGGAGGATTTCCGCCAGTTCACCGACAGCCCAAGATGGAACAGGAGCTGAAGGAGAGACTGGAGGTTGCCCGCTGCCGCCAGCGGACAAGGGCTGCGTAGAAGATAATCGTCCAAATAAGGATACACATGGATACCCTGAAGACGAAGATAGGCCGCAATCACCGACATCATCTTCGTGAAGACACGCGGCGCCAAGCTGAGGCCAAAAGGAAGCACCCGAAACTGGAAGTGCTCCTCTCCCAAAGAGAAACAGAGGTACCTCCTGTGTGGAGCCCAAATCAGGATATGCATGTACGCATCCTGAAGGTCCACCACGCTGAGCCAATCACCCGCCTGCAACGAGGAGCGAATCTGGCCAGGCCTGATCATCTTGAATTTCTCTTGGGGCAAGGAAAGATTGAACTGGGAAAGGTCTAGGATGGTGCGCAGGCCAGCCTGGTTGGGTTTGGGCACCGTAAACAGCCAGGAGTTGAAGCCCTCCCCTCGCTCCCCAAGGGGAACGGATTCCACAGCTCTGAGGAGCAGAAGTTTCTGAACCTCGGCCTTGAGGGAGGGTGAGCCCGACAGCTGAAAAGGAGGGTTGAGGGGTGGGGTAGGGGGTAAAGGTAAGCAGAGCCCGCCCGAGCGACTGACAAGACCCATCTGTCTTCTGTGATGGTCTGCCACGCCTCCGAATGAGACGTGACGCGTCCTCCCACCGGGGTCTCGTGCGAGCACGGTAAAACCTCATTTGGCAGGTTTATCGGTGGCGGTGCCACCTGAACCTGATGAGGAGGCCGAGGAGCGGGAGAAATACCGCGTACGCTGTTGTCTACGGCGGTTATTTCCCGCAGGAGTGTCCACTCTGCGCGATTTGCGGTCGAGGAAGCCCCTGAAACCAGAAGAAGGTCGACTCTGCGATAACGGTCTCTGAGATTTGAAAGGAGCTTTAACAAGAACAGACAATGATTTAGCCGTCTGTGTGCTATCCTTGGTTTTGGTGAGCTCTACATCAGTAGAAGAATGAAAAAGCTCCTTACCATCGAATGGAAGGTCCAAAACCTTGTTTTGCACTTCCTTCGAAAACTTCGTGGCATGCAACCACGCTTGCCTCGAGGTATCAACCCCGAGCATCATGCCCCGAGCCGAGGTGTCTACCTGATGAGCCGCAGCCTCCAGGAGATCCTGGGCCAAGACCTTGGCATCGGAAAGGCCACCTCTGAAATCTTCAAACTTCTCGACCGGAATGTGCTCCTCAAACTCCGACAGACCTTTCCACATCCGCATGTTAGCTCCCGCCAAAATCAATTCGGCATTGGCCTGCCTGAGCTGCAAGGCCGAATCGGCAAAGATTTTCCTGCCTAGGGAGTCCAGGAGTTTGTCCTCCTTTCCCAAGACCTGAGTAGCCGTCGCGGAAGAGGATGCTGCAGGTCTGGACTGCAATGTGGCCCAGCCACCACTGTGGAGGAGGGAGGCGGACAAGACGACAAGGCTACTTACTCCGAAGAGTGCAGCCTGTGCCTCGCGTCAATATTTTTATTGACGAAAAGTCCAGAGTGTGGCTTCTCCCAGACTCTTCGGACCTCAGCCAAAACATCCTTCTGCAGGAAAAGGCCGGTACGCTCCAAAGGAGACAGGGTGAACGCCCCAGAAAGCACGCCCTCCTGTGGAGCAGGTGCCTCGGGAACCGGGACATCTAAGAAATTCATCATGTCCAGTACCCGGTCATGAAAAGCTCTAACAGAGCGGGGGAGGTCCTCGTTGTCCTGCTCGCCTTGAGGGTCATCTGACAGGTCAGGATCCTGCTGAACCGTGTCAGGCACTGCCTTGTCCACTGGGGACAACGGTGGCAAAGGCGGAAGAGCAGGGGCAGGCACCACGGGCAAATGAGGCGTTGGCGGAACCACCAGAGGAACGGGTGGAGCCGGAGGCGCTGGTGGACAAATTTCCTTAAAAAGCCCTTTGAAATACTCCCTCATGGGGTCGGTGCGCATAAGCGCTTGAAATTTACCGAAAAAAGCGTCCTCAGGAGATTGCTTCAGAACCAGAGGAGGCCTCTCATGAGGTGGACAAATCCAGGGACGTAACGGAGAAGGGTGCCACGCCGGGCCCTCCGCCGACGTATCCACATAAATCAAAGGGGCTGCCCCTGCAGGCAACAAAACATTGTGCGGAAGAGGCATCCGGGCGTTCCAATCATAAACAGGCCGGTAAGGATACGCACAAGTGACCTTATGTTCACCCAAGCGACCGAACCCTACACTAGAGGCCGATGGCGTAGTTGTAGGGGTAGTACCTAAAATGGCCGCCGTTGTCATGGCGGGAACGGCCGCCATTTTGTCTTCATTTGAGGGGAACTGCGGCACGTGAGGAGGTGAGGCAGGGGTCCCCGTCGATGGATCAGGGGTCTTAATTTCAGCCTTAACATAAGGAACCTCGGCAGAGCCGGCACTATGAGGCCTGGAATGTGTCTGCGACATACCAACCGCCAACTGAGCCTTCGAAGGAAGGACCTCGGCACTGCCGGTAAAAGAAAAACCTTGCTTCTTTGCCCCCTCAACAGATCTGGTATCACCACAAGAGCGGGAACGGTGAGAAACCGCTTTCACCAACAGGGCCCTGCCCGGCCCCTCAGAACTGCTGGTAGCCTTAGCCTCTGTACAAGGGACCTCGGGCCTAGGCCCGGTAATAGCCTTATCGGCACGGGCCTCGAACATCCGTTCGGTAAACACAAGCCCAGCCAAGGCCTCGGGGCGCACCCCGGTCTTGTTTTTAAGGGAAGCCGAAAGAGAGGCCTCAGAGCAAGCTCCGGTACCCTGTGACTCAGCAGTACTGTGTCTACACAGAGCCCCCACAGGAGGGGCCTCGGAAGTTACTCTGGTGTACACAGGCCCCTTACAGAGACCCTCGGAGAAAACTCTGGTAGAATGATTAGGCCCGACAGGCACCTCAGGGCGAACCCCGGTGACAGAGCGATCAACGCCCCTCCCGGCCCGAGAGGAACCAGGGAAGGTATCCCCCGGCCGGGGTGCTCTGAAAACTAAAGAACTTACCGGGCGTTTCTTCTTCTCGTCGATTAACGCCTGAAAATGAGATGGAGGAGCGCGTTGGAACACCTCCTCCCACCGTTCCAACTGACGTTGAAGAGCCCGTACCGAAAGGGAGTCACAGTAAAAACAGGAGTCCCAGCGGTGTTCCGGACCCAAACACTCTAAACAAAGAGGATGGTGATCCGCCATTGCGAAGAGACGATGACACGAAGAGCAGTCTGGAAAGTCGAATTTAAAAGACATAGACAGACTAGAAGACGAACGCTAGCGAGAGCCAGAGAGGAAAACAGGGAAGAAAATCTTCTGAGGATGCAAGTGCGTCCGGCCCCGATCGAGCGGAGAAAAGGACTGAGGGGCGATGTGCGGGGCGGAGCCAAGGTGGGCGGGGTTACGGCCGCGCGCCAGGCCCCCGCGCAGGAAAGAGAGGAAGGACAAATTTGGGGAAAAATGTTGATGCTTTTTACAAAGTGCTCCGGTCCCGTCCCACAGGACGGAGAGATGTCCCACAAGTATGGAGGAAAGGGGACGGGACGTAGCAGTAAAAGGTTTCATCCATTAGCAAGTTGTTTCCAAGTCTGCATCTGGGTCATCCTTGCCGTCCAGTTAATTATCACAAGCGGTGGTGCATGATTTGAGAATGCATGATTTGAGAATGCCCAGCTTCCTAGATCATGTATCCCAATTTTTTCCCCTCTGTGAGCGCAGTCTATTCTGATAGGATTTCTGTGATGCTGAAAGGAGAAAATCACCCATACCACGTGGGTGCAGAGGTATCCAAACCTCAATCGTGTCCTGCTCTTGCTGAACCTATAATAAGTCAGACCCAGTGGCTAACACCCCCAAGAGAGGTGCCAAGCTCCCTGTGTAAATTAGAATTAAAGTCACCCATCCAGACTACTCAGTGATACAAGTACTTCAATGCTTCTGCCAGCCCTACAAATAAAGGGCGTTTCGGTCGCTTTTACTCTCTAAAATAGACAAACAACCCCAATATAAATTGGAAAACAGATACTTAGGAACCCATCCCCCCCGTTTTCACCCACAACGTTTCCTGGATAGGTAGCACACGTAGTGCAACAGGAAGAAACTACTTTTATTAGTGCCTGATCTGAACAGGTGTAGCTTTTATGTTCGAGTTATGTTTGAGTTCCAGCTTTAAAAAGTAAAAAAATAGGGAGTACTGCCACTTCAAAATCTTATCTGCTATGTTTGTGAAAAAAGGCCATCTATGCTGGGCACAATGAACAGAGAAGCAAAATTATCACAGTATCCAAACATACAGCTAGACCGCCAGTTTATGTACACTTCTCGTGACGTTATGCAATATTTATTAAATCTGCAACAATATTCTGCGTCACATCAATATCAGCAGCCCCCCATATGAGCCTTTCAGATGATGTGAACAATGAGCTAGTCCGCCAGCCCCACCTCCAATTTCTTTTCCAGCTTATTATGCTCCTTTACTGCAAGGTACGTTTCCTCTCGCATCACAAGGTCTATGGACCTCCTGCACACAGAGGACCATATTCTATCTCTTAACTACATTGTTTGTACCATTGACATTGCAAGAAGAACAAGTTACTCTCTTACCTGGTAACTTTCTTTCGATGGGATGGTCCGACAACGTATTCCATATCTATGACAGTAATCACCACAGCTGTGCTGCTTCGTAAAATCTTTCGGCGTCTGCGTCGATGACATTGATATGCTGTCCTCGAGGGCCTCCGTCGAGCTGACGTCACCGGATGTTACGAGCAGGACGCACGTAGCCTCAGTTGTAGTTTTTTCCCAGAACGTGTGGCACCAATCTTCTGCCAGTATGACCACAGAAAGCCTTGCGGAAACGTAAGCTGCAATCGCATAAGAAATTCTGTAGCGGGGCAGGTAGGGAGGGAGCGATATGGAATATGTCGTCGGACCATCCCATCGAAAGAACGTTACCAGGTAAGAGAGTAACTTGTTTGTCGAGGGGATTGGGTCCTCCGACGTATTCCATATCTATGACAGACTCCCAAAGCAGTACCAACGTATGGAGGAGGGAAAAAGAATTTAGAATATAGAAATTTAGAATGCCCAATCAAATTGCAGAGTAAAGGAACACCTTACCAAAGGCGAGATCCTGCCCATGGATAGAACCTAGGGAGTAGTGTTGTACAAAAGTATGGACCGAAGCCCATGTGGCTGCTTCACAGATGTTACAAATAGGAACACCCCTCTGCAGGGCAGTAGAGGCAGCCATACCCCTAGTAGAATGGGCCCGTAAGCCTACCGAAGGGTCCTTACCCGCCAAGCGGTAACATTCAGAAATTGCCAAGATAATCCATCTAGACAAAGTCTGCTTAGTAACAGCTTGTCCCAAACGCCTTCCAGCGTAACCAATAAAGAGCCGATCGTCCACTCTGACCCAGGACATGCGAGAAATGTAGAAACTCAAAGCTCTCCTAAGATCCAACCTATGGAGCCTCTCCTCTTCCTTACCAGGATGTGGAGAAGGATAAAATGCCAGAAGAACAACCTTCTGGCTTAAATGAAATTCCGACCCCACCTGCGGAAGAAAGGAAGGACGAACTCTAAGGACAACCCGGTCCTTATGAAACACAGTGAAGGGTGGCTTAACTGAAAGTGCCTGCAATTCACTCACTCTGCGAGTGGAAGTGACCGCAACTAAAAACACAGCTTTAAGGGTTAACAGCCTCAAAGGACAAGAATGTAAAGTCTCAAACAGAGCACCCATAAGGAATTTCAGAACAATCTTCAAATCCCAACCAGGCACCTGGAAAGGTGATGGCGGAAACACGTTAGTGAGTCCTTTGAGAAACTAAGAAATTAAAAGGAATTTTGAAATAAGAACACTCCTCAGACAAGCGCTTAAATATAGACAGCGCCGCCAGGTAACCTTTAACAGTACCCACTTGCAGGCCCCTGTGGGCCAACAAAAGCAAAAAGACAGAACCACAGGAATGTCTCACATGAAAAAGGATCCACATTCTTAACCCTGCACCAGTCGCAGAACATTCTCGGTACAGGGACTTTGTTGCTGGCCGTCTGGCTGAAAGCAACACCTCCATCACGTCTTCAAGGAGGTCCAAATCCTTATACCTCAACCTTTCAGAAGCCAAGCGTGAAGGTTGAGGGATCTGACCTCTGGATGGAGAACCTGACGCTCCTCCCATGAGAGCAGGTCATCTCGGTAGGGAAGACGACGTGGAGGGCAGATGGACATGTTGAGAAGGTCCGGGTACCACGTCCTCCGAGTCCAAGCCGGAGCAATGAGGATCATCCGGGAACCGAACCTCCGTAACCTCTGCAGCACTTGCGGGATGACGGGGACTGGAGGAAACACGTACAGCAGTGGGAAGGACCACTCCACCACAAACGCGTCTCCTAAGGCTCCTTTTGGAGGAAATTCCCACGAGCAGAACCTTTCGCACTTCCGGTTGACACTGGAGGCAAAGAGATCCACCTGAGGGGTCCGCCAAAGTGCGAAGATCTCCAGGAGAATCTCCTAAACCAGCTCCCACTCATGAGAGATTGCGCTCTGCCTGCTCAGAGCGTCCATCTCGTTTTCGTCTCCGGCCAGATGAACTGCCGAGATCGAAACTTTCTGCTGGATGGCCCAGAACCAGAGATGCATCGTCTCCCTGCACACCTGCACAGAGGAAGTGACCCTGCCCCCCCCCCTTTTTGTTGAGGTAGGGCATGGCCACTGTTGTCCGTCAGAATCAGGACATTCTTTCCTCGCAGAGTCGGCAGAAAAGCCTTCAGGGCAAGCCTGACGGCCCTCAGCTCCAACAGATTGATATGGAGTCTGGACTCCGACGGAGACCAACGACCGCTGACTGTCAACTCGTTGGCATGAGCTCCCCATCCCATGAGGGATGCATCCGTCACGATCGTCACCTCTGGCCAGTGAGCCAAAATGGAGCCCCCTTCATCAGATTGCCTTCGACGGCCCACCACAGAAGGTCCTGCGTGACCGATGGTGGCACCTGAACGGGGTCTGACATCCTGCCAGAGGACTGCGACCGCTGCATCTTGAGGGCCCACTGCAGAGATCTCATCCGCAACCTGGCCTCAGGCACCAGAAGAATGCAGGATGCCATGAGGCCGAGCAACCTCAAGAACTCGAACGCTGGGAGACTCTGGGCGTGTTGAAACTTGTGCACCATCTGCTGAATGTGAAGAGCCCTCACCTGGGGAGGAAAACACTGCCTGAGGGATGTGTCGAGCACTGCTCCGATGTACTGGAGCCGCTCGGTTGGCGTCAAATGGGACATCTTTAAGTTGAGGGAGAAGCCCAGCTTGTGAAGGGAGTGGCAGGTGACGGACAGATGATCCAGGACTTGCTCAGGAGAGCGTGCCCTGATCAACCAATCATCCAGGTAGGAGTAGACGTGAATTCCCCCTTTCCTGAGATACGCTGCCACCTTCACTATGAGCTTGGTGAAGACCCTCGGGGCGGAGGTCAATCTGAACGGCGGGACCGGAAACTGAAAGTGCGAGTCGCCAACCGCGAACCTCAGGTACTTCTTGTGCTTTGGATGGATCGGCACATGAAAATAAGCATCCTTGAGGTCGACAGACACCAACCAGTCCTGAAGTTGAAGGGCCTGGAGGACTTGAGAAAGAGTCACCATCTTGAACTTGTCCTTCCTGAGGAGCTTGTTCAAACCGCGCAAGTCCATGATGGGTCTCAATCCCCCGTCTTTCTTTGAAATAAAAAAATAAGGGGGAATATCATCCCTTGTTCCTCTACGCTACAGGCACCAGTTCTATGGCGCCTTTCTCCAGCAGGGAATGAATTTCCTGCGCAAGGAGCAGATCCGGACTCTTCAAAGAGAGATTCCCTGGTGGATTGCCGTGAGGCCTCTGCCGGAAAGGAGGACAGTAGCTGTGGGCTATGATCTCCAGAACCCACACATCTGAAGTAATGGCACGCCACTCTACCAGATGTTGCGCCAGCCTTCTCCCAACTGGCGAACTATGGGACATGGCCTCATGACTGAGCTGAAGCGGCTGCGGCAGTGCCTGAGGGCAAAGAGGCAACTGCCCGAGCGGCCTTGGCACCTCGAGTACCCTGTTTTTCCACCTCTGGCACTCCTACGGTGGCCCCCTTTGACTTGCAGCTCCTCTCGATTTACCAAATGTTGAGTAATATCGAAAGGAACCTCCCCTCCATTGCTGTCCCCTAGGACGAAAAGGCAGAGGTTGGCGAACTGCAGCGCTCAATGACTTCGCTGCAGCTTTGGAGGTCTGCAACCTCTCAAGGCTCTTGTCAGCCTTGCTGCCAAAAAGAAGTTCACCATCAAAGGGCATGTTGAGGAGCCGGGTCTGCACATCAGGAGCAAACCCCCGACTTTCGCAACCACGCAAACCTGCACATTACGGTGCTCACCGCCATGGACCGGCTGACACAATCTGCCATGTCCAAACCCGACTGAACGGCCTCACACATGGCATCCTTGCCATCCTGTACAATAGCAAGAAATCCATCCCGTTCCTCCCCTTCGGGAATATGTCTTTTGGAAGGAATCTCATTCCTCAGGAGTGGAATGCTTGTTGGGACAAGCTACCCGCCGACGAGCGGAGTCCTCGGATGAGGACGGGGAAGGCGACCTGTGACAGCGCTTCCGTGAGTGCCTCGAAGAGGCAGAGGAATGTTGAGACCGACTCCTGGACCGAGACCCCCCCCCAGACTCACGGCGACGATGCAGAGAGTCGCCCCTCGAATCGTCTGTAGAAAGTCCAATGGATCGCGACTTCCGGGGCTTGGCCACCTTACCCACCGACAGCTTCTTCTTACGCTCCACCAAGCCTTCGATGTAAGCGACTGGCATTCGACACAGCCATGCGTATTGTGGTCCTCCCCGAGGCACCAGAGGCAAGCGTTGTGCGTATCCGTCAACGACATCTTGGACCCGCACACCCGACACTTCTTAAAACCCGACCGCGGGGTGGAGGAAGCTGAAGACAGCATTTCAATGCACAAACGCACAGATTCGAAGAACCGAAAGAACAGGATTCAGTAGAACCGAGGCGCGCCGAGATCTCCGAAGCGAACACGTTCGCGGAAAAAAAGAACTGAGGCTACGGGCGTCTTGCGTCCCACTTATAACATCCAGTGGCCTGGGCTCGACGGAGGCCCTCGAGGACAGCGTATCAACATCATAGACGCAGGACGCAGAAAGATTTTCCGAAGCAGCACAGCTGTGGCGATTACTGTCAGATATGGAATACGTCGGAGGACCCTGTTCTGCTCAATTTATGCTTAGCTCAAAATGGCGCGGGAGCACAATGCATTCTGGGAGTGCTCAGAGCCATGTTGGATATTTACTTCACTCCGCAGTGAAAGGCTGCACACATTTTGCTGAAGTGTTAGATTCACAGTGCTGAGATAAACATGCTTTTTCAAACTTGGTATGCCGTCAAGGCCATTTCTGCTGGGAAAAGCTAACGTTATGACTGGTCACTGGTTTCCGTGGAGCATGGTTTTAGAGCAGGGAGGCCCTGCATTCCTTGGGGGGGAGCTCTCGATTGACCCAGCATGCAACCGACGGCTGTCCCTCAACTGCGCAGGTGCAATTCCAGAAGGTTCGAGAATGAACTCCTTTTTTTTTGGAGTGCCTATATAGGCGGAAACCTGGAGGGGTCAGGTGAGACTTCAGCCAGAGAAGGACGCTCCGTTTGGCCTTTCTGTGAGCTGTAGCACTCTCTTCCTGGCTGTCCCCCCGGAGTCTTCCAGCCGCTTCTCGATGAGATGAGGACAAAATTTACGCTCACGGTGATGTATTTCTTTTGCTTTCTTACTTATGGCCATGTTAGTTTTATGAGTTATTTCTATGTACCTGTATTTTTTGAATAAATAGCCGTAAAGAGCCGATTATCTTCTAGAGGGTGCGTGGCTGTGAGTTATTGTGTGTGTCTGTCTGTTTTTGGGTTGAAGTATTTGCTCTATAATTGCATCGGTGATTTATGGTAGTTCTGTGCGCTTTTCAGAGGAGAGCAATACAGACCCAATCCCCTCGAAATCAATGTTTAGTTTCACATTTTATGGTTAAACAAAATCCGATTTGGTCATCATTCACTATGAAAGGAAGTCAATAGTGTCAAAATCTGCTGAACTACTCCCAGCATTCTACCACTGTCCCAGCACTTCATGTGTCAATAACTCCTACCTTCCCTGACTGAGATTGCAACAATACAGCGTGACAGACAAGTGTACCTGGTCTATCAGCTGTACTTCCCCTTTGCCCATATATAAATTGAGTCCCATACCATTGCACGATTAGGAGAAACGGGAATCCCCCTCAAACTACCTCGAAGCAGAAGAGCCAGCTGTATGCACGAGTCCCCTCTAAAGGCCACAATGCTATGAGCAGCAAAAACAATTTCAAATAGCATTTCAAAATGAAAAGTTTGTAGTTTAAAATATAGCTTACATAAAAGGTATCCAAGCCAATGCAATAAAGATCAAATTCCTCATACACCACAAGGGATTGCCTGCAGAGGAAAAAAAAGCAATCATCTGTACAATCTGTACATATATTCACGCATTTCCATTTTCCTCAGCACTCGACTCATCTGCTTTAATCGTAGCCTCCTCATAATTAAGTGCCTTCTATGGATCATAAAAGGAGTGCCATTTCACATTGCTTTTAATGCATAATTGCATGAGCCAATAGAACGTTACTAACCGACTACAAAGGTGATTAAGGGTTAAAATGCCCACTCAGCCCAACCAAGAGCCAACACGTTAATAAAGATAAAACGGGAACAGATATACCTCTTCTTTGCCTTTGGTTGTAGAGTAGGTCAAGGGACGGCTATACTCTCAAGCGGGGTTTGAATGTGGTTCAGTAGCAACCCAAATAGCAAAGTGGAACAGTCCAAAACAAAGGAATGTTCAGACACGGTTCTATAAAAATATACAAACTTTAAACAACACACCATGTACAATAATAACTAAATAGATGTCACTGCAAAAAAACACCCCTATACAAAGATCACAGAAAATGCAAGATAACAGATGCAGCACTCTGTTCAAAGGGATATGTTCTTGAGGTTGCAAATGTGATTCAGCCAGTCTTTAGGGCCAATAATAGACCAGGAATGCGATTATCAGTCATTAGCACCCTGGGCGGGGGAGCCATCCAATCAGGTGGCTAGGAACGCGGGCTGACACTACCAGTGAAAGCCTGCGTTCCAAGCAGCCTGATGACTGGCTCCCCCGCCTGCAATCTTCCCCCGTCAACCCACTTTATTTTTGTTCCCTCTCCCTCCCCCCATCCTACATACCTGATTGCGGCGGCGAGGATCGCCACCGCTGCACGTTTCCCAGTGGGGCCATCATGGAAATTTAAGAGAGGCTCTGTATGGAGCTGCACCTTCCAATTCCCTGGCAGCCATGTTGGTATAGTATTTTCTCTCCGAGAACGGGATGCTGCGAGGCATTCCGGTCACGGAGAGAACATTTTAAAAAAAAAAACATTTAGTACCCGTGTAGCGCACCCCACGGGTGCTAATGGCGATATGCCCCTCGGTGGCTGGGCCCACCCTGTGAGTAACGGCCAGCCACCCTCGTTAAGGCACTTGCGTCTAGTGAAGGTGGTCATTTCCAAAAGGCAGATCCCAAACTAGGAATAAATGGACTCACCCCAGTAGGGAATGAGACCAGGAGAAAGATGGCAAGTTGAACAAAGGTTACATCAGGTAAACGATGCACGCAGAGGACTCTGCTGCTCTGAGAGCGCTCTGCCAAATAATACATGAACAGTAAGTTATATGCACAGAAAACGTCATGACATACAGTGTGAAATATCCGCGTTCATTGGTGGACCTCTATGGCCCAGTATGTAGCAATATACAGTGCCAGACTCCAATTGGTTGCTGTAGCTTGGGCGGTCTGTCGGCACGTGGGCTCATCTCTGCAGGGTGAAGGTCAGGCTGGGTCCCCAAAATGCAATTGTTCTAACTAATCTAAACTACACAAGAATTATGGCATGCTAAGAGTAATGCGAGACATAAAACGTATACCAGAATGCGGGGGGTCACCTGTAAATCCTGGACCAACATATACACATTCTTAACCCAGGCCTTGGTGGGGGCAGGGGTGCGGTGGTCCTTTTTCCCCAGGTGCCTTATCTAGGGGTTTCGATCTGAGATTTATTCACCTGGTGCCTCATAGTTCAAACAAATGGATTGATAGGTGTTAGTCCATGGGGAATATATGATCACATAGGATTACGTATATTGGGAGCAATCTAGGGTGGTCTGTGGGGAAGGGTCCTACCACTGCTACATGAGAGAATAGAGGGGCAAAAGATTGTGCAGGCAATTATTTCTAAAGGTGGGGGTCGCAGGAGAAGGTTTGTGGAGATGGATGACTACACAAGTCAAGATTCGCCCCAGTCACACGCAGGGCAATGAGCTCAGAGGAAGAGAAATAATACTGTTTCGGTTTGCAACAATTCACGCCTGGGCTTCTGTGAGAAAAGGGCTGGTGCAGCGCAGACAGGGGAGGAGGCGGTGGTGGTGGGGGTGTCAGGGCTGGCTGTGCGCGGCGCTGGACAACGGGAGAGAAGGCTTCCAGATCGTTGTGCGGCCTAGTAAAAAGATTGAGTCTGAGGTGACACAAAATGGAGTCTGAGTGTATCATCCAATGGCTTCCTTCCACTGCTGTCAGAGGAAAGACAAGGGGGGACGTCTCCCCGCGATGGGATGAGCAATAGACCTTTCACGTGGAATGTACAGTGGGGGGGCAAAAAGACCCTTCCTCCCTTACATACCCCCTTTCATTACTCCTAAAGTAACAAATACCCTTGTTATTAGTGCGCCTACGTTCCTCTGCCTCCATCACTGCTTCATCCTTAGCTAGAGATCCTTTTATTGGCATCCAAGCCCTGCACACAGATCTCAGGCTTTGACCCCTTCTTGCGTATTCATCAGGAGTACATGTCATATAGATACACCCACCATCCCCCTCTAAATCTACCCACAATTCCTTATACCATTCTAGTTAATAGGGCTCCTTGATAGTTGTATGCCACAAATTATCCACTCTGTCCCCTGTGTTGTATGCTGCCATCATGCGGTATTTGGGCTCCTGGTTATCCCCCGTTTACACTTATACATCTTTCACATCATGAGGCACCTTTGTTGGGCTGCCCATTGTCAGCATCATCATTGCACTACTAGGCATAGCTTTTGCACAGCATCAAACCCCTACCTGGCACACATGCACACGCAATTAGTAGCAAAAATACTATGATGGGTACCAGTAGCTTCATTACAGTCCCAAACCATGATGGTACGCATTCAAAAACCGTGTCGAACCAGTCACTTTGCTGCACACCACCTTCCTTATTCATTCTTTCTTCGAAATTGTGTACTGCAGTTATCACGTGTGATAATGTCCCATTGTCGGTATCTGCAGAAGGCACGAATGTGCAACATGCACTCCTGAGTTTTCATCAAACACCGCCTTCCATTGCTGTGAGGCGATCCAATGTTGGTTTGATCCCATGGGCACCTTCCCTTCTCCGTGGAAGCAAAGTTCGTATTAGACTTCAAGTTGGATCTTGATTGGCTTTTCGAGGGCTGTTACCCATTTAACTTTGGCAATGTGCAGAGACCAGACCTGAGTGCATGTTTTCTTGACCCAGAGACATTTTTCTTCTGACAGTCCTCGTAGTGCTTCCGCCTTGCACATCACTGTGTCCTCTTGCCATTTGTTTTCCGTGAACATTGTCCCTTTTATGACAAAAACATTTTCTTTTACGCACAGTACTCCTTGAGGCTTGCTGTGGCAGGTTTTCTCATTCTGGATCAGTTGTAATGCGACTGTGTGTGCCTGGAAGGTACTTCGAATTCTACAAAGTGCAAGAAGAAAGAGACACTGGGCATCCACTATTGGAGTTTCCCGGGGTATTAGAACCTTCGGTGTTCCTGATGCATGAGGTATCAGGGAACACACATAGCAACTCTCATTAGTTGCTTTTTTTCCCCATGGTGCTCATGTTAGAGTACCATTTGTTAGACTGATCTGGGTGACGGGGGTCTTCCACTGCATCTAACCCTAGGCTATGGTATCTATCGTACCTTTTCTGCTCCGCCTCCCTTTTCCTTCTGTTACTCCCCCATAGACCGTTATATAGCTTCATAATTCTTTGATAACGAATAGGAAAAATTCCTAAATTCATCTTTTAACTTTGATCATCATTATGTTGCCAATACTGTGTGGTAAAATGGGTGTTTTGGGCGGGGGTATGAGTCCTAATGAGCATGTAGCAGTTTTGCCCCCCCCCTTCTTTAATACCTTTCAAAATAAAGGTTATAGACCAGTAAACATAATAATATAGTTGAAAAAACAATGGTGGCAAAGTAGAGGCCACACTCATGAATATGCTCTAGTAGCACTAACACTTCCCCTACTGCTAACTATATTTGTAGCGTTGTCATTGAGGGCCCTCATGTCTGCCATGTCTGTAGCTACAGAGTGAAGTACAATGAGGTAAGTGCACTTTTAATTATGGAAAACGTCTATGAGAGAGAGAGAGAGAGAGAGAGAGAGAGAGAGAGAGAGAGAGAGAGAGAGAGAGAAGTAATCATCGCTCATCTTGGTCTACTATTAATCATTTAGTTGTACTTGTATTTACATTTTTACATATTGCTGATATTTTGAAATATTTTGTTTCTACTCAGTGAATCCCTTTACGGTACAGCCACTTCTTGTTTATTTTGCTGCTCCCCTTCTGGTAGTATGCTGTCATGGGCTTTCCTAACATCTGAAAGGTGTATCTAATATTTAAGGCCCTTAACCTTCACTGCAGAGGGGGTGCAATATATCACCACGTAAGGGCTGTGAAATCTTGGAGAATTCCATCTCCTCACAAAACTTCGAACATATATCAACTCTCCGGGCATGAATTGCGTCATGGGGAGGTCTGTTGCTGCAGTGTTTGTGTCTGCTTCCCTTTCTCTTGTGAAGGGTGGGGCCACCTGCTTAGCTATACTCCTTACTACCCGTGTAAGCTGTGTCAAATACTCTGTGAATTCCTCTCCTAAAATTGTGGCAGTCCTATGAGCATCGGATGCTCTTCTCATGGAGGCTAGCAGTGTGTGCATACATCTTCCTGTTACTGTTTCGTGCAGGGACAAGTGTTGGTCTTTGCTTGGTTGAGTTCGCAAAATGAAACAATGCCAAGGGCAGGCAATTTACCTAATCATTTGCAAGGGTGTGGCACAACTTTGACAGTCTGTCTTTAAGGAGGCTGTTGATTTTCTTGACCATCCGGTAAATGGAACATAGTTTGTGTTTAAAGTAGTAACATCCCTGTTAGGCATTAAAGAGGTCATTAACAAAGTGAGCTTCGTTGTCGGAGCGTATGACATCACAAATGCCCCAACGCGGAAACACTTCCCTCACCAAAAATGTTGCTGCGCATTTCGCATCTGGGTGGGCACAGGGTCCTTCCTCCACCCAGAGTGAAAAGGGGCAGACCACCACTATATTAGGCATCTTGCTCCATTGCACCTTTCTCCTATGTCTGCATAATCGATGTGCAGCTCACGGAAAGGTCCGACGGGGCGGGGCAGTGTTCCTCGCAGTGTCCTGAGGGTCATTCCAGAGTTGTAAGTTTGACATGTTACACATTCAAGTGTCATTTTAGTGAGGTGCTCCTGCATGATTGGGACAAACCAGTCTTGCTGGATGTCCACAGCTATGTGTTGTTTTGTTGTGTGTGCTGGATAATGTAGTTGTTGGAATGCAAGCTATAATAAACGCCACAGCTATTACTACCTTTCCTGTATTTTCTTGACGCCAAAGGAGATCAGTGGGCGACTGTGTGTACCCCCTCTTTGGCCACATCTCTTGTTCTTCTATTGGAGCTCTCTTTTGTAAGTCAATTATTTGTGTGATGGGCAGTGAGTTACACCCAACTTCTTTTTCCTCCTGTGCATTACCCTTTAGTAAATATTCTGTTGCTTGGGGCTTTTGGAAATATGCTGCCTGTTTTGCAGCGGTGTCTGCTGCCGCATTTCCTAAGGAAATTATGTTACTGTTATTTGTATGGGCTTGGCATTTTACCAAAGCCACAACTGATGGTTCTGCTAGGGCTTCTATCAGCTCATTTAAAAGTTTGGCATGTTGTACTGGGGGCCCGCCCGCCCTTCAGAAACCTCTCCTTCTCCATCCAGACAATCCAGCATGTACCATTGTGGTTACATATGCCGAATTTGAATAAATTGTTACTGTGCTGTGCATCCCTTTGCTATGCGCAACGCTTCAATTAGTGCTACAAGCTCTGCAGCTTGTGCCGAGTAATGCAATGCTAGACGTTTTTGTACAATGATCTCATACTCTCCTTCTTCCAGTCTTACTACTGCTGCACCCACATGCTTCTCACCCGTCTCTGGGCAAATAGATGCTGACCCGTCGGTCGGGCATGGCTCTGTGATAAATGTGGCTGGATTTACTTTTTTGTAGCTCACTATGTGAATGTTTGAGCTGTAAAGTATTATTTCATAAGCGGTTGCTCTTTTTGTCGCAAGTGTAGATTTAGATCGTTCTAGAATTGCAAACAAGGAATGTTCTACAAACAGTGTTATGGAGCATCCCACCACTATGGTGGTGCTCTTTTCAATTGAAAAGGCGGCGGCTGCCAGAGCTTGTTCGCACGCAGAGTGCCCTTGCATCACGGAATCTAGGGTGCCACTGTTGTAGGCCAATGGCTTGCGCCCAAAGGATGACTTAGGACAGCAGTCATGAGGGTCATCACAATGTGAAACAAGTAGAATTCTCGTTCATAGTCTGGGGTCGCTAGAACAGGGGCTGTGCAAATAAGTTCCTTTAGTGTGGTGAAGGCAGTGTTCATCTTTTGTGTCCATGTGATAGCTGTGTTTTCCTTTTGCGCCTCCTTTAGTGCTTCTAGTAGGGGCCTAGTGTATGCTGTGTAGTCAAGTATCCATGCTCGGCAATAATTACATATGTCAAGAAACTTCTGCATGTCTTTCACTGTGTGGGGCCAGATTGCTGTGCATACTGCTGCTGCTCTGTCTGGGATAACCATCCTTTGATATTAGTTGTCCCAGATATAGTACTTCTGCTAGACAGTACTGCAACTTCCCTCTGTCCACCTTGTACCCTTTGTGTGCCAACAATTTTAGTAATGTGATGGAGTCAGTACTGTGCCTCACCCCCACCCCAAACCAAAAGGTTGTCTATGCATTGTATCACTGTGCTCTTGACGTCAATATTGCCAAGATCTTCATGCAATATTATGTTAATAATACTCAAGCTTTCGCAGTATCCCTGTGGTAACCTATAATGCTTGTATCTTTTCCCTCTCAGGGTGAATGCGGTCAGGTATTGTGAGCTGGAATCGAGTGGTACTGAGAAAAAAAAAATGTTTTCAAGTCTACCACTGTGAAGCATGTTGCTGCTTTTGGAATGCTGCACAAAATGGATGCGGGATTCGGGAAAAGGGTAAACTCCTGTATGATGTCATTAAGTGGGCATAAATCCTGTACCATCCTCCAAGTCCCTCCTTTTGCTTTCTTAGTTGGATAAATCACAGCATTGCAAGGGGAATTTGATGGCACAATGATACCCTGCTGTAGTAGTGCATGTGTTGTTTCTTTTATTCCATCCTCTGCTTCCCTTGACAGGGGATATTGTTTTACTCGGGGCAGCAGCGCGCCAGGCATGATTTTAATCATAACTGGGGTAACCTCTTGTAAGAGCCCTACATCATGGGGGTTGGTGGTCGTTAATTTTGGGGGCACCTGTTGCATGTCCTCAACAAAAAAAGGACGGTGGTGCACTTACAATGGCCATGAGGGGGTTTGTCACTCGTCTGTTCTAGACCATTATGTCACAGGGTATCCATATTTCCATTATTATCTCTCCATCATGGTCATTGTCAGTAAATAGCTCCTCTTCAGTCAGATCGTACAGCGCTATGTTTGGGCATAATACTGTTCGCCACTCGCACCTGTGTGTGTCCAGACCTATTGCCACAATATGTTTAGCTGATACTTGTACTCCCTGCAGATCTAGGGAGGGGATGGTACCTGGTAATATTTCAGGGGCGGAAAACAAAGTCAGACGGTACTATCCACTCCGTTCGTGTTATTTTGGGAACCACTCTTGCTGGGACCTGTATCCCATACACAAACATGTCTGCATTGGTGGGCACCCCTCGGACGGCTATTTCATTTGCTATTGTATTGATCAAGCATTGCCCGGAGGGGGCATACTCCCGATGTTGAACACACTATACCCCTTTCAGTGAAAGAAATAGTCATATTGAGCTTGCTAAGGAGGTTCCTCCCCAGCAAGTTTATCAGTGAGTCTTCGTGATAAAATAGGGGTGCTCGCACTTTTCCCCCTCCTACCGTTATGTCCAAATCTTAAGTATATGGAACCGTGACCACAGCCCCGGAAAATCTGTGCGTTTCCAAATTTTTGCCCGACAGCCGTAACCTGCCTTCCATTAGGCATGATTTTTCTGCTCCCGAGTCCACCGTGAAGATGAACTGTCTCATATCTCCACCCCAACCAGTGGTTCCTCGGCTGGACGTAGGGTAGTTGATCGGTCTGGATACGCAAGTGTTCTCTGTGGGCTGTCCTAGTCTGGGTGTGTGTTCGTTCCCGGGAAAAAAAAAAAACACGACGTTTTCCCCCAACCATGGCTGTTTCCTGAAACGGTGCTTACACGCCACTGGCGGTGGTGGCAAAAGGATTACTGTGTGTGTTCCTCAGTTGGTTTTGATGTGTAAGTCGTTGTGTCCCCTGTGGTGGTGTTCTGTGCTCTTGTGTGAAGTGAGGTTCAACCTGTTCCCCTGGTTTGTATCCACCCATAGGGACTGCCTGGGTGAGGATGGCCGTACTGTTGATCATTATTAAATCCTTGTGTGTTCCGATGTCATGGCCACTGGGCAAGGACCACTAGTTCCATCATCTAAAGGGTCCAGGTGGACCCAGTCCTGACGCCTTTGGTGCCAGCACATGAGAAAGTGTACTCTGCACACTTTATTTCTGGTGCACGCGTTATTTGCTCCCCTGCGGGTTCCCCTTGTGCATCCAGGTCAGGCGTGGCCATAGGGAAATATTGGGCTGCACGTGCACCATCCTCTGGGAGTGGCAAGGTGGAGCCACAAGGCAGAGCAAAGGGGCATGGCTGCGACCAGGCTATTTAAGCCTGCCCCGCCCGCATGCAAACGCTTTGCGTTAGTCTGCTTATAGCAGCGTAACGCTCACCGCCGCCTGAAGCGCTCTTACCCGATTCCAGTAATACCATCGCTTGAAGCGCAGCTTACCCGACTTTAGGAACATCTTCTCCAGCGCACATCTTACCCGATTCCAGCAGTCATCGCAGTCGAGGTGCATTCTCACCTGTTCCAGGCGTCTAAGCTACGCAGGAGCTCGCGGATCCATCCATCCATCCATCCATCCATCCATCCATCCATCCATCCAGCAACCGCCGGTAGGTCTTCGAATAGCTGCCTCTCGTCAGACGTCGCCAGGCCATCCCAGCAGGAGAAAAGCACAAACAAGGTTAGAAACATAGACTTTACGCCAAGGTCACGCGCAACTTATCCCTCGCACTTGACCTTAGAACCCAACTTACCTTCTACTGGGGACCACGTAAACTCCTCTGGCCTCCATTTGGACTCGCTCCCAACACAGCGACTGCGCTGGGCCCTTCATCACCTACTGGGGAGAAGGAAAGATATTACAAGGGTTACGGACAATAATCACAGAAAAAAGACATTGCAAAAGGATACGGACAATAATCACTGTTAAGAATCACTTACCTTTGAAGTGGATCAGCCACAGCCGGTCTGGGCTGCCACGCACACGGACCAGTGAAGAAACTAGGTCTATTAAAGGCGCCTATGCAGTTGAGAAGCAGGACGGAGAGCTCATCCTCATAAATAAGCAGGTGAGACTATATGTGTAGACGCATGCTCACCTCATTCTGGGAAGAAGGGTTCGAGGGAAATCCTAGTCCAACCACAGCATTCTCACTGCCTCTCGTATTCTCTCAGGGGCAGTGTCAGCAACCAGCGCAGTCTACACTACAGGAGCTTGGGAAGAAGCCTGATCCAGGGGAGCCAAGTCCAGGGAGGAATGCAACCGTGCCCAAACGCCCCCGCAGAGACCAGGTGAGCGTAAAATCTGATGATACGGCATGGGAAGGTTTCGACATTCCCTTGCAAAATGGCCCCACCTCCCACATGACCAACATGCTCCATGTCCCCCTCCTCGGGGTCCTTGTCCACTGTATCCTCCTCTCTGTCCCCTGTACCCACCTCTTCCTCGTTACCTTGCCACTGGGGCCCTCCATACTGCTCCTCTCCAACCCATTGTTCTTGCCCGTTCGCTGCCCACGTGGCTGCCATCATAGCCTGTAGTGCTATTGGCCCTTCCTCCCCGTCTCCCTGTCGTTCCGTGGGTAGGGCGGCTGTTACTGCTGCGACCTTCACCCGCTTATTTTGCACAAGTTTTGCTACGTCTGCTAATATTTTCTGTGGGATTTATTTCTCCCTTTCTTTGATCCTCCTACAGTAGTGTACTATGATGCTTTGCATTTCTGGCCACCCTTTGGCTTCTATCCCAGCAATTTTATCTAGGGCCTTCTGAATCTCCTGTAGGAGGCCTATTTTGATAATGAAGTAAAAGAGGGAGGTTGACTGGTCCCAGGCAGTGCCCGTCTCCTCCCTTCACATATCCTGCACCCGAAGAATGAACTGCGCAGCATCTTCATCGTCCTCCATTGTGCATTGCATCACCAAGTGTAAATCGGGGGTGTCGGGGGAGGTTCTCTGCAGTGCATTCCACACCTGTGGTCTCACATTATTGAATGATGCCCCATCATGCCGATCACAGTCCATTGTTACTCCCGGGAGCGCTGCCTTTAGCCATGTACTGTCTGCTTGGTCACCAACTGCAGATACTAACAAGCTCTTGACATCCCCTATTGCTAAAAGGGACACCTGCAGTGTTTTTCTCAAAAGGAATATATCCATTTCCCCGCACCCCAAAAGTGGGAGTAGTGACTTCAACAAATGTGTTTTGTCCATCGGAGCCCAAGGTACATAGTGAGGCCTTCCCGTTCCCTTGTGAATGAGGGGCAGCTGTAGATTCGTTCTCCCCCTCCCTTTACCTACCTTTGTTCCTTTTGTCTTTGCCAGTGCCATTCTCCCCATCCTGTTCCTAAGCCTTACTTGCCAACCGGCTTCTTCCCCTCCCACCTGTGCTGTCAGATACTGTACTTGAAGGACCCCTCCGGTCGCTCCTTCTTCGTACTCGATATCGCTCCAACAGTCTTCTTCCCTGTCAGATGTCATACTACCTTGTCCCACACTTACCTGATCACCTTCCTGCCCTACTCACACTATCTTAACCGGGGTACTATCAATGCGGAAGAGGAAATCCCTGGACTTCCATTCATCCTCTGCTACAATGGATGGGTTTTCCGATGGTGGGGGTGGTGGTGGCAGTGTCTGCCCTCCCCCTGGCAGCGATATTGTGTCGTGCACAGGGTTGTTAAGGTATTGATGATGTGATCCTCTATATTTCGGGTGATGCGTCCTATGTGGGCTGGGGGTGTGCTTGTTGAGCCATAAGGGCTTTTCGGGTCATAAGAGGGAAGGGGGGGGGGGCTACTGTCGGTGTAGTTGGCGCACTAGGTCGGGGTAAATATAGCTGTTCACATCACAATATCCTTCAGCAGGTTTTGTCAGCAATGGGTACAGCTTTTTTCTCCACCTCCCTCCTCCTGGGTGATGACCACTACAGGATGTAACTCCCTTTCTTTATTTTTCATAGGAGGCGTTTCTTCAAACATCCTCCAGAGATCCAAAACTTCCCTTCTATTTTGGAGCCACTTCCCTTTATATTTGGCCATTAAGTATGTCACAAGATCCAACACTGTCTTATCGAAAGACCCTCCTTCTGGCCATATTTGAGAGGTCTCTTCCCCCTTAAATTCATGTTAGCCATTGCCCATGGTACTTCTTTATTTTCTCACTATACAAGGGGAGGTGGTGGCAGATGTGCTGGCAGATGTGCAGGAGTGGTGTATGTGCGTGTGCGCGTGCGCGTGCGTCCCCACTGTCAATGCTTCACTTTATATCTCTAGCATAAAACTTTGCAAATTGCATTTCAAAACATTTTGAATACCTTATTTAGCTTTTGAACACTTTAGTAAAAGGAAACATAAAAACGTACACCACTTAGCACTTTCCCTCGACATACTGACGCACTGTACTGACATCATAAATACATGTTTCGTGTTCTTTGTTAACCGTTTATATCCTCAACCCTTTACTCAAAGAAAAAATGCTAAATTTTCCATGCCATCCACACCTCAGATTCACTCCACCCTGGCCTCTCCTGGGCCGACCTCTAAAAAGTGTTAGTCAATATCAAAAGAAAGAATTGCTACTATTTTCCCGAGTCTATTCCATATATAAGACTCTTTTCTCCACAATTGTAATCCTGCATTGGTCGAAACAGTACTATGCGGCACCGCCTTCCACCCCCTTTCAGAGCTAGGTTCCTGTATCTCCTCTTATTTCCTCACCTTGTATATAAAAAAAAGCCTAATCGCCATATGAAGAAGAAACACCTTAATCCTCAATCACTCAATCTCACTCGCACCCAATCCACAGGCTATTCCCCCGCTGTTTTAATCTGACCCCTCTCCCATACATTTTCCCTTCTTTAATTCTTCTTGCAATCAATACTTACGTGTCCGTGATGATCCGAAAGTCTCTGTTCACGGTCTATCCACAATCATGGTACCTCCCCCCAACCAAGCCATCGCCCGATCCGGCGAGCAGTTGGGTATTTGCAAAGCTGGGACCCAGAGAACCTGCTCTGGAGCATACGCGTTTTAAATACCGGTTGGCTGTTGGTGGCCTTGATGGGGGTGCCCCGGATCTCGCCACGGAGTACGGGGGTCTTCCCGGGCCAATCACGTCTAAGGGATCACCAAGTGAAGGTGGTCATTCCCCAAAACGCAGATCCTAAACTCAGAATAAATGGACACACCCCAGTTTTGGAATGAGACCAGGAGAAAGACTGCAAGTTGAGCAAAGTTTATATCAGGAAAAATGATGCACGGAGAGGACTCTGCTGCTCTGAGAGCATTCTACCAAATGATACATTAACAGTAAGTTATATGCACAGAAAAAGTCATGACATACAGTGTGAAATATCCACGTTCATAGGTGGACCCCTAAGGCCCAGTATGTAGCAATATACAGTGCCAGACGCCAATTGGTTGCTGTAGCTTGGGCGGTCTGTGGGCACGTGGGTCAGCTGGGCTCATCTCTGCGGGGTGAAGGTCAGGCTGGGTCCACAAGATGCAATTGTTCTAACTAATCTAAACTAGACAATCTTTGGCATGCTAAGAGTAATGTGAGACATAAAACTTATACCAGAATGCGGGGTCGCCTGTAAATTGACAGCCAACATATACACATTCTTAACCCAGGCCTTGGTGGGGGCAGGGGTGTGGTGGTCCTTTTCCCCCAGGTGCCTTATCTAGGGGTTTTGATCTGAGATTTATTTGCCTGGTGCCTCATGGGTCAGACGAATGGATTGATAGGTGTTAGTCCATGGAGAATATATGATCCCATAGGATTAGGTATATTGGGGCAATCTAGGGTGGTCCGTGGGGAAGGGTCCGATCACTGCTATATGAAAGGAGAATAGAGGGAAAAATGTTGTGCAGGCAATCACTTCTAAGTGTGGGGGGGATCAAAGGAGCAGGTTTGTGGAGACGGATGAGTACACAAGTCAAGATTCGCTCTGGTCACACGCAGGGCAACAAGCTCAGAGGAAGAGAAAGAATACTGTTTATGTTTGCAAAAATGTGCGCCTGGGCTTCCGTGAGAAAGGCTGGTGCAGCGCAGACAGGGGAGGAGGTGGTGGGAGTGTCAGGGGGGAGAAAGCTTCTTAGAGATCATTGTGTGGCCTAGTAAAAGGATTCCGAGGTGACACAAAATGGAGTCTGAATGTATCATCCAATGGCTTCCTTCCACTGTCGTCAGAGGAAAGACAAGGGGTTGTCTCCCCAAGATGGGATGAGCAATAGACCTTTCATGTGTAATGTACGGGGGAGGCATTGACGCACTTCAGCTGCTGAACTTGTTAGAACAGGCAGAATGCAGTTTGAAATGAGAGGAGTGCCAAAGGCAGATTTGGAAGGTCCTGGTGGTCCTAACTGGGTCGAACACGCTCGAATCACGACAGGCATTGGTTCAACAGCGAAATTGCAGGAATCCTGGCTGTTCACTTCAGGGTCTTAGGGTCAAGAAGAGTCTGTTTTTCGTGCCTTCAAACACAGGGGAGGCTGGCACACACCTTCCAGTGCCCCTTCAGCTCAGTGAGGTTCTGGGCAGCAGTGTAGCTGGCCGATATGCAGAACATGTTTCAGCAGCAGTTCACCCCAATGGTCCCGGAGAATGGTTAGGGGGACAGAGCTTGCCTCTGACTTGGAACACCCGTCTTCACCTCACAATTGGAGGACTTTGGAAAGGACTGCTCTCCCAACCGGATCCAAAGAAATCTTCGTGAAGGTTTGAAGTCCAGGGATTATTCGAAGGAAGGAAGGAGCGAGCAGGTGACCCTGACTTTTAAGGGTGAGATCCCACAGGTGATTGGACAAAGGTTAGCCTGATGTAGGGGTACAATCCCTGTTCTGGGAATCAGTGGACTTTGCGTCCTGACATCACACCCAAAATGCTTTGTCCCACAGGAAGTGGAGGGGGGCAGGAAGGAAAGATGGATTCGGAGAGAAACAAGATGGTGTAACCTTCCTCCAGCAGTAACGCGCTTCCCCACCCCTACACTAACCCTGCCCCCTTCCCAATAAGATCAAAAGGCCTTTTGATATGCAGCACTCTGTTCTCAGCCAAGCCTTTTGTGAATGGATGTGCGGACCAGTGCTCCAGATAAGATTATGAGGTGGGACGATTTTTCTAAAAATAGCTTTCTCCCAAACCTTATCAGGTCGGAGTACTGTTGCATGATTTTGCTGTTGTAGGCCCACATCGCACTAGCAGCAGAGGTTTCATAAGAAAGATTTAAAAAAATGCACATGGGAATCTGCATTTGAATGTTTTCCAAAATAAAGTCCTAACCTCGGCTTCCGAGCCAGTATTGGTGAAAATATGCAGCAGCAGTCACAATCGGACCCATCAGTGGGCATAGATTGACCCCGACATCCATTTTTGGGGTGCCTGTGAACGACACCCGCACTTCCTTCTAACGACCAGAGGTCCAGGTACTTAAACCAAATAAAGGACCCAGGGTACCGGGAGCAGTTAGTAAATGTCAATTTCAAGCACTGTAGCGACAGTATCCAGTATGGCCAGGGCAGACGAATACACAAAATCGGGTGAGCATCAATGAAAAAGTCCCCTGCAAATGGTAATTATATTTTTGCTACCTGATAGCTGAGCTTTCGTAAAATTTGCAAACTGAGTACTCTAAAGTACAATCAGATGCACCGTGCTGCAGAATGTCAAACTCTTAGGCCAAACAAGCTAGCTTGGGCCAGTCCGAGCCTATATAACTTAAGGGCACGCACACGCACACACTGAAGTATACTTATGAAATGTTGCAAGCACAGGCAAAGTAGGCAACAATACACGTGACCGACTCCACGTGATCTACTCGCACGGTTGGATTTCAGGTGTATGATTGAAATCATTCAAATGGAAGGTAGTGTTGTAAAACTTCATTCCCGTGTGCGCTTTTTAAAACTTTTTCATGAAACGTCAGCTGCTCTTGCTCCGGAGCAATACAGAATGAGCAAAAAAAAAAACGGTCTTTAAAACGAAGCACATGGGCACTGAGCAATGTGCACACTGACTCCACTTGGTAAATGTGTCATATAGGCCGTTTGCGGACGAGAAAAGAGGAAGAACTGGATTCTATATCCAGAACCTCACTTTAGCAAACAGACACCTGGATTATGTGAAACAAGGGGCCCACGCCATACCAGATACTTCAGCTTTTACACTTGGTACCCAATTCAATTTACACAAAAAATAAATTGAAATAAATTTAGCTGACACCTTGCAGCAAGTCATCTTCCCACTGTCAAGGGAGGCATGTGTAGTTTGGTGCTAGATTACTATGTTTTAGAGCCATGACACAGTTTCTAATCTTTGCATTATCAAATTGTCTGATCCTGGCCACGTCAGTGATTCTTCTGGTTTAATTTCTCTTAACTAAGGTTTTATGGGTTTGGAGATGGGTAAAAGCATATACAAATGTTAAGTGCTTGCTACCCTGCAAGCTCCTGACTACTGCCATTGGACAAGTGACCTCCTTTCCCCTTGCATTCTCAAGCACCAGAAGAGGTTAACATTTAACAGTACAATGGTTGGCCCCGCCAGGCAGATGCTGTCCCCCATTGGTTCTGCTGGTACCAACTGGGTGACTAGAACACTCCAGGATTCAGCGCGAGTGGGAGAGCACAATGGGAAGGCCAGGAGACCTGCTTTGTGGGTAGACAGTCTGATGCCAGACACACGAGAGGTCTTTAAAATCTTCCTTAAACCAGGCATAAGGCAGCACATCTTTCTGAGTGAGCCTTTGATCAATCAGTGCGCAGTTACCAGGTGTGCCGCAGCTTTTGGGGTCGAGGGACACCCTTTTTAAGAAAAAACTGATGGAGTGAGAAGAGCATGTAAAATTGCAACAGGGATTGCATTTTTTGCCCACTAAAAGCCAGATCATAATTTGAAACTCTGTTTGTGTTGGGGGAAATAAGTGTTTAAATGAATTAGCCTTAGCTGGGAGTGGGGGCAGAGGTTTCATTTGCCTTGCAAGGGAGTTCATACCATAGGGCTCGGCAGGGTACACACAAAAAAAAAAAATAAAAAAAATAAAAAAAAATAAACACAAGTTGTACGTTACTAGCTAGACATTAAAAAAGAAGTGTTACTTGCCACCTCAATTCTAACAACATACACATCGTGTACTACTCTCCAAGAGTCAGTTATCACTAACCAATGACTAGGAGGCTTGGGGGTGCAAATTGTGCACCCTGGCACCAGGTACACACTTGAATTCTGGCAGGATTGTCACAAGTTGATTACATGATTTTTTCAATGTTATAAAATCACTGGCACTACTTGCAAAGTGAAGTTTATTCCTTGCATCAGGTTAAGACTTTACCATGTTGTTAGTGGAGCAAAGGAACCCAATTACTAGGTCTCTCCCCCTTCTTTAATGACACTTTGGGGAGTGTACTATGGAAAGCTCTGTTCTTCAAAGTTGTCCCAGTCATGCCGGCTACTCCCCTGCACCAATATGACCCTTTTGGCCCTGTGCCTAGCCTTCACTGTTCCTAGCAAATTCTCGGCTCCCCATCCTATGATACATCACAGGCCCACCCATCTCACCCATGCATTTCACCAAAAGATTTACCAGCTAGCTATTTAGGAGCCATCTGCAGCAGGTGTGCGTGTGTGGCCCATGTCATTGACCCAAACCTGTTGCATTCCATCGGACCTCAATGACACCCTGGCCCGAGCACCTTAGCTATGAACTGACAAGTCATGGGGTTGCTCACAAAACACTTAAGGTTGCAGAGGTTCTACTGTAATATCGAGAGAGATTGGTGGTGTCCCCTCGATAAGACAGTATCTGGCATTTAACAATGGGGTGGGGGGTCAAACAAGGTTAATAGAAAAAGGAGGAAAATAGCAGCATTTTCCCACTGCCCCCTGAAAATTGAGGCAGGTCTCTGCTAAGGCCAAGCATTTCAAAAGCATCAGTGATTATGTTTTTGTAATGTAGGGTAGCATTGTATTGTAACCCTGTAGTATTTGTATAGTGAAAGGACAGAGAATAAAACAAATGTAACATGATATATTGTAATATGTTGCTGCAGCCAACTGCATGTGCACCACAACGAAATCCTACAGCAGCTAGTCCTAGTCAATACTATTCCAGAGGTCGGCACACCACAGAATACACCAGCAGCAACCCGTGGCCGTTTTCCAAGACTGATCACCACAGAGGGCATCATTAGCAGCCCAGCTATTCCCCGAAGCCTGAGCACCCCAGAGGACACCTGCATCGTAAGAACATTATTTCAGAGACCAGATAAAGGTGACCAGAGCCTTAATTTAGAACAGTGTTTAAGATCGTCTCAGGTAAGTCGGCGACTAGAATTATATTATGCTGTGGAAATCCTACGGTGACAACTAAAGCAGCTTTTATACAGTTTCTAGGAATCCGATTCTATTATATTATATTGTAAACCCCGTTCTTTTTGTTCTCTTAGGGGTAATACTTTCAAAATACAACTATTGAACAGAATCTACATTTTGTTGTCTTCTACCCATCACCTCAATCCTACAGGTGACCCACTGTGCTTCCCATGCCATAATTGACTGTTTTGAGAAAATTGTGTTCTGTTCAGTCTTGTGTAAATGCCACCTCCCACAATAAAATTCTCAGTGCACTACATTTTATTTTAATTTTTTTTACTGTAATGTTAGTTTTTTTTTTACAAAACTTTTATTACATCCAATTAAAGGAAAGCATAATTCGTCATTTCATCCATTAGCAAAGAGAAGAAAAAGCAAAAAAAAAAAAACATCATTCAAACCAAGGTATAGAAAAACAGGGATTGCCAAAGTCAAAAGGACTGTCCATACAATAAGAAAAAAGTCAAATCACTTTCTACCATACGTCAATTCAAGTTAAGTCCATCATACTGATCATCGAGGGCTGCCAATGTTCAAGTTTTTCTTCTTACTTCGCTTTTATACTAGATTCCAATTCTTAGTCCACAATCAATTCAAGGATTTTATCCGTGTAGTCAACTACCGCACATGCGAGTTTGATGTTATTGCCTTTTATCACATATGACCACCACTCTTCCATATTGTTATTTTTTGGAGCAAACCCTCCCAGTAGTCTCAATCTCACTGTTGCGGTTGCCACACAGTCGATTAACAAGCGTTTTATTGATTCTGGATGTTGCTTACAGTGGCGACAATTATCTTTTGTATTTTTGTTGCGTCTTAGCCACAGCATCACTTTAGTGTGAGTGCATTTAGTTTTAGTCTTAGGAACTGATCTTTATGATGTCTTGATGGGCATCTTACTAGATAGTTTGGTTGTTTGTTCAGACTAATTACACTAGTACCAATGTCGAGGGCAGATTGTAAGTTCCCGCTTTTTTCTGAGTTGACAATCCAGCTCCATTTTTCCAGGTTTTTTTTGCCAAATGAGGACAAACTATTAGCAGTTCTTTTTTATGTCGGCTGCTGTTAGTACTTGTTCCACTTTAATCTTCCATTCCTTTAATAAACCTGTTTGAGGTTTCTCTCTTGCACCTGCAAGGATTTGATACGATGGATGCTGAACCAGACACATTTTCCTCATAGTTGCTAAAGATTTCCATAGCACTGTATTGTAGAGGGAATTTATTGCAAGTTCATGTCGTAATGTTGTTATTGAGACATATTGAGGCAGTCTAAGGACCTTTTGCCAGAATTTGCCATAAAGCACTCCCCATATCTTCTGGTCAATCTTCCACCCTGCCTCAGAACCAAATGTTATTGTAGGTATTACCTTTTGTAGATAAAAAGTCAATACTGGTCGAGTAGAGAATTTTCTATAGTCTCTGTGTAGTTTTGCGCCTTGAACAGCCAATGTTGTCATGCGATCGGTCAGGTTTTGGTACCACGGTTGTTCGCAGATGGAGGTGTTAATAACCACTCCTAGGTATGTTATTGAAGGGATCATACAGAGGTTTTCGTCTGCTACATACCATCGTAACTCTGTTTTTTAAGCCCGCTTGTGAGCCAAGTGTCATTATTTTGCGTTTTCGATGTGTTTGTTTCAAGATCGTTTTGTTGTAGATAATCATGCAACTTGTTTAGCAGACTCTAAAGACCTATCTGAGTACAATCTAACAGTACCAGATCATCGGCGTAGGTTATACAGCTCACCGATTGGTTATTTATTTGTGGGGGGGGGCACTAAAGTAGGTTAGCAATGTCCAAGCTAGCACAATTAGGCTTCACTGTACAAGGGAAACGCAAGCTTGATGACAATCCAGTTGATGAAATGAGTGAAAAAGCCCCTAAACAAGAGAAAGAAAATCCAGGAAAAATGTATGTTACCCAGGTTTCTACTGATAAAGGATGGCAAGCCCAAAAACAAAAAATTGTGACCTAACTTGAAGATTGAATTTGAGTCAGAGGAAGGGCAAGTGACCAGGTTATGGTGTACATTTTACAAATTAAAACCAGACATCCTCAGGCAGTGCTACCAAAAGGCAGGAAAAATTGTAAATGTTGACTTGCATCAAAGGCACAAGAAAAATAAAAGTAGAGAATGCCATGTCGGAGGGAGATAGACAAGGCACAGTGGTTGTCTTAGCAGACATCTGCTATAGCTGGCCCAATTCAGAATGTTACAATATCATTCAGTCTTTATGGGCAGAACAACAGACCGAACAGTAACTGAGAAGAAGATGGTGTATGTTAAAATCTTGGAAAAAGGTCTACCAAAAATGAAGCTATTGGGTTTATTCGATGTTCAGTCTGGTGACGCACAGGGTCTCAAATGTGCAATGCTTGAAGCTTACAGATATGCTTTAGGTTTAGATTAAAATGCTGAAGTAAATTTGAAAAAGCTATGCTGCATTGGTGCTGGTGCATCGGTCAATGTTGACCACAAAAAAAACAAACAAAAAAACAAAAAAAAAAAAAAGGAATGATGACTTTGCTCAAGGAGCATTGCCCATGGCTAATAGCTGTCCACTGTGCATCCCGTAGACTAGAGTTGGCTGCAAAGAATGCATTAAAAAAACAAAAAAAAAAAAAAAAAATTTAAAAAGAAAAACATACAAGGATTCCAAAAAGGCCACCTCTTAAGGAAGACTTATCGGAGCACCCTCTGTCTGCATACAGAACTTCCATCCGGAAATTCACTTAAAAATACTCGGTGTGCAGCCACAGTAGGGATCGCCTGTTACTGCCCCCCACCACAGTGATACAAAGCTTGTTGTGGACATTAGCCGGCTAACCTCGCATTAAGGATCGATCACGCCCGTGTGCATAGGTCCTTGCATTCACACCATCAGCCTGTAAACTGCCGGCACTTCAGCAGGGTCTAGGAGGCACGCACGGGGTACTGTCCCTCACGACTGAAGAGGTGCTGCGCTCCGTAATCTAGGGATAGTAATCTAGGAAAATAAGGGACGCCTGCAATTTGCAGTTCCAGCACTGACTACGCAATGCGCACTGTAGACACAAACCGTTGCAAGGGTTTCCCGGGCATAACAAGTGCCGCCGTACAAGAAGAGCCTCCTCCCAGGTACCAACCATCTTTTCAATCATACTGTGAAGTGTCAGGTACACACGATGGAAAGGGAGTGTGGCGGTCCATATCTATTATTTTACACGTGGCTTGAAATCAATGCTCGTCACCTGTAATCTCAGCTGGCCCTGTGATTGTTCCTTTATTAACATAACAAAAAGGAACCAGGAATTGTGAACTGCTCCCATCGTTGCTCCTATTCTGGAATCAGCAGCCCAGATCTATTTGAATAGAATTGCAGGGACCTGCAAAAAGACAACTGGTGTTTGCGATTGAGAGGTCTGATCTATAAATCATCATGTTAACGGCAACACAAGGCTGAACTATATACGTGCATCTCTTCCGGATGGATCAATCATGGACCTATGGATCTTCGACTTGCAGCAAGATGGAGCGTGACATTCTCCTTTTGGAATCAGTCTATTCTTAGTGGCAGATGGGGGAGTTAGGACTTCCCACACTTTCTCCTGGGTTTGAAGGTGGATCGCAGCAATGTGAGTTAGTCCCGGAAATGGGTAGGAACGGTGATTCACACCTTGGAATTCATGGGAGGTGGGGTGGGTTTCTGGGAGGAGAGAGAAGTTCATACCTGATGGAAGTTACATTGAGGGGCTGTCAGGGGTTGGGGCCGTTTCAGTTGGGGGGGGGGGGGGGGAATCTCACCTGCTGAGTAAAAGTATGCTCTTTACTGACGTACAATTTCTACAAAGTACTAATAACTTTTAGCCCTCTGTCTCTGTCGTATCACACAGACAACCAGAATTCAAGTGTTGGAACGTTAGGGAGCTTAACACGCCACAGAAACGCAGGCAAGTGGTATCTTTCTTGAGGCGGTACCAACCGGACTTGGTGGTGCTCCAAGAAACCCATATCTGCAAAATAGACAGAAGCAAACTCTGCCTACGCCATTACCCTCCAATAATACAGGCATGTGCTGGGAGTAAAACTGCAGGTGTGTTGATCCCAGTTAAAGAGGGACGTGGTTCTCAAATAATTTGCAGCAAACACACAGGGAGGGCAGATCTGCTTTTGTAGTTCTTAAAATATCCTCCATTAAACTAACAGAATCATCAATATATGCCCCTAACTGAGGCCAAGATGGATTTTTGAAACAAGTGATGGGCTTACTGGCGCAATTCATGGACAGAGATTTACTGATATTGGGGGGGGGGGGGGACTTTAATTTGACATGGGACTCGGTACGGGACAGAAGCAAGGCGGAACTATCCCATATTATGGAAACAACAGAAAACAATTGGGCCCCAGAATGCAGAAAGCATTCAGAGCAGCATCCGGTAGGCTGAACCTTCATTTAACAAAGAAAGCAGAAAAAGCACTCTATCACTCAAACAGAGGTATTACATAAAAACGAATAAAATGGATCATCTGGCATCTAAGCTTCGACAAAGGGCCGCTTCCAGAATTATACAACAAATAAGACTACCCTTAGGGGAGACAACCTCTGAAACCACCGGAATCCACAAACAATTCCACACATTCTACTCTAACTTGTACAAATGCGACATGCCGGATCCCCAAATTCAAACATTATATTTGGAGTCGATTGAACTCCCCAGACTCACATCAGCGGATACCCAAACTTTAGAAAATCCTATCACAATGGACGAGGTATTACGGTTAATACAGGAACTCCCATCACATAAGTCACCTGGCCCGGACGACCTTCCGGACAGGTTTTACAAAACATATAGGAACATTTTAGCTCCCATCTTAACTAAGTGGTTTAATTCCTTTTTGCATACGGGGCAAATTTCATCCGCTATGGAAGAGGCAAAAATAATTTTGTTCCCCAAACTGGGTAAAAATCCAACAATCTGTGGGTCCTACCGTCCCATCACACTCATTAACCTAGACGCAAAATATTTTACCAAGCTGTTGGCTAACTGGATTGTAGATCTCTTACCATCACTAATACACACGGACCAAACAGACTTCATCAAATCAAGGCAAACACATAATAAACGTAGCGTTTACCACATCATGGAGAAAAAACCAGATATCAGCGGTTCTTGTTTCCATCAACGCGAAAAGGCTTTCGACTGTGTAAAATGGTCGTTTCCTTTTTTGACCTTAGAGAAAATGAGATTTGGACCGAAATATATCAAATGGATTAGGGCAAACTATCAAAATCCCTCTGCTAGATTGCCAATAAATGGACACTTAACATCTTTCATCTCCCTTCACCACGGTACCAAACAGGGGTGTCCTCTCTCTCCTATGTTATACGCATTACACTTTCAACCTTTACTGGCCGGAATTAGACAAACAGAGGGAATAAAAGGAGTTATGTTTGGTGGTGTTCAACATAAAATAATGGCTTATGCAGATGACATGCTAATTATGACAACAGAACCATCAAACACGATACGGGAAGCCATGCATGTATTCGAGAAATGCGGGGCAGTGGCGGAACTGAAAATAAACGTGCATAAATCAGAGATTCTAAATCTATCACCATCTCCAGAAGGAATTACACTACTAGGGGTAAGAATCACCCCATCCATTAAAGATTTATATACAGCTAATTATCCTCCTATATTAAAGGACCTTCAATTTCAACTTAAAAGAATGGGATCCACTTATGATTTCATGGCTGGGCAGAATCAACTCCGTAAAAATGGTCACTCTCCCAGAACACTATTTGTTTCAAGCGCTATCCATCAAAGTACCATTATCCTTCTGTAAAATACATAAGGCAGTCTCTACCTTTGTGTGGCAAAATAAACCTGCACGATTAGCCCAGCTACATTAATGCTGCCACCAGACAGGGGAGGGATGGGTCTCCCTAATTTCTAGACATATCGTGCTGCACAGATCAGGGTGATAAAAGAACGGTCTGTGAGTTCGACCCAGAACAGCTGGGTACAGATGGAACTAGCAGTGGGCGGACCAGACTAAGGGACATATTATGGCTATCAAAACCTGATCGCCCAGCCAAAATTCATCTGAGTGAAATTATGCACACAGTGGAAAACACCTGGGACGTTGCAGTGAAAAAACATGGCATAAAAACGTTCCCCTCCCCTCTCACACCTTCTCACACCCAATTTACCCAGGGCCTAGATCCAAATGCTTTTAGAGAATGAAAGTAAGCTTGGTGTAAGAAACAGATATGTTCTTATGGGAGGGGTGTGAGGAGAGGGGGGGGGGGGTAAAATCAATTTATACAATGCAAGCAGGAGTTGGGGCTACACGAAAAATCCAGGTATAGATATTTCCAGGTGAGACATTGGATTCTGGCTCCCCAGATTAAGGCTGCGGCCACCAGGGAATTAACATCTTTTGAGCATATTGTGATATCCAATCCAGGGAACAAGGCCCTCATCTCTAATCTATACAAAATACTCAGGGAAGGGACACTCTAAAAGAAGATCAGCTATAAAAATCAATGGCAGGCTACATAGGGGGAAGAGGTCACTGATCAGGATTGGGAGACACATTGGAGAGCAATTGCTAAACTCACTAGATCGATTCAAGTAAAATAATTTCGGCTCAAACTCATGGTTCAATGGCTTTATACTCCGGTCCGCCTCGCTCAAATTAAACCTACTATATTGGATAAATGCTGGAGGGAATTTGACCATGTGAGGAATTGGGAACATATATGGCTGAGCTGTCTGAGGTTGACCAAATACTTGGGAGAGGTGAACTCATTTGTTTGAAATGTTTTCTATTCATACACCTCTTTACGTACCCACTTGTTAGTTATGTTGGACTAAGACTTTAGACGACAGCCGAAAGCTGTTCAGAAAGCCTTTGTGATATTGCAATTCGCAGCTTTACTTGTTTGCTCAGAATTGGAGCAAAGAGATCCACCTCAAACTTCAGAATGGTTTTTCTGAAGTATGGAACTTTTTATTTTTTTAGAGTGGATGACATTCCTTACAGGGGGATCTCCCATTGTTTAGTGAAGACTAGAACATTGTACTAAACCTTCTAAACAAAGACTAACATCCAGCACTGTCCTCAAACACTGCACCTTCTGGGTATAGTTTGAAACGCCAAATTAGGGTTACGCAGTAATGTGGTATTGAGAATAGCATTGCGTTAAAGTTGTGACATTGGGGTGGGGTGGGCAAATTGTTGAGGTTAAGAAAGGGTGGGTTACAGTTTCAGATGTCATTTTGAAATGCCAATAAATACAAAATATTTAAAAAAAAACACCTTTTTGGTGAACTATCTGTATTTTACTTTTATGAAAAGTCTCCAAAGCACTACAGAGAACTCAGAAGAGTTGCTGGAGCACAAAACTCTTCCTTAAAAAAATGCAAACAATACTATGCCACTCTCTGGCTTACACACAAAAAGGCTGCCCTTCACGCTGTTTTGCATAATTATGGGTCCATTCTTGGCCACTGGGATGAAGCTGCCACTGAAAGCAGATGGGACATTCCACAAGCAGATAAGGTAAAGATGATGGGCTGGAAGAAGAAGTTAATGTGCTTCAAATTTCTTTTATTCCCTCACTTCTACCTGGATGTAGTAGTTCAACTGTCTGATATCTCCTGTGCTCTTCAGCAAGAAAGCCTCTCACTGCCATTCCCGAAGGTTCTGGTAAAAAATACTCTTCTTGAGATTGAAACTTACTCAAATACAAATTGCTGCAGTCTGTACTATCAGGCATAATGGGGTTTAAATAAATACAGGACTTCTATGTGGCATAAACGCAATATATATGAGTGTCAGGAGCTGCCGTGGCTCACAGCCGTTATTCCTTGAATCGCATTCCCTCTGATGTAGCTGGGTTCCTGGGCACAGAAGATCATAAGCTGCGCATAATTCCAAAGGAGCATGAATGCTACACATCTCCCTTCCTTTATAATGTCACAAAACAAATAACTAAAATGCTGAATGTGGAGATGGCAGAGAGTTCACACATAGTCCTCCATACGCCTTGGTTTGCAATAAGCTCTTCCCCACCTGGACTTGCAAGTCGTCTCTCTGATGAGAGCTGGCAAGGAAATTACCTCCGATTTGTTAGAATGATCTTGTTTCATAATATTCGCCCTTGATACTTTCCTTCGACAACTTGCTCTCTCATTAGTCTCACTCATATATCCATCAACACCCTTACCAGTACTAGCGTTGAAATGTTTACTGTCACTACAGACCCATACTCTCTCAACATTCCATATCCTTCCATCTTCAGTTCCGACAGCATGTTTGAATGCCTCCACAACTCTGATTGGTTTCGACCATTTACACGGGCCTTCTCTAAGAGCAGGGGGAAGATTGACTCCGACCATTTTTCCCACAACAGTATCTCTGTCATACTTATTCACAGGCCTTTTCTTATCATACACCGATTTGTTTTTCAACTGGACATTTCTGATCTTGTCACATACAATTCCAAAATCTTTCTCCACTCCCTTATCTTTGTTCTCCAACCACAATGGTGCCAGTTTTGTGTTGGCCTTCCTCCCTTTGCTTAACTCAAAAGGAGAAAGACCAGTTGTGGAATCCGGTGTAAAACTATGCGCAATCCTTTCCTTAACAGCTTCCTCCCAATTTATCGCATTGGACCATGCCCACCTAATGGTCTCTTTCAACACTTTGTTAAAAGCGTTCTACTGTCCTACTAGTCTGGGGGTGGTATATGGCACCTTTTTTTGTGCACAATTGAGTACTTACTGCAGAATTCCACCATCTCTTTAGATATGAATTGGGTACCATTGTCAGTCATGATACTCCCTGGGTATCCCTCCCTCTCACAAATGTCAGACAAAAATTCAACCACAGTCTTCCCAGTGATACTTGAAGATATTGACACTTCTACCCATCTAGTGAGTAGATCAATTACCACTAGGCAGAATTTCTGTACTCCATTGCTGTTCACAGGGCCTAACACATCCATGCCCACATGCTTCCATGCTTTACTCAGAATTTCAGTAACCACCATAGATTGTTTCACACCCACACAACTCTTTTCTGCAAAGGATACAATCTCGAATGTAGAGTTCTATTTGCAGATCGCATCCAGGCCACCAAAAGTCATTTCTTATTCTCTGCTTGGTTTTTATTATTCCCCGGTGACCTTCATAACCAAGTTCAAACACTCTTCAGCGTAAACTTGAAGGTGGAATTATTTTATCTCCCCTCATGATGATACTGTTGTGTACATGTAATCATCAGCGGCAAACCAATAGTTCATAAGATTTGCTTCTTCAAATCCGTCTTTGCTCCATGGACTTTGACTACTGACTAGTTCCTTCAACCGTTCCAACACTTTGTCATCTTTTTCAGCATTATTCCATTCCATCTTTGAGATGATGCTGCCTCTATGTTCAAAACAACTTCCATAACATCATCATCATCATCTGCAATTCCAGATATATTAGTAAGGTGGGACAAACAATCGGCAGTGATGTTCTTAACACCAGGTACATAACACACAGTGCAATTATATTCTTCATCTCCTAATTCGATTGGATACTTTGTCTAACCCTTTAGACATGATGACATTTACGAGGGGCTTATGATCCGTGCGGAATTCCACTTCCTTACCCCAAATGAAGCTCCTGAACTTTTCCGCCGCCCATTTTATTGCCAATGCCTCTTTCTCAATGGCATCATACGATATTTCCGCCCCCTTGAGTAATCTCGATGCAAATGCAATTAAAACTTCTCGGCCCTTATTTTCTTACGTGATAACAGCTCCAAGACCTAGATTACTGGCATCGGTAGTAATGATGGTTTTCTTATCACTACTGAAATTCTTCAACGCTGGAGCCTTGTCTATTGCAGATTTAATAAATTCGAATTCTTCCTCACAATCCTCATTCCATTCAAAAATGTTCTTCTTGAGTAATTCTCGCAAGGGGACAGTGTGTACAGCAAAGTCACGAACAAATTTTGAATAATATTCAGCCATTCCAATGAATGTGCGCACTTCTTTATTACATGGTCTAGAGATTCTCTTTATGGTGTTCATAAATTGTGCCTTTGGCGATATGCCATCTGCAGAAATCTTGTGTCCAAGGTATTCAATCTCTGAGCAATTAATTTTGCATTTGTCCTTCCTCAAAGTAATTCCCGCTTTGTATAATTTCTCATCATGGTGTTTTTGACCGTCTGCATATATCAAGATATCGTCTTGAAAAGATATCACTCCAGGAACTCTCTCAAATAAATTGTGCATTATCTTTTGAAACACTAATGCAGCGGAAACCAGTCCAAATGGCATCCTCTTGAATTGATATAAACCATATGGCGTGATAAATGAAGTGAGATGTCTGGAATGTCTGTGCAATTTCACTTGGTGGTACGCCGATGTCAAATCCAGAGTAGCCCGACTTCTTCCTGAGAACCATTAATGGCGAGACCCATTCACTGGCATCTATACCCTCAATAATTCCTTGATCTTCCATTATTTTGATCTCCTTCCTGACTTCATCTCGCATGGATAAGGGTATATTCCTTAATTTCTGGGCCACTGGAGTATGATTGGATTTTAATCGTATTTAATGCACATAACCACGATGACATCCAACACCATCACGAAACACTACTTCCATGACATCATTTGTTTCGCACTTTACTGCCTTGGGACTACTCTCAGACTTGCTCATATCATTACTAATAGCAAAGACAGATTTCTCCGCAGTAGAATCTACTTTCACTTGTAATTTACTCTGATGAGTCCAGCTCAAAGGGTGTCTTGCCTACGCTAGTAATGTTAACTTTTCCTTTAGCTTTCCTATCTTTGAATTTTAACTTACCCCAGAACCAGCCTATCGTATCAATCCTTACACCACCATAAGCTATGGGGTTGATATCGGTCTCGTGTAAATATTCAGGTTTCTCTTTATTCCACAATTGTTGCGGTATCAATGTGTACTTTGTACCAGTGTCTATCATGTTCATTTCTACTCCAACATAAACTGTAGCTTTGGGACTCTCTAAAACTTCTTCATCATCGTCATCCATCATGACGAATACACTCTTCACCTTCTCCTCTATCACTGTGGCCACTGTCTGAATTGCCCCCTACCAATTGGTGGACGTATTACGAAATCTGCAGCACTTGGAATAATGCCCCTTCCCTTTGCATCTGCTGCATATGATTTTTATTGCTGGGCAATCTGGGTCGTCAGCCCATTGATTAGCACTGTCGTACCTGTAACACCTCCCTTGGCATCTTCTCCTTGAACTAGCAAGTTGTTTGTCTGGACTTTCTCTCCTATTATAGTTATGTGAATTCACCTTCTGATTGGTTCTATACTTCTTTTTTTCAGTCTGTGTCGGTTTACATGGACTACCAATAGCTTTCCGTCTGACAGAAGTATTATTAACCATAGATATTGACTCATTATCTTCAGTGGCGTTGCAAGATATCTTAGCCGATCTCATGTTATTGGTTTCAATCTGAATAGATTTCACTTTATTCTCCAATTCTTTCTTTTACACATTCTTCAGTGTGTTCAACTTCCTTCGCCACTCTCAGTACAGTATCCAACGAAGGATCATTTTCTGACCACAGTTTCTCTCACTTTTGCACTCCAACATAAACTGATCTCTTAGCCTTTCATCTAGTTGATCGTTAAAGTTGCTCATTTTTGCAAGTTTTCTCAATGCAGTAATACATTTCTCGACACTTTCTTCCTCCTCTTGCGTTTTCTTGCCGAACTTCCATCTTTCTAATATTATGCTCACTTCCTGCTCGTAATGTTTATCAATTTTTTTGACAGCACGCATTCATATTCATTAATATCAGCATCTTCATCTGCCGGAAGTTCTGGTAGTGTTTCATATTTCTCCTGACCAGCCGGACCTAAACAGTGCAATAAGGATTTCCTCTTCTCTGCGCTGCAATTCGGGCCACAAACCACACCCGCGTAGTGCTCAAAGGACCTGATCCACCTCTTCCATGGTATGCTGGGCTCATTGTTATCAGGCATGAAGAACATTGGTGGAGGAACACTGCTGAATGCCATTTCTGCTGTGATGCTTACTTGTGATGAGGTGTTTACTGCTCATTTCCTTTTCATATTCTTTTTTTTTTAAAAGAACAACGATTTTCATGGAAAACATTATGTGCTAAAGTTCCTTGCAAGTAATCTCCTCAGAGCATATAATGTGTATTACAGCAGTAGCCAACAAAACGTTTATTCCAATGACAGCAGCTAAATGGTTAATATAACCCGTTGATGGAGAAATATCGGAGCTCCTTGTTGAAGAAAATATATATATGTACAGCTTCCAATGACAGCTATTCGATGTATGCATGCTGAGAAACAAATGGGGTGAATGACATTTGAGCGTGTGCAGATATAACAGATTACGGCTCCAAACACGGAAGCAGTTGCTCAGTAAAATAGGATATAACGCGCATGCGTGTACACAGAAAAAAAATGGAAAACCGGCAGTGTGTGACGGCGATCCCTAACAGCAGCAGAAGGCAATCCCACACCCAGATATTCAAAGTCCGGGGCCGCTGCAACGCCCAGACAAGGGCAGAGCGGTCTAACAGCACTCCACGTACCTTCAGCAGGATTTACAGTCTATGGGGCCGCTACAACATTCGGGCATGAGCGGAGCGGCCTCTGCCTCAGATGAACATTGGACACGGTGTTGTACGCGGGTAGGTGAAATCCTCGTCGCCAAGTGTACTATCAGGGCACAATGGGGTATAAATAAATACAGGACTTCTATGTGGCATAAACACTACTATTTATTGATGAAATAAGAGGGAGCAGTGTCAGTAGCTGCCGTGGCTCCCAGCTGCTATTCCTTGAATCGCATTTCGGATTCCCTCTGATGTAGCTGGGTTTCAAGGCACGCTCCTGGGCACAGAAGATCATAAACTGCGCATAATTCCAAAGGAGCATGAATGCTACACATTCCTAAAACAAGCAATCGCTGGAGGAGAGGGTGCTTATTTTCATTATGTGCAACTCACCACCAAAGTGGACATTTCATTGGCAGCCCCACAAAAAGAAAGGAAGAAGATAATCCAGCAATGATGGCTTGCCGCAATCAGCGTTTCTCTGGCTTCACAGATGATCCCTTGCTAGACAAGAGCTGTGCATTTGACAAGGCTAATTGGCCGGAAAATAATCCAACCTCTATGCCTATGGTAATGATGAGGTTACTTTTCCCCTGAATCATTCTTCTCCTTAATCGTAGAGAATGGCTATGACAAACAATGTAATTCAAGCCTGGAAGCTTCTAAAAGTAAACGTATATAAGCACCACATGAAAATCCCATTGCATGAAACCTGGTTTCTATTTTTCCAAACGAAATCTCACTGGTTTCCAAATATTTTGCATATCATTGCAAGTCACTCTGGTCTACTCTTTATGTAATGCAAAACTCGAGAGCTTTCTCATGCATGAAGAGAATCTTTTCTGATTAAAGAGCGAATCTAAAGACCAGCACTATTGAGCAATTGCTTTTGATTTCCATGGAGAGTCCAGAACCTCGGGAATATTGTAGTACTTCATCAGTGAAAGTTGCTTTTAGGTTGCCAAACACAACATCGCCGTTTTGCATATGGCATTACTCCTCAAACAGAAATTATCATTACAAAAGATTCTGATGAATGTCCTAGCTTTCTTCCACCCAATTCCGAGGATGAAATCCATACCTTTCCTCCAAATTCAGATGACGAAAGTCATAGCCTTTTTCTCCTGAGCCAGACATTGGCTCCATTTCATCAACATCTGATGCAGTTATTGAAGAATAGTCCCACACAGTTTCCATTGAGATAAAATAACCTTTATTATAGGTCATGAAGTCCAGACCCCCAGCTCAACCTTACACATGGCTGGCTAGTGCAAACAGTAATAGTAGCAACATTAAGAGTAAACATTCTCTGGCCACAGGCAGGCTATGACACCCTGCTCAGAACTATATTACACTGTGACATTCCACATAGAACTACACTACATCATACACAATGAACACCCTGCACTCTATGGATAGCAAGCAATGCCATAACTATTTACATAAAGTGTGACAACTTCTTAAATTATGTCCACTTACCACACAAGAAAACATGCAAGTGTAAGGCTAACCCTCCCTATGTTGTGCAGGGAAGTCAGCCTATCTCTGGAAAGTGTGTAGTTGTGAAACAAATCCCGCACGTGGCTTCTAGTTTTTCATACAATAAATGTATTAAAAAAACATCTCGTTAAAAAACCACTTGTGGCATTAAATAAACAGAGCGCAATAAAGGATTCCTCCAAACTTTCACAAGTTTCCACACAATACATATTTCAAACACAACATAAAAGACATTGTGACAAATAGCACCAGTTTAAAGAACAGCAAAGTAGCTGCTGAATAGTTTGCCTGCTTGTTACGGTGCATCAATACCATGATCATACATTAAAATACAAATATTTTGAGTTAGTGATATATGTGCAGTACAACAAACATATTTGGAGACCTTGTTCTATTCTTGCAGGTAGGAAATGGACATGCAGATAAACCGAACGGGTTTAGACCTCCTGGTTGGTGGTACTCTAGCTATTCCCGATTTTGCTCACAGTTCTTGCATTGGCTTCTGCATGGCAACATTTTCCTGTAGTTAGATTGTCTTTTTATACTCCGCAATAGGGAAGGATATATTAAACAATATCTGGTCAACATAGGGTGTTTCGGCCCATATTTGAAGATCCGCCCCTTACTGGCATTCTTCATAAGTAGTTTATATTCAGGCCTTCATCAGGACATATGCTACCCCTTCATCTTGTCTTTTGAAACTGTGGGGATACAAGTATGAACATCGGATTAGTGAGTGGGATCGATTCGGGTACAGACCCACCTCAAATTCCTTTTCCAGATTGGGCTACTGACCTGAACTTGGTTCACACATGGGGATGGTTGTGAATTTTTCTTGGAAAGCTGCTTAAAGCTCTGTGGTTAATCACGGTTGTCTCGGCTGGTGGGCCTGAAATCCTCCTGTCGCACCTGCACAGATTACATTAGGACGACACGTGTATTGATATGTAGAATGTAACGTGGCGCTGACCGCGACACTCTTTTTGTCTCAGACATATCGATTCTAACATTTTGTACTGATTGGTCAGAAAGCAGCCATTTAGTGTGTGGCTTTACTGCAACTAGGGCTATTCACTTCCTATATGAGCGGGAAACCTAATCACAGATGGGAAAGAAATTAATGAAACCTAATCACAGATGCGAAAGAAATTAATGAATGAATAAATAAATTGGGGACAGGCTTACACTGAAATGTAGCATGTGTATCATAATTGTTATTGGTATTCAACTTACAAATTATACTACAGTTTTAGATCCGCAATTGGGACATTCTACATTTAAGTATCCTGGAGCTAAATCTATGTGCTGGTTGGAGGGCTATATTTGAGCAACGGTAGCTGTGCTCAATAGTCACACCTCGTCCAACAGCCATGCACCACAACTGGTGCTGTGTTTTTAAAGTGTTAGCGGGCGCATGTTTCGATAGCCATATTGACTATAAGTACAGCGCGAGATGCAATCTACTCGCACGCCGCACAATATGCACAAAGTCTAACCTACTTGACAACATGCAGGGAGACGTATTGCCGTTGCTGTGTGCACATATTCTATAACGGGGATTATCAGGAGACTTGCAATGGCTTAAAACATCTGTAACTAAGAAAACTGTCTTTAACAAGTGCCACGATGCCTCCGGGCTGCTGCGCGCTCTACAAATTCAAATAAATAAACGGTATTCACTGCCGAGTGCTTCACATCGTTCGCGCTCATTTCCAAGTCGGACGCTCATGCTGAAAGCTTTCCTCTTTTGTGCCGGGGGCGGATTTTGTTAGTCTCTTTTCGCTAATGAAGGAGACACAGGCAGCCAGCTCTGAATGGATGAAAGTGACACTAAATTGAACTGTTAAGCCAATGTCGGAGCAGTGATTTGCATTTTAATAAATCATGCTTCATGGTGGAAATACTTCATTAGATTCATGCGTGTGTCTGAACTTAATTACATAGTGGGTGCACCTAGGTTTACTCCTCCACGGCCTTAGGAAAGTGCCCATCATGGGGTACATATATCTGATGTATATGTCTGCTGGGGTGCTCCTGATCTTACGCTTGCATGTATATTAAGGAAGGGCGTGAAACTGCATTTACTGTTATATGGATTTACAGATTTCATATTACACCATTTTATGATGGAATGACGTTTCCTTGTGCATCCTAATTGTTAAAGCCGCAGCGCGACTTACTGTTCTTCCTGCATTCCTACACTTCTCTTATTTAGGGTGAAGATCTCCCACCCATTCTTCATTGGGGGACACTTTGATGCATGCAATAGGGATCCAATATTTCAATGGATTGGTTAACCAAATGGTCAGCTAATTGATCAATGCACAACATTTACCATTCATTCATTCATTCCATTAGCCCTTTGAAGGAAGCATGTAGAAGTGTTGACCATTTTTGTCCCATCCTCCTAGTTCAGGATTACTTTAGGTGATTTGAAATCTCTGGGTCATGGTGCAATCTTCCACTAACGTGTGAGCCCACTTCTGATACAAGTGCACAACTCTGGTGCCAATCATCAGAGCAGTCTTAACTTGAATAAGTCTGAGATCAGGGATTAATGGGTCTACTTTCTACCTCCATTAAGATGTATGTTTTGGAACTATGGTCTTTATGTGCCTATGTGCCTATTTCCCTATTTTAACAACATAGCCTTGTTGCTGCCATGGTTGCAAATAGAGAGCACCACTGAGTTTCAGGGATTTTCTAAAACTGTTTGTAAGCACTGTTATTGAAGGTATTTTAATTTTAAAAGTGCAGGAATTGGTTTCACCTCTTTGCATCTATGCTCTCTGCCCCAACTTACAGTGCTATGCCGACGATACCCAGCTCATTTTCAGGCTACCCTCGGCCGCCTCCTCCTCTCCTTCCCTCATCTCTGACTGCCTGTCTGTAATCCAGGAATGGTGTGCCGCCAATGACCTCTGCCTTAATGCCAGTAAGACTGAGAGTCTACTCATCGGCACACCCACCCCCTCCTTCCCTGCAGCTCTCTGGCCGGCCTCTCTTGGCCCTCTTCCCGCTCCTACCTGCAAGGCAAAAAACCTTGGGGTTATCTTCGACTCCACACTCTCCTTCTCTCCTCATATATCTGACGTCTCTAAGAAGTCACACTACCAGCTGCACCTCCTCAGAGGTATTCTTCCCTTCCTCTCCTTCCCCCAGAAGCTCACCGTCTCCCGAGCCCTGGTTCTCTCTAAGCTGGACTACTGTAACAGCCTCTATCTTAATCTGCCTGCCTCCACTCTCCGCCCTCTGCAACTCATCCAGAGCAGAACTGCGAGACTTGTCCTTGGCCTCAAGCCCAGGGACCGTATCTCTCCAGGACTGAAATCTCTATGCTGGCTCTCAGTGGCTGCAAGGATAAAGTTCAAAACCCTCTGCATTGTCCACAAGGCCTTCTGGGGCCTGGGGCCTAACTACAGTCAACTCTCTCTTCCTAAATTTCTTCCTTCCCGAGCCCTTCGCTCATCCGTCTCCAACTCCCTCAGGGTCAGCCGCTTCTCGAAGCAACGAGCTGGGGGTAGATCTCTCTCCGCGGCAGGGGCCTCCCTCTGGAACAGCCTTCCTGCCTCCCTGAAACTTGAGAACCATCTCCGGTTCCGGAATCACCTCAAAACCTTCCTCTTTGCTTCTGCTTTCTCTCTCCCTCTCCCCTGCTAATTCTTCGCTGAAACTGCACTGAATCTGCAACTGGGCTACTCTCACCGACCCCGGTCCTGGGCCCAGCCACTCTCCACTTGCACTGCCTCCCTGGCAACCCCTGCACTGCGGGACTGTCTCTGTATCCCTACAGGCCCCCCCTTCCCAGCACTTGTCTGCACTTACCTTGCACTTGCCACCAGCTGGCCCCCTTACTTATTTTTTCTTTCTTTTTTTTTTTTAAAATTCTACTTACCATGTACTGCACTCCCCCCCCTCCCCTCCCCCTTGCACTTTCTCCCTTCCCCCTACCCCTGCACTTGCGCGATCTGAATGACACCTGGCCTAGTAGGATCGTTGTCCGTCTTCCCCTTGTTCCCCACTTCCTGCCTCGTCGCGCCTTGAAACACTTGTGTATAGGCGCGTTACAAATGCCATATCATATCTGACAACTGGGAGCTGCTTTCAGCTCCTGCTCCATGAATCCCAGTTTCAACCCTTGCTATTCCATAGTTCTGATGGATCAGACCGGATACATTTTGGGCAGAACCATTGGGGGTAAATTCAGCAGTGCCCTGGACCTGGTGGAAATAGCGGCAATGGACCAAGGTAAGATGGCTCTCTTGGCTTTGGACACCAGTACAGCCTTTGATATTGTTTTGCTCTTCCAAATCTCAGTGCTGAGATATACATATTGCTTATGAGTTTCTCAAATGCACTATAAAAACAGGAAGGCAGTGTGCTTTTTGGAACACAAGAACTCATTTACTCTCAATTAGATTATAAAACTGGCGCTTATCTGGCCGTTCATTAACTCAGATAAATGTCACCGAATAAAAATCACTGTTAGCCTTGGTTTGTACCACTACATATTTTGCCAAGAACTTCACTGGACAGCTTTCAAAACCCCAGGTTGGCAAAGACACTCGCCACGGGAACGGACTGGACAAGAAGATAAGTCTACCTTCTCTCAGCCCAGCAGAAGCAAAAGTGACTCTTTCTTTGACAGTTTTGTCCCGATATCTCCCACTTTAACATACACAATTACAACTCAGTACTTTTCCAGATAGATCGATTGCCAATACAATTTCACAGATACCCGGCCGATGGATGCAACAGAATGTCACTGACACGTAAACACACTCTGTTTCGCCTGGCAGCCGAAAGGACTTGCTTTTGGCTCTTTGCAGGATGCAAAACCTTGCCTGAACACAAAACAAGATGTTTTTCTACTGTTTCAGCAAATGCAAACGGTGTTCAGACATGAGCTTTCACTGAGGCTTGGAGTCAAATGTTCACTTGTGCACCCTGAATGCCTTTTACAGACTTCATAGACTCATTGAGTCAAAGATATTATCTTTTTTTAAATGCATTACAGATCAAGATGACTGGTCCTTTATGAAACTAACCCTAGAGGTGTTCTCGCTTTGGGCGTACCTTTCGAACCATGGCCCTGGCTAATTCGCACTTACCCAAGACATCGCTATTGGTAAACCAAAGAAAGAACGAGAGAGGGGTGCCCTCTGCCCCCATTAATAGTTGGAACAACCCAGACATCAAAGGCTTAATGGTGGGGCAGAAACAATTCAAGCAGTCATATGCCGATGATATCATATTATCCCTCACAAATGTCCAATTGTCCCTCGGGCACTCAGTTATAGAACTGGAAGCCTTTGAGCGCACTGATGGCTTTGTAGGCAACTATCATAAATCCGGAGTGCTAGGGGTGGGTCCAACGAAGGACATTGCCGCCCTCTGCCCGTGTTGTCCAATTACATGGGAAAAGACAGCAATAAATTACCTAAGTGTCCACATTCTAGCAATAAAAAGGATAAGATAGGATTCATAGCCAGATATAATACGGACTGTCATAGCTGCACCAAGTGGTTAAAAAGCATTGGCATTTGTTCCTCATGGCTAGCAATATCAGAGAATATGTGACCAACAAACGGACTTTTACAAAGCACACATACACGACCCCTTAGACATTGCTCTGCCCCTTGTGGAGAATCTGATGGGATTTCCCACAGAAACCTGGTCCGTGACCCTTCTGGTGTAGCCAGGCGCTCTCCGATCCCGACCCGGGGGTGGTGTACTGCCGGAGGATCACATGTGAGCGGGCGGGGGTGTTGAAATCATACCAGGAAGACTGGGAGGAACCCCTTTTTAACTTTCCAAATAACCCCACCCTTCTAATGGCCCTTTGCCAACTCAAGGCAAAGAAAAACCTAATTTCCTCAAAACGAGCTGCATGTCCCAGAATCCCTCAGGGACTGTGACGCAAAAGAGGGCTGAAGAGGCATGTACAGCTAAAGGACAGGCATGCAAGCCTAACAGCCTGCGGCGGCGTCAGCCAATTAACTCCAAGGGCCTACACCTGAAGCCAATTAACACATCTGAGGGGTATAAAAGGGTGCTGAAGGAAGAAGCAGTAGAAAGAAGCTGGAGTCGGAAGGTCGGCAGCAGTAGCAGAAGAAAAACAGAGCACGAGGCTGGCAGATCACTAGAAAGTGTGACCACAGAAGGGACGCCAGAGCGAAGGAAGAGCAGATTTCAACTGCAGGCTCCGAGTTGGTCCTGTGCTCACAACTACTACTTTGCTGTGGCTGCATTGGAAGAGACTGGGAGAAACAGTATTTCCAGGTGTGCCCAATTGCTGTGAATGCAGAGCTGAAGTCGTGTATCCATCCGAGGCCCGTGTGCAGAAGCAAGACTAGGGAAACTGGAGAAAAGAACACTTTTGTGGATCCCGGAAGCAGACACCCGTGCTGCAGAGGGGTGTGGGTACCAAGAGAGCCTGTAGCAGTAGTAGCAGAAGTAAGAAAGTCAGAAAGTGGGAGCTGCCCGCAAACACTGACTTGGAGCCAGCAAGTAAAGCTCTGTACTTCCAAAGCACAATAATTACCTTGCTGGTAACTGTAGCCAGTTGAATTCACACTTGCATAGAAGTTGGAGCAAGTGAAGTTGTTCAGAGTCATTGGAAGTCATCAATTACAAATGGAAATTTGTATCATGCATTTTCAGCACAGGTTTAAGAGCCAGCGTAAGAAGAAAATTGTTATTTCCCCATTGTTGCCTTTAAAACCATGACCGGGATGTTGCGCATTTCCTATTAAGCAGGAAAACGTTATCGGTAATTGGTCAAGAAGTAGTAATTGACTTTCCGTTACAAGAATATTTCACATCACAGAAAGGTCACGTATGAGAAACGGTTTCCCGATCCTTGTTAAAGTAGAACGCTGCCTGAATAAAAGGGAATGCAAGTTTGTAAGCAGAGGTTTATCAAAGGAAAATTGCATATGCCTAAATTTGTTTCAGAAGTGAACACTTGACTCTTGTAACATTCAGAACAATACATTTTTTTTAAAAAACGTATTTAACTTGCACAGAATACTACATTACTTGCAATTGCAATACATGTTGTTACAATTGTTCAATTTTGTACATAATTGAAGTACACCACGTTTACATTTCACAAATCTTCTTGTTCTTCCTCTCTCAAACTTTTATCCGCAAGGTATTGCCTGAACCCACCCCAAAATGTCTTTCGGCAACAGGTCATTGGGAGTAAACCAGAGTTTACCTCTTCATTGTCGTTCGCTAAGGCCACGTCATGTCTTTCTCCCAGTCACCCAGCACAGGAGGTTCCCTGTTTTTCTAACTCAAGATCACACGCTTTGCCAATAACCCCAGATTCCGAAATTTGCGCCGGATTGGGCTCATTCTGCATACAATGCCCAGTATACATGGTCCCGGGTCCCAGTTCATAGGCTGGTCCGACATCTCACTCAGTGCTCTGCATACATCAGTCCAGTATTTCGGCTATATGAAATATGCCTGCTTCTTCGCTCCCACATCTTGGGCACCTTCCTGACGCTGTGATGTACATGCTTTTGAGTCGGGCCGGGGTGAAATGGCCCCTGTTGAGTATAGAGTATCTTGTAGTGTATAAAACGGTACATAGAGTTACACTACATGCTTTTTGTCAATGCACATAATTGTGACCAGTGTGTGTCTGCAAAGGTGACTCCCAGATCATGCTCCCACTCTCTTTCCTTTAACATCTGGGGCCTGACCTTCCTTGGTTGAGAGAGTAATTTTGTAGAGCGTAGAGGCTGATTTCTTTACCGCACTAGGGGAGAGTATATATCCCAGGCTCAGGTGTATCGGGGGCTCTCCCGGGAAACCTTCACATGTGTTAGCTATTGCCGAGCGCAGCCTGGAGGTATTGTAACTTTTGCATCGGGTTATCATCTACAATTGCTTTAATATCCCAGCTAATGAATTGCTTATCAACAAACAAATCCCTGAAACAATTTATGCCCTTGTCCCTCCAGTGTGTGACTAGTTTCACATCTTGCTTTGGGGTAGGTACGGTGCGTCCCATATGGGCATGCCAGGGTTATATAACACATATTTTCTGGGGTTGCCCGCTAGCCTGGTCCATGCTCTACATGTTACCTGCGTTGGGTTTATGTAATTGTCGTTCCTCAAACCTCCTGCTGCCAGCTTGTGTAGAAGCCTCGTCGGGCCCTCCCCGTGTTTCAATTGTCACATGCGGTGCAGCAGGCCCCCCCCTTCTGTCCAGTATATGGCATAGTGGGCCGAGAGGAAGTACAGCTCAGTCTGGAGCAGCTAGTCCCCCCCCTGCTCGTATGGTTTGGTAAGCCGTTTCCAGCTTACCCTTGGCTGTCTGAGCATGCTCCTTGAGTCTTGGTGAAGAAGGATCTTCCGGGTCACACTGGGACCGTACTGAACAAATAGAATAGCTTTGGGAGGATAATCATTTTGATCAGTGTTAGGCGGCCCATTAGAGAGATCGGAAGAGGATTCCAGAGGTTGAGTTTAGCACAGATTAGGTCTGTAAATTCACCATAATTTAGAGTGTGTGCAAATTGTGTTGTACACGCTATATCAACTCCCAGGTACTTCACCTTTTGGGGCGCCCATGTAATTCAGCGGGTTGTTTGGTCGCATCAGTTAGCAGAAATCTCTCAGACTTGGCCGCATTTAACCTTAGACCGGAGTACTCCCCAAATTCCCATTCGGCTTTTAGTACCCCTAGCAAGTGTTTCTCTGGGTTCCTTACATATAGCATTATATCGTCGGCATAGAGAGTTATAAGCTCTACCCTACTTGCCAATGGTATCCCTACTTTACTGTATCTTGCCCTCAGCAAGTCAGCTAGCGGCTTAATTACCATGGCGCACAACAGAAGAGATAATGGGCAGCCTTGTCTTGTCTCTGACAATAAAGCCCCATTGACGCACACCTTCGCGTAGGGTTCTGTGTAGAGTATACAGACCCACTTTATAAAATTTGGGCCAAATCCATAGTGGTTTAGGATTCTGAATAAAAAAGGGCCAGTATACAGTGTCGAAAGGCTTTTTGCATATCCAAAGCCATTGCAATCCCTTTGGTATCTCGTGGGATTTTTGCCAGAATATTATAGCACCGGCGAATGTTAGAAGTCATGGATCTGCCCTGTACAAACCCTACTTGGTCTTCATGAACCATGTGTGGCATTAGGGGGTTGAGGCAGGTGGCTAGTAGTTACGCAAATACCTTCGCATCAGTGTTTTTAAGGGATAGTGGGCGATGGGAGCCACAGTCCTCAGGCTGTTCCCCCGGTTTGAGTAGCTGGGTTATGACCACTTCGCACGTTGTGTCCGGTAGTTTGCCCGTTTCCAGCGCCTGAGTCCATACTGCATGAATGCGAGGTGCTAAAATCTGTAAGGATTCTTTATAGAAATGTTGCTCCTAGGTCATCAGAGCCAGGAGCTTACCCGCCCGGTAGGGCCTTTATGGCCTCCTTTATCTCGCTCAATGGCAGGGGGTTGTCTAGGGCGTCTCTGGTTTCACCGGACAAAAGCGTGGTGGGCATCTTAGCCAAGTAGCTGTCCATTTCATCTTCCGTGGCTGAGCTATGAGGGGAGGGGGGCGGGGGGACACAAATTAGCATAAAAGTCATAGAAGACTTTGCTACTCTCTTCTTGACCTGTAACAACAACTCTATCCCTCCTGGTTATACATGGGATGTTCATGCTTCCCCTTCCCCCCCCACCCCCACGCACCATCTGCGCTAGCGGTCGCTGTTCTATCGAAGTAGTGCAATTCTCGGTCTGCTGCCGCATGAAATTCGTCTAATTGTGTTTTGATAACAGTCGCCGTCTGTGCCATCGGGGCAGTTGCATATTGCTCATAAAGCTTGCTATCGTTTCTTCCCTCCTCCCCAGTTCCCTCCCCCCAGTGCCTTCTGTATATCCCAGAGTACTCCCAGTGGACATGGCGGTGCCCCTAATAAAGACCTTAAATTCTTGCCATAGAACTGCCTGACTGGCGACCGATCAGTCATTTTCAAAATATTCGGTGACATGCTGTGCTAGGTTGGTTTTGTATACCGGGTCAGCCAATGCAGCCACCTTCAAGCGCCACAACGTTATTTGTGGGATGACTTCAGGGATAACCATTGACAGTAGCACTGGTGAGTGGTCAGAAAGTGTTCCAGGTAGTATTGTAGCCTCTGTTGACCAGCCCAAGACCCTCTGCGATACCAACCATAAATTGATCCCGAGTGCATATCGTGGGCCAATGAGTAAAAGGTGTACGCCCGCTGTGGCCCATGTAGTGCTCGTCAGGCGTCTTTCAAACCCAAGTCCGCAATATGTGTGTGTATTACGCGGGTTGCTCCGTTTAGGGATCTAGGGGTACTCGTTGTCTGGTCTAGGTCCACCTCTAATATTGTGTTGAAGTCCCCCCCACAGATGATTTGGGCAGTTGGGTATTTAGCGCATTTCTGAAAGACCTCGGTATAATACTCCGGGTCATCAATATTGGGGATGTATATGTTAATCAGTAGGACCAATTTACGCCCTATTTCTCTACTTCCTTTTTCTATGAAATTGCTTGAATCTCCGGTTTCTCCTGTTCTGTCTTCCTTTGTGGAATCTTCTACACTGCTTGACCCGGCTCAATCTGGTTTTAGGCTTGTGAGAGGCACCAAAAGTGTATTGGTTTCCGTTTTGATGACATGGTCAGACTGGTTGATTCAGGTAGGGTAGGTGCGCCTATTCTTTTAGATCCGTCAGCAGCATTCGACACCATAGACCACCCCATCCTGCTGACACGCCTATCTGACATGGGCATCTCAGGCCATATACTTTCCTGGTTCTCCTCTTTCCTGGCTGAAGGCTCTCCTGGGCCATCTTTGGCTTCCTTTCTTTCGAGCTCCCGCCACCCATCTTGCGGTGTCCCACAGGGATCCGCCTTGTCCCCCATTCTTTTCAATATTTACACCTGGCCATTGATCGGTCTCATCCGCTCCCTCAGCGTCAGGCGTTATTCATATGCCGACGACACACAGATCCTGATCGGACTGAAGTGTTGCGAGCCTTCATAAGTGCCCGACGGCCGTTGGTGAGTTGATGAGTAGCAATTGGCTGAAATCGAATGGGGACAAGACGGAGGTGTTGGTGGTTGGTGCCCCTCCCGATCCTACTCTCTGGGTGTCCTCGTTCTGGCCTTCTTCACTTGGTGTCCTTCCTATTCCGGTGTCCAAGGGGAGGAATCTAGGAGTAATCCTCTCATCCTCTCTTTCAATGAAAGACCAAGTGTCTGCCATCCGCTTTCATTTAAACATTCTCAGAAAGGTCCTCCCTCCGATACCTGAAAAGCTCCATCTGCCAGTGGTGGCTGCCTTGGTGTTGAGCAAACTTGACTATTGTAAATTTTTATATCTGGCTCAGCCCAAAGACACCCCCGAGCGATTGCAGCGTATTCAGAACTTAACTACCCGGGTGGCCATGGGGACCCCGTTTGGGGCTCACATCTCCCCTGTACTTCGCACCCTGCATTGGCTCCCCGTTGTGCAGCAGATAAGGCTTAAGGCCTTGTGCATCGTGCACAGAGCATTACACGGGCAGGGGGCTGAATACCTTCAATCTAAATTCACCTATTTCCCTGCCCGCCACCTTCGCTCTGCTGAGGCCGGCCTTTTGGTCGTCCCTACGTTCCGCAGATCTCGTATTGTAGGTCGTGCATTTTCGGTCGTTGCCAGCCAAATGTGGAACGATCTTCCTAGGAGAGTAAAAAATGTATCAAACCATTTACAGTTTAGGAGAGCACTCCAAACCACTCTGTTCTAGCGCCTGCCTATCTGCTTTGATCTATTCCTTAGTCTCTGCCCTCTCTAGCGGCAATATACCGTCGGGTGAACGTTGCGCTTTACAAGTTACCTTAACATAACTTTAGTGTTGCCTAATTTGCCATGTACCGCTACATATCTGCCATTCGGGTCACTGTCCGTCCTGAGATGAGTATATGGTAGTGTTCTATGCACCAGTATCATGACTCCCCGGGCTCTAACTGAGTAGGATGTGTAAAATCGGTGGCCTCCCCACCCTGGTGCTAGCTTACTTGCTTGGTGCCGCAGCAAATGCCTTTCTTGAAGGAATACTATCTGTGTTCATATTCTGTTGACATACGTCATCACCTTCCGTGCTTTCACAGGCATTCCAAGACCTACAACATTCCAGCTCAACAATTTTATCTCTGCTGGGTTCTTATTAGCCATTTGGTCTGCTGCCTTCTCTCCGTGCTTTCATACTCCAATAACCCATTCCATTTCGGTAACATATTACTAACTCATGCACTCGCATGGGGGGGACCGCTTCAGTGGCGGCCAGGGCCTAGGTGCTAACGCTAGCATCCCATCTCTTACGGTTTCTGATCTTAATTATATTACTATTACTCTTAATGAAATATGTCGATTAGCAGAGTGCTATCAAATCAATACGGCATTGTATACTTTGTGGGCAATGTCTGACGTACATTTTGTGCGTGCAAGTACAAACCAATACGTCAGTCTGGCTATAAACGCATGTTCTTCTCCCGTCGGATTGGTTCACTTGTTTCCGTCATCGCCTGCGGGTGTCCGCTTATGAGGTAAGGGAATATGTGTTTCAACGAAGGTGACTGCTTAATCAGGGAATGTAAAAAAGTAGGTCTTATTCTTGTATTGCAGGCGCAGTCTGGCTAGATACAACATTGCGTAGGGTATCATATGTTTTCAAAGCATCTTCTTTACCCCCAAGAATGTTCGCCTTTCTTGCTGTACTGCCAGGGTATAACCAGGGAATATGTGGAGCACGTTGGAACCCATTTTCAATTCCTGCTGGTCTCTGGCGGCCCGTAACACCAGGTTTCTGTCCCTGTAGTTCATATGTTTTGCTATTGTCGGCCTCGGGAAGGCGTCAGGTTTTGGACATGCAGCAAGTGATCTGTGTGCCCGTTCCACGACAAACATCGCCGACCATCCAGGATCCCCCAGCAGTTCTTCAACAGCAAGTTCCATCAGGCCTTTGAGTGCATGCTCAGGGACCCCCATTATGTGTATGTTATTGCAGCGTGATCGTGCCTCAAGGTCCTCACACTTGACTGTGCCCAAATCTTTGGCCATATTGGTCACTGTGTTTTGTAACGCTTCAATCGCGTCTTCAGCCGTGCTGATACTTGCCTCTGCATCAGTAATACGGCTTGTTGCTTTCTCCAGCTGATTCCGGATTGATGTGACATTATTGTTTATGCCGTCAAGCTTGTCATAGAGTGCAGCAAAGCTTTGTTGCATACAAGTGTAGATCCATAGGAGCTGATATTGTCGGTGACGAGGGTGGGACGGTATGGCTCGAGCGGCGTACCTCTTTGGTGGTCGGTTTTGTGAATTTCTCCATCGTTCCTCCCTTCTTGGCTGCAGCCCCTTTGGGCATTGTACTGCGCTTCAAGGTAGTGTCTTTCCCTCAGGCGCCGCAATGGGTCACAGGATTCCGTGGATACTTTAGCATGCATGATCTTTTATCTGCAGCAGGAGGTTTGGCCAGATATGGTATGTGGGGGCTCAGTCATGCCAATGTGTCCATGGGTTGATTGTCTCTCTGTCTTCCCAGTTCTTATTACGTTTGGGCTCCTATTGCCCGTCTTTGTTGGTTCCACGTATGTCCTTTTGCCTTTCTAGGACAGGTTGTTCTTGCAGCGGAGGTCCCTGTGCCTTGCCCCTAAAAACGAACCCATTACGTTTCCGGGTGGGCTGCGATCATGATGAGCCGTGGAGCACCCTTCGCGGTCTGTGTCTGTTCAATTTGTAGCTCTAGATAGTCTCCCTGCAGTCTGTGTGAGGTGTCCACCTGTGTTAGGGAACAGGCCCCTCTCCTCGATAGGTACCGGAGATTCAAGTGCTGGGGAATCTTCTTGTTGTTCCCTTGTCTCCGTGCGGTAGTGTTTGCCTGTTCCCCTCATCAGTTGTAGTTCGCCACATTTATTGCAGATCAGTGGCAGATCCCTATTGTTTTTTTTTTGTGGCTTGAGCTTGGAGCGTGACTAGTGTGGGCCGTGTGTGTTACGGCTGCAGAGAGTAGCCTATTAGTCTTCACACCCTATGCCGGTGTAATGGCACTCCTAGTCGGTCACTAGTGCTCTGCGCGGTTGGTCTCTCTTTGTGAGGCAGCTGCCATGCGCCGTGCTGTACGATGCAGTACCCGTTCCCACTGGTGGAGCTCGGCCGAGATCCGGAGAAGTGAGGCTTTACCTACTGCTATACCTCAAGCGGGGTGTGCGTTGGTAGCATATGCCAGAGTGACTGGTCTAATGCTCCTCGATTCTGCCCTTGCAACCTCCTCTCGTGGGGATCGCATTTGTAAGTCTTCTGTACCCCCTCTACTCCCAGTGCCCCCGCCCAACAGTACTAAGTTGGATTGTTCACTTACTTTATGGAGCCGGCAGGATATGAGAGACTTGTTGCCCGGATGGCCTTGTGGTTGCCGCTTAGTTCACAGCCTGCGGCCGCGAGGGGTGGTGTATTAGTCTTCGCGCCCTATGCAGGTGTAACTGCTCTTCTAGTAGGTCTCTGGCGCTTTGGTGGTTTGTCTTTTTTGTATGATCGGAGTTGTGCCTTCCGATGAATGAGGCCGCGGCCATCGCTTCACTCCACTCCACTCCACTCCAGAGAAGTATGCCGCAGTGACACAACCAATGCTCCTTGGTTCGGTGCCTGCAACCTTCTCTTACAAGGCCTGCGTTTGCATGGCCATCTACACTCCCTTCATCCCCAGGATTGTCACCAACTATATGGAGCCAGCGGGGTATGGTTGACTCACTGCTGGATGGTCCTTGTGGTTGCTGTCTGCTTGCAGCCACGCGTGTTTGCCCAGCTCAGTCCTCTACCTCTGTCCGGCCTACCGCTGTCTCGCCACCACATGCGGGTGCGTCCACACCATACTTCCAGCTTCGGTTGGCGGCGTGAATGCTCTGTTCCGGCTGGTCCAGCTCATCGGAAGCCTCGGTTGGAGTCGGGTGACCCAGGTACAGCATACTGTGGTTGGGAGCATCACCCGTTGCCCCCACACTTGGAAGCCGTAGGCATGGGGACCCTTTGTAAGTGATTTCATTCCGGCACACACCCAAGTCAAAGCCCAGCATGTAGTGCACAACTGAAACCCTTATTTATTTGTGGCTATAAGTTCAATATTCTGAACAATATGCCACTCATATCACACCCTTCTCTGGGAACCCCCACACCCCCTTAGGCACACTTAACCAGGAATCGGGCTAGTTAGCAAAGGTAAATATTTATGTATTTAAAATGCGATCACAATATGTTTTAATAGATAAACAACAATCACCAATGGGGTGACAGAACACTGAAGATTATCATGAATACACTAGGAATAAGTAAGGAGCAAAACAGATGCAGCACAGAAAATGCTTGTGTTGGTTCAGATCAGATAGCGATATGGTTAGAAGTTCCCCCTGCAGCACCCCACAACCCTCAATGGGCAATGTAAAGAGATGGGAGGAGAGAGCAGGTATTCAGGAATCGCACAAATCACACAGAATATCAGTCACACTTTCCCCCTTCAAACACAAGAGAAAAACGGAATTGACTTTTCAGCTGTCATAATGTCTTTAAAATGGTCTTTAGAATTGACTGGGCAAAAACACCAAATATGGTCAAAAATACTGAAATTGTTATAAATTCCTGTGGGAGCTGCTTTGAACAGTTGCACACAAGCACAAGCAATTATTTAGTCCAAAGAAAACATTTGAAATTTTAAAGTCCAGGTCGGGAGCAGTTTAAAGCTATTTTACACGTACCTTTCAGATTTTTTAAATCGTGGCAAACTTTTCATTGCGCAATAACGGGAGAATCGCACCGTTTCGAAATGCGGTTTGGGTTCTATGGATAGCTACAGATGTCAGGTACAAGTAGGAGTAGAAATTTCGTTTCTATCACAAAATTGAGGGAGTTACAGAGGTTTTTGTAAATTATGCACGAGAATGGAAAACAGAAATGCACTTTGAAAATGAAAGATGGGTTTGCTTACACTAGATTATGACTATGAAAAAGAGAATGTCACAGGAATTTTGCACAGGATCTGTCCTTCTTGTTTTGTGGATATTTCAATCAGCTGGATAGCGACTTCCTCAGGAAAGCCTAGTGGTGGCAAGCCAGAGAATTTCAGGAGACTGGTCCAGAAGGCCTTCTCACACCACACAGCGCTTCACTGGGTAGAGAGAATAAATTGGAGGATTTGAGCCTTGCTAGAAATTAATAGTTCTCTATTGCTGGCAAGAGATTTGGACCCTGGATCTGGAAGAATATTAAAGCTGGATGTAGAATGCGGGATCAGAGTGCTTCGCCGGAATCAGGAAAGTGAATGGATCTGTGTGTTCTAGAGGTTTTCAGTGGTCTCTATTTATGCTTTAAAATTACATCATAAAGCGGGTGTATGGGCAGGCTTAGCTAATCTTGCCCCTGTGAGCTGGGGTAGGATCAACAATTCATCCCCGCCTTGCAATTTGAGTGATTGGATCAAGGCCGGATGAGGTCACATTTTATGGTTGGCTTTACAGTCCTCAGAGACCTTATTTTAGCCACTGGTCTGACAATCGGATTTGATACTAAATGAATATTTCTACATTGGTCACCTTTATACAAAACACACACAAAGATGCCATATTTTATATAGCATCTGTTGCTCAAAATCCTGTAGCTGTGGGATCTGGTTTCAACTTTCTACAGAATGTTGTCCTTTTCGCTATGAACACAATTTCAAAATAGTATGCAACTTTCCACAAATGTGTGTTTCACATAGGAATGTGTGTGCAAATGTTCACAATTCTAACGTAAATACATTTTGCATAAAACCACATATGCTGCCATTCCTGTCCAGAATATGTCACACAGTTCTACCGCCTCATCACACGTGCAGCCAAAATTAAAATTTTTCCCACAAGTTATGAGTCTTTTAAGAATTGTTCATTCTTAACAGCAGATGGTCACTTGGCTCCACCCCTTTGTCTCTCCTGGGAGTCCAGCGCATCCCCCTCCTTGGGGGAAGCTCCTTCCAAGAGAGTTTACGACCGCCTTCACACCTCCAGTTTCCTGGGCTGAAGCTTGTCCTCGTTCCTTTTCTTTTTGTAGACAAGAGTCTGTTCTAACCCTGCAATTGACATCTCCCAGTGAGTTTCTGCTGAGAGGAAGGGCCTCCTTCTGGGAGAAAAACCTGCTTTTCCAGCTCTTGTAGCTCAGCCAGGCTAATTATTTTTAATCCAGCCCAAACCACATTTGTTGCATCAAACATAAATACATTACTTTCTTAGCCTTAAAATCTGTGGGATCAAAACACAACTAAAATCTGTATTCCTTTTTGGCAACAATCCTTTTTGTTTGCTAATCCAGCAGACTTTTAGTTTTAGCTCACTTTAAAGTTTCCTCAGCAACTCCTCTGACAGCCGTCATTCAGGTACTGCACCCAGATTTTGGGCATGTGCTGTCAGTTTTCAAACAATCCAGTTGGTCTCAAGAATGTTTTTCTCTTCCATTGGGACTTTGTATGTTCACAATACTTCATTAGATACATGAATTTTGGCACCAGGCAAGACTGTGAATGTTAAGAAGTTTTGTGTTATAGGCGTTTTGGAGTTTTTGGCAACAAAGCAAAAGTCATGTTTAGGCACATTTTGGGGTTTCACTTGCAAAGTGCTGCTTCGCTCTCTGCACTCTGTTTGCTGGTCATGGAGCCCACTGGCACATTGTCTGCAGGGTGTGCTCTATTCCCCCGCACATGCACCATGGGTGGCGGGTTGTGCATCCCTCTTTTTGTGTGCTGAAGCACACAGTTTTTGTAGGTTTTTGGCATGCATAAGGGTTTTGCCGCCATTGTTGCAGTTTCTTTCACCATAACTCGCAGAATGATGCTGCATAGCACAGCGGAGTGGGTCAATACACCCCACACCTCATCTTATTCCGCTCATTGAGTTGGTGTCAAGGTCGGTGGAGGTCCACAGCAAGCAGCATGTTCTAGGTGTCAAGCGCAGAGCACAGCACCGGCTCATTCAGGCTTTCTTCAGGCCACCTTGCTGGCTTACGACAGGCGGGGCCCGCAAGGACTTTGGGTTCCCTCTCTCAGGAGGCTGAATGTGGCAATATTTTGCTATGACCTTTGATCCGCTGTTCCGATCCTTGCGATTTTTTGTGTGGATCCGGACGGCACCTTCCTACGCCTTCCGGCTCAATTATATAAATAAATAGGGCAGTTTTACACAGGTTTTACACCCCAGCAAGCCACTGGAGCTCATGCTGAGAGCTGCATAAAGCTACGTACGCAACAGCGCCCCTCTGTCGCCAGTCTCAGAACAAATACTTAAGCCTTGTAGAAGTTGCTGAAGTCACAAGCAGAACCAGCATTACCCAAGCCAGTATAAAGTTCCTTTATAAAGTGAAACCAGCTCAATTAAGATCTGAACACCATTTCTCTGAAGTTGTTGAAGCTGATATAAGCCTAGAGTCCTTCGATACAAGGGTGACATGGTTATCCAAGGCTGGAAGAGAGGTATTACAGCTTTGAGGTTACTACTAGAAATCACAAGGTGTGCATAAAGCTAGGGACAGGAGTTGGGTGCTTGTTAAAACAATTAATCCATTATCTGTGAAGCGGAGACTGTTGTAGCTGACAGAAAGAAGCAGTCTAGAAGTCAAGACAGATTTTGTGGTAGCTACAAGACAGAAAGGAGAAGCAGGGCAGAGAAAGTAGAGCTGGATAATTGAAGCAGTAGTAGACTGAGGCAGAGGAGCCTGCTCTCACAGTATAATTTTCAGAAGGGAGTTGCCAGGGAGAGCGTAACTTCATTATAAGAAGCATCCGGACAAATTGTATTCAAGACGCTGCAGAAGAGTTGCTGTTAAAGCAGAAATGGTCCTTTTGTTTTGAACTTTACCCATGTTTTCCTGGATGGAGATCACCCAGGATTACTATTGGTGTAGTTTTCTTTGTGAAACCTGGAAGGGGAACTTTTCAACAAACTAATAAGTAACTGTTACCAGTGGATTTTTGTTTACGTGAAAGTTTCTTTGGAACATTTCAAGAACCGATTTAAGACTTTATTTTCTTTGGAAGAAAGTGACTTTGGACATTCCTGGGGAAGAAGATCTACCCAGGCCAGAAAGAAATCATCCAAGACACTGTTTTTTTGGTAATCCTTTATTGTGTTGTTTATGCTTTGTTTGGATCGTTTTGTTGTTTAAAGTGAGGGCCAGTTTTGCATATGCTAGAAGATTTTCTCCTTAGATCCTAGGCTAGGTAGGGAATGCCCTGGTAGAGTAGGCTTGGTTAGGTGTTTGCATTTTTTCTTTGAAATAAAGTAAAAATACTGAGAAAACTACAAGCAGTTGTCCGCCACGCATTACTGACCCCTCAGACCCTCTTATGTATAATCCAATCTCTTCCACTGCTAATTGGTTGCAGAAATCCACTAACACCGGCTTACACAAATGTGGAACATGTTCCATTTGCCCCTATGCCCTGAACTGCAAAGATCTAGTGGTAAACCAGCATGGCGAGTTTCACGTATGACAATTTATCAACGGTCGTTCCGAATATTCAATTTATGTAATCATCTGTGTGTGCAAACATGTATACATTAGAAGCACTATAAAGGGGGTCAAGAAACAGAACTCAGACAAGACATGAAATAACCACTCACCTAGCAATTGTCAGACAAAACACCAATTAGATAATGAGAGGAATACCAGATTTGTGGGGCTGCAAGTGGTACCCTGTGGAGTTAGACAAAGTGACAGAACAGAAACTGTGACAACAAGAAGCTAGCAAATTCAGAACTGTGTAAAACGGGCTTACCTCAGACAATGAATTTAATATGTTTCTCTGAATATTAATTCACATCTGGGCGACTTGGTATTGCGTTAAGTGATCTTGTGCAATATACCACACAACCAACACTCAAGTCAGGATTTTACATGAAATCCAACCAGTTCTAATAAGGACCCACATAGTCAGGGGGCCTATCAACCATGCATCACACCACACTATGTTTCCTGCTAATTCCAGATACACCCAGCCGGTACTCCAGATAAGATTTGGAAGTGGGAGTAATTTACTCCTGATTTTTTAAAGTTGGGAGTAAAATGATGAGAGAGTAAAAATGTAAGTCGAATTCCCTAAGAATATCTTAAGCAAGTAAAAATGTATGTTTTAAACGGAAAACAGAAAAGTTTTTGTAATAATTATTTCTTTGAACCTAGTTATCCATGCATATTAAAAGAACCAGGTGTACTTCTTCTGATCATGCAGTTATAATAGTAGTTTCTTCCTGTGGTACTACGTGCACTACTGGTCCAAACATATCCCTGGAGCTGCTTGGGTGTAAGCAGGGGAACATGGTCCCTATGTGTCGGTTTCCTATTTCTTGTTGGGAGTATGTTTACTCCCTATTTTTATTTTTTGGGAGCATTTGCCTAGTTTTAGGGAGTAAACGTGTCCGATACACCCCTTATCTGTAGGGCTGTGCACAGCACATTTAGAGATGCATCGGACCATCTCCCCTGAACGTATCATCAACCGTGTAAATAGAGTAGCTTGAGTGTTATATACACACACATTACTTTTTTGCAATGCACAGATTACTACAATTCTAGGGTGATACTATTTTGTTAACCCTACCACTTAAAAATAACCTTATTAATCGAGAAGATGTCCTCCATACAGAATCCTGAACTGGACCACTTTTTATTGCTTAATATATTGTACATTACGGGCACAAATTGTACACATATAAAGGATATCATTTGAACACACTTTTTAAAACCATCATGGGTACATTTATTGGTATACACATACAAATTGTTACGCTCCTATATGGTATCACATGTAACACATCACATTACTAGAATATAAACAATGTAGAAAACACGGCATCCACAAATCCTCACACGGAACGCCACAGTGAGCCGAACACGGCAATATATACTTCCAGTGTACCGTTAAGTGTCTTGACATGCAGGTCGAGTCCCCTTCTGACTTATTGCCCAGTTCTATCCTCCTGTCTAACTTTGAAAGCGATACCAGATAATCTGCATCTACCTCCGAAAACGTAGCCACAGCATCTAACCAAACGCAGCCGAGTAAATCAGTAACATGCAATCTTGGGAAGGGATGCTTAGCAAGCATTATAAATAGCTATCATGGTGCTCGGTGAGCCCTATGTTTTGAACCATATGTATTCTGCGCTTTCTCAGATCACATAGAATATTTAAAAGTGCCTGAGTGCAACCATTTCACAATCCAGACAGAACTAAAAACGCCTTTAAGTTACCGCCACACAGATACGGTGCATTAGTGTTTTGGAATTCCAAGAGTTAAATAACTTGCTGAACCTTTTCTCAGACGACCCACCAGGAGTAAGTCACAGCATTTGGCAACCCACGCACAAGTCGGTGAAATGATACCAGCATTTAAATTCCCCTCCTTTGGTAAGGAGTAGGTCACGGGGACTCAATTGACCACTGAACGCGTAATGATGCGATTTATATGCGACTTTTCCAAGTGATGATAACTAATGAATTATCGTGGTCTCCTCTCTCTATTCGCCTGAATCACCCAGATTTGTTTTAGAAAAAAAAATGTTTTCAATTGACAACATGCTATGATATGAGAAGTAATTTATAACGCGCTTGTACACAAATGTTTCCAGAGGTGAGACATGCCTTATTTTGAAATGTCATCTTGCTTTTCTTGTGATGTTTTATCATTTTTGTCCCACCTCCCCCTTCCTGCTGGATCATTCGTTTTTATCCTATGTTAGATGTCCATGGACTTGGATATAATAATTCATATGAGGATGTGGACATTGCCTCTCACAATTTGGGTGTTTTTGGACAAGCAATGTAATCAATTTGGTGTCTGGTAGCTGAAGTTTGCTCCGACTTGAAAAATACCCTAACAGATCGAAACACGTGTTGGCTGCAACATTATGCTACCTTATTTTGAAACAATAAAATATCAAAATCAATACTATGGACTTTTCACAAGATAAGATTAATAAAGAACAAAGCTATGAGACAACAGAACCTTACAAACCTACTTAGCGCAATTGGTGCAGGATCCGAAATTGAGGGGAGCTGCGAGCTATTTAGCTCCTGCTTCTAGCATAGTAGAGCCTGGATAGCTTGAAACCAACAGCTACCAGGAGCTACTTTTGGCTCCTAGGGCCAACTTGTGCCTTCCAAACATGTAAATGTGACATTAACTCTTACTAAGAGTATTGAGAATGTTAATACAAAGGGCATTGTCACCCCACACCCATACAGACGTGGGTGAGCCGGCACTTATCTCTGAATACCAAGCACAGTTTGAGATTTTACACCCCCCGCCCCCAATTACTTTCTTTTCACTGTAGCCAGTCTGTTGTTGATAAGCGAGATAGTTTCTACTGTCACTTGCATTGACATTGTCCAAGGGAGATTTCCGAGTTTTTCATTGTAAGCCCATTAGGTGAACGGGTTCAATACTCAATAGAGACTAGGCTGTCAACTAAATATTCGAGTGCAATCCGAATACAGTAGCAAAGCATGTAACTGTGACGCAAAGGCATGTTGATTAACTCAAAATCATTCCTTAACAGGTTGCAACAGTGAATATATTTACATAGAAGGGCATCACCCTTTTCTCAAGCAACAAGGTCAAACCTCTCTTCTGCAAGTACCCATTAATTGGCCTTTCTGTTCTTCCAGACGATTCCAGATTTTCTACTCACACTTATTGATGGCCCACGGTTTGTGTTCTTTCCAACTCTGTATGTTTGCCAAGTGATAAACGTTACATCTTACTTGGTCTTGGACTGTTTTTCCAGTATTCATCTTTTATGAGGTTGTCAGCACAAGTTTAACAATTGGGCATTCTCCTACGCCATGCTCATTGGCTTGTCCAGATTTGTATCTTTCAATTGTTTCGTATTGAACCCTTCTGCCATCTTTTTGAGTAGTTAATTGCCTTGTTTTAAGGAAATGCAATCGGCACAGCTCATGGCCAGGATTTGCTTTTTAGTCCCTCTGTTTTTTGGTGCTGGCCCCCTTACTTCACTACTCTCCCCACCCTTTTACTATGCAAAAGGGACCTTCATCATGCACAGGGATTAGATTATCTAGCATACTTAAATGATCAGACACTGTGGTGGGTATCACAATACCCTGGTGTCCATTTGATGTTACTGCTGTACCTTTTATACCTAAAGTTCTGATTTCCACTACAACCATGTCTTGCTCTGAGCCTGACCTAAGCTGCAACGCAAGTGTGCCAAATTTATTACACAATGCAATATCTTCAAATATAAAATATTGGGACGGATCTTCATTTGCCCGAAAAAATCCCAAATTTCTCCACGGTCTACCATCTTGATCACAGCAAAAAAAAAATAAAACTCAAGCGTGACAGAGCAAAATTGTACGAACGCAAATGGTTAGTTAATGAATCATAAAAGGTCAGGGAGGGGAATTTAAATGCTGGCATTTGTCGGAGTTGAGAAGCAGTGAAGGTCGAGCACCGACTACGATGTGACTGTGCCTTTAAGCAAAACTATAAAAACCCACTGGGAGGCGCGGAGTCTGGCAAAGAGTCCAGTCACTCGCTAGTCAGCCGGAAGTCAACAGAGCGCAGGGCGCCATGGAGGAGTGTCGCAGCCTCAGTAGTAACCATCATAGGCATGGAATGGAATGGATGCAGGTGCTGCAGCAGGATCGGGTCGTATCTGCTGGCGCTCTCAACGTAAGAACGCCTGCGCCACACCTGCTTTATGCAACACTGTTCACCCCTCTTGCTCATCAAATCTTAATTTAGAACCCTGTAATAATTTCTGACTGATGGTGGCCTTTAGGCTCAGACCTACCCCAGTGTTAGCATAGAGACTACTCTTTTATAATCTGTATGGATTGTATTTTTTTAACTTTCGAGTGTGGTGGTTGTGGGGGGCGTGGCCAGACAGGTTTGGATGCAGACGTGCCTCCTGTAAGCTCTGCCCGCATCACCTCGAAATGTAGCTGCTGTAATCCATTTTGCCCCCCACAGCTGCTGTGGCACTTACCCTCAACAGGATTCTGCAGGTCATTGATGGCGGCAAGGGCTCTGTCACCTTCCTAGAGCTGAAAGCGGGTGCCATCTTCATTCCTCGACTGCAACAACAGTGCAGTGTCCCGCAATTTGATCTAATGTGGCAGCGGGAGTGCCTGCTGAGCCACTGCAAGCAGCGCTCAGGCTCGAGGCAGCAGGCGTCACCAGTGGGGAGCTCTGGAAGCCTTGGCTAGCAGCCCTGTGATCGAGAGCCTTAAGCGACCTGAAGGTGGGTGTCCTTACCGTGAAGGACGTCCCCAGCGGGCTCCTGAGGGGCCGGGGACCTGATGGAACATGGAGTGGTGTACGGACTCTTGTGCCGGAAAGGTGCGATCACCCTTGAGGTGCTCATATGTCGGCCTGCACTACGCAGCCCCCGCCGGGCTGAAGCAGCACCTCCCGGTGGCAGCGGACGAACAGCCTCAGGCCCCTGGAGCACGGAGGTAAACACAGCAAGCAGGCTGGGGCGAGGATGCCTCGCAGAGTATAGTGCCCGGTTTCCTTCCTGAGTTGTGTGCGTACGAGACATCCTTGCGGATTTAACGCTTTCGGCTCTCAAGGTGATCCTGCACTTACATAAGCATCACTTCTGCGGTCTGCTTTTGAGGCTTTCAGACCAAGCAGGCATTCTTTACCAATATTTGTTTTGGAGGCTATCAGACTTAAGGGGACACCTTTGTGAACCAGCAGCATCTGTGCAGCCAGTGCTGGACCCTCGGAATTGGCCCCTCAGTGCAGCGCTGTTGGGGGCCGGCAGTAAAGCAGAGACGTGGGGGACCATTTTTACTGGGACCCTGCAGGCTTTAAACGTGGATGGGTCTCCCCTGGACATGCTGGTAAATTGCAGCCCCTGCATAGCCCATCTACTGGTCCCTCCTAACTACGACTTCCATTTTGCTTGCAGTGTCCGTTAAAGGTAATTGCCCGGGGGTCAGTGAGTACTGCCAACTCCACAGTGGGAGGGGTTTGGTCAGGCGCCTATTGCTCGCTCTACAATGACAAAGGCGGCAGGGATAGTGAAGTCAACAGACATCAAAGCATTACTGACCTTGCAGTATACAAAGACCAAGCCAATGCAGTCGATACGAACAGAGGTTCACTCACCTGCACCTACCCACACATACTCTACGTTCTCAAGGCAGGATTTAGGGTACATGCGGATGGCCTTCAAGCAGGACATCACCCAGGAGATGAAATCATCTAAAGATAGCCTGGCCAAATCAATCTCGGACCTGAACACCCACCTCGTGGGCCTGGAATCTCAAGTGAATGATTTAGAAAATATTGTGTGCGAACAGGCCCATGACCATGCGGAACTGGCAGGCAGAGTGGTGGGCATGAAGGAACAACTTGAAGAAATCTGGGCCAAGCAGGCAGCTCTGGAAAACAGATCGAGAAGAAATAATATTCACCTCGTCCAAGACCACGAGTTAGTGGACTATGTTGGCGATCTGTTTAAATCCTTGCTGGAGCTCCCGGACTCCAAAGAGCCGAAACAGCACAGGACCAACTGTGTTATTTTCTTCTGCACAGCAACGGCACAACTTGCTCTCCGATGTCCTTCCGCGTGTGCATTTTTTTTTTTCCACAGAAGGAAGCAATCATGGCAGTGGCTCGGAAAAGGGAGCCAGTAGAATTCTGAGGCACCACTCTCACCTTATTCCAAGACCTCTCGCCCCACACCTTAGTCAGCCATCGGCGGTTGCAGAAGGTCTCCACCTGGTTGCAGTCGCAGAAGGTACATTATCGGTTTCCCCTGCCAACTGATATTAGATTATGATAATCATCACTATGTGGTTGGCTCGGAGGATGAAATGATGTGGCCGATGGGAGAGGCTGGTGGCGTCGCAGGTACCTGGAGAAGATCTCGACGAGGGGTCCCACTCGGAGCCCAGCCCAAGAGACAAAAGGAGAAGACATAAGGGAAGGCGTGGTCCTGCAAAGACATCCTAGCAGCCCGCTATTGAGCCATGTTAGAGTGCCCCAGACTGACGGCTGAGGACTGTCCGTTAATTAAGCAATCCTTTTTCCTGGATGGCCTAAGCCTCTAGTTCTTAATATTTCGGATGCTGTATGGCCTTCAAGACTTATTGCTCCCCCATTGAGCTGTTGCTAATTCTACATGAGCTTTGCCAAAGACCGGAGGGTCGGGGGGTTGGATGGACGGGCACCCCGAGCGTGTAGCACCCGATGTACGTTTGGATGGGTTTTTTTGAGGTAAAATGGAGTTCCTAATTTTTTCATCTCATTATTTTATGGTAGTTTTGGGGATTATTGTTTATTTTCTAACACGAAACACAGACCGCTTTTGGCTGATGGATCTTGGCCCTCCCTATCCCTCATGTTGGGCATAAGGTGTGGTTCTTAAGGGACTCATGATGGTGGTGCCTGACGAATCTTGTGTGACCGTGAAAGTAAAGGGTCTTAACACCCAACTAAAATGCAAGGCTCAGCTTCATAGATTGTCCTTTCTGGACGCAGCCCTCCTATGTCTCCAGAATACTCACTTATTAGCTGCGGATGAAGTGTGCCTTAGCAGCAAAAAGTTGCCATCATGGTCCATAAAGGCACGCCCCTGAAAGTGCTTAAGATATTACGAAATGGAGAAGGGAGATATAGAATACTCGCAGAAAATCTGTATGGCTGCAAGGTAACCCTAGCATCGGTTTACAGCCCAATAGTGTTTTTGGCCTCCAGGTTTTGGTTGAATTTGTCAAAGGGGAACTCATTATGGGTGGAGATTTTAATTGTGTAGTCGACCCAACGACTGACAGATCCCTGGTCTAGTCACCTCATGACAAGAAGAACAACTTTCTTTCTCTCACTACACTCTTGCGCGAGCACTCCCAAATTGAAGTGGGGCGCTTCTTCCACCAGGGGAAAGGGATTACACCTTTTTTCTCTCAGCAGTTCGCAAGGGCTTCACCAGACTGGACAGGTTTCTTGTCACTAACACTTATCCAGTCTGTGGTACAGATATACTCCCGAAGGCATTATCAAACTATGCTTCTTTAAAGCTCACACTTGATTTGCCCCACCCTGCTCCCTCGGCTAAGCCTTATTGGCAGCTGAATGACTTTCTTTTAGAGGACCTGGCAATAAGAACTCATCTCCGAGGCTATAGCACAGTATTTCAGAGAGAACGACACTGGAATAGTCTGGGATGCAGGGAAAGCTGTAATGCGAGGGGGTATAATAGAGCAATCTGTGGCACAGGGGCTAGCTAGAAAACTTCTCCAATCCCAGCTCGGAGAGGAGGTCTGGGAAAGGGAGAAGGTACACGCATGGTAAGGCTTACTCAGTGATCTGCAGGTGGCTAAGCAGGCCTTGGAGGCGCAGCTCACGGCAAGGACGGCACACTCCATTCTGCTCACAAGGCAACACTTCTACACTAAAGGGAACAAGGGCAATAAACTGTTAGCTGCCAAATTACGGAAGATGGCCACACGCAACTACATAGAGGCATTGAGGGATGAAATGGGGAGACGTGAGGTCTCGGAGACAGGGAAATTCTGCTTAATGGAAGAATGTTATTGCGCAAGCTCTGCAGTACACCCGGGGGAATCAAACCGTAATGGGTGAGCCCATCTCCCTCAGGAACTGCGGGACTTTCTGGAAGCGCCCATAACAATACCCTAGTGATTTGCTATCTACCATCATGTAAAGCACCAGGGCCTGATGGCTTCTCTAACAAATACTATAAAACATTTGCTACTGCCCTAGTGCCACATCTAACCAAACTGTTCATCTCTTTCCTAACTTCTGGGTCCTCGACGCCAGCTATGGCAGAATCGGCCACTACCCTAATAGCGCTCCAAAACACTGACGACAAATTATTTAGCAAAGTAATCGCTACCTGACTAGGTGAAGTCCTCCCAACTCTAATAGTGACCAGACAGGCTTCATAAAAAACCAAGCTGCACACGATAACATTAGGCGGGTGATAAACCTTGTGGCATTAGCCCCTCAAATCCCAGGGAGACTATCCTTGCTATCCTTAGACGCTCACTGAGCGTTTGATAGCATGTCGTCGGACTATTTGAAGGTACTTCAGCCAGCATACGGGTTTGGGACATGCTTTTGAAGCCGATGCTAGCGAACTTCCAGATTCCTGCCACCCGATTCAAGATGAATTCGCTCTGGTGTCCCTTACTTCCCTTGGGCAGGGGAACCAGGCAGGGTTGCCCAGTCTCCTCTAGTTTTTGCCCTGGCTATGGAGCCAATGGCTCAAAGAATTTGCCTCCATCCCGTATCTCCGAGTTCACATATGGAGGGGAGTGCAATAAGGTAGCCCTATACGCCGACATGTGCTTCCTTCGAGAATCACTATCCTCCTTGCCGGTTCTGATGGATCTTCTAGTGCAGGGGTATCGGGGTTCCGAATTAATTATGGGAAATCTGTGGGACTAGGCCAGACGAAATCCCTGGAAGCTTTGGTTACCTTAAGAGAGACCTTTCCTTTTCGCTGGGCAGACTCAGAAATTCTCTTATTTGGGGGTGCACATTACTTCAACCTATACCAGCTTAGTGAAGGGCTACATTTTGATGCTATGGAAAGAGGTCAAAGACTTATTACAGCGTTGGGACTCTCGGGAGTTATCACGGCTGGGCCGCATCTGCGCTGTTCCCAGAATTACTATAGATCTTCCAGGTGTTACCCATCCTACTTCCAGAATATGAGCTACTGGACTTACAAAAAGCAGTGTGACAATTCATCTGGCAGCGCAGACCGCCTCGAATCCCTCGTAACCCTTCACTAAGTCAAAAGGACTGGCCAGACTGGGGGCCCTGTTTATTCAGAGATATTTGAGCATCTCAAACTGCTCCAATGCTAGAACGGGCTTTGGTTGGGAACGCACCTAAATGGCATGGTTTAGAGCAGGCCGCTTCCCTGCTCCCTTTGAGTCACCTCCCCTTCCTTCCCAAAGAGGAGAGATGATCACATGACAGTCTCTTAGTGACCACTCTCACCACCATACAGAACTGGGACAAGGCATGCATGCAACAGGGACTCAAAACAGGGCTAGGTCCTCTCGCCCCGATCCTTCAACACCCCGCTTTTTCACCAGGCATGCGCAAAAACACGTTCAAACTTTGGGGCTCCGGGGAGACCTTGAGGCTCAAAAATCTCTACCAGGACGAGACTCCACTCACGTTTACTGAATGTAAGGAAACTTAAATTTGTTGGAGGCAGAAGGCTTTTGCTATGCGCAGCTGCGCCACTGGGTGTCCAATACTGAGGTTAGGCAAGCGGGGTATTGCTCTCCTACGGACATAGAACTCAGGGTGCTGGAAGAGCCGAGCTTACATAGGGTCTCACCATGCTATCGTCTACTCGAAAAAGCGTCTCCATGGGTAAAATTCCCATAGGTGGAGAGAGAACTGGGATTGGAAATTCCAGAAGAGTCATGGCTGAAGATATGGGCCCCAGCACATAAAAGCTCTCTGTCTACTCTTATTAAAGGGGCCCTCAAACGTTGCTTCTGTTGGTACTTATCCCGTCAGCGATTGCATGCAATTCACCCAAACTACTATGACCGCTGTTGGCATGGTTGCCGACAACTGAGACTTAACCCACATGTGGTGGAGCTGCCCCATCATACAGACCTATTGGCAAAAGATCTGATTCAAAAATCAAGGAAATCACGGACACTCAGCCCCCCATGTGTCCACTGACCCTCTTGGGGGTGTCCCAGAGGATGGCACACTTCCAATGGCGGGCCCCAAGGCAGATCTGATCTCAATTATTGATGGATGTACAAATCACCTGTGCATGCTTTTGGAAGACAGAGGAGGGCCGGTGCACCTCTTACTGGTGGGTGACGATATGGGTGCTCCTTGCAGGCCAAATGATTAAGTTCTCTCGAACCCAGGGCCCTTTCCTGCAATATATCTCTGAGAGAAAACAGATGTTTTTTCGGCCTCTGTTATTGAAACATCTAACTTTGCAATAACCATACTGGTGTTAAATGAGAATGCTTGCGGGGAATGTATAACTATCCTATTGTACCTAGTTGTGTGATAATTTAAATTATTTGTTTTTATTTTTTTTCTTCTTCTCTCTGCTTTGGTTTGTCGGGTGGGAGGAGGGATTTCTTGTTTAACAAGCATCCAAAATGAGATTTTGATGTCAATTTTATTCTGGTTCTTGTCTATTCCACATGTTGCAAAAAAAAAAAAAAAAATACACTTTTGTGTGACCTCACTTTGTTTTCATATAGCATTTTCTCCCAGATCGTACAGTAATGATTCAATTTCACTATCAAAATATTGTCATCATTTATTGGGGTCATTACCATAGATTGGATTCCAGAGGCAGTGGGATTGCACTCATTGCAAGAGAGTAATTACCACTTTGAGAAAAAGTAATACCCACTTCTCTCTTCTGACAACTAAACTGAGCCTCTCTCAGACCTCCACGATAACAATACATGTGGTCTTTCGTGCTCCTGGCCCAGTACTCTATTTCGAAGAGGTTAGCTTGCACCTACTATCCAACGTCAAACCCACATCCAAGACCATACTCACAGGCAACATCGACCTGGGTCTCAACAATGAGTCAGATTTAAATGCCATAAATGTGGCATAAATTGGGCACAGCCAGCATGAAAAGGTATTACGTCAGTGGCTGGTTGGCTTACACTGTGGACACATTGATCCTTAAAATGTGTTGTGTTGTAAAATGTTCTTGTGTGCTGTTGGCGATATGGAATTTTTATGTTACCCTTTATAGCCGATTGGAAACTATATGGCTTTTTGGTAAGTTTATCTGCTGTAAAATGCACCATTTCAACCCCATATTTGAAAAACAATTCTTTGGGAACCCCTCCGAACCCTTCATAGCTCCTTATAGTTCCCTTGCTACGCTTGGTCGCTCCCACTATTTCAGGATTATATTAATACCTACACACTGAAAGATGTCACAAGCCATTGACCTTTGATAATTTATGAGGGGAGGGGCCCCCTTAGCTTTTGATGTCAGGGGCAGTGAATATCTATCTTCGGGACTGGATGGCGCATCCCGGTCTGTGATGCTATTGTGTCAAAGTCACACGATATCGCGTTCTAATGCTATATTGCTTTCTGTGAGTTCATTGAATTTGGCTCGCCGGCCCACTGGTTGACAAAAAGTGAATGCTTGGGCCCCACATTCAAAAAGGTCAGACAAGCCTGCTCTAGAGCCCCACGCTCTGCTTACTCTCACCAACTCACCATCCCTCGATTCAGGCGTAAGAGGGGTCTAGCTTCCCGGTCTATGGCTCCAAGACCTGGAACTCATTACCTTTGACATTGAGAACTGAACAATCCTATTGGGTGTTCCGGAAAAAAAATGTAAAACTCTACTCTTCTCGATGAACATGCCCCATATCTGATTTCAACTAAATTACCTGTACCTATTCTTAATCATACGTGTTCTACTGTATGTAACCAGCACCTTGGTGCCTCGAGGCGCACATAACAAACGCAAAAATAAAAAAAAAAAATAGCAAATCTCTTTGTAGTTTGCACTAGAGAAATTCATGTATTAGCGTTAACGTTCTAGTATTTGGTTAGAAAAAAATAAACACAATAAATACCCTTGTCAACTGCTAAAATCTACTAAAACATCAGAGGCATCAATACAAAAATACTAGAATTAATGATATATGATCATTTAGGGCGTTTCAAACAAAAAATATTTAAAGAAATGTAAGATTTTTAACAGAAACGTCCATTCAAACAGTGGGGTTAAGGTCGAGTGAAATGGGATACGGCTTCCAAGCCGAAGAAATACACGCTGCATTCTCCTGACCCTTCAGTACTTAAAGTCTATGGAAGTCTGCGTAGGTTAACTTAAATTTACAACACTAATGACTCTGTCAAACTCACACTCCTTGCGATGTGACATGGGCTGCAAGCAGATAGAATAGGCCCCCAGTCACCCGCTTCTTCAATGGCTTAAGTCTATGTAGGTCTCATAGAATTAATAAAACCAGAGAGACCTCCAAGCTCATAATCCCATCAGAAGTGATTTGGCACGATTCTAGGGAAAAGAAAAGAAAAAAAAATAAAATTTAAAACAAAAAACAAAAAATTTCCTTTGGTTACCCACACTATACATAATCCAAACTCACGTAACTACTGTTAGAAAACAAGCCACTAAAAGGCCCAGAGCGTATCTAAGCGCATATGCTTTTGGCAAATGATCATTTAATCTCACCATTATTGTATAACACTGCACTCCTAGAATACTCTGCTTGCCTCAAAGGCTTACTTAGTTGAGGCTCAATACATAAGCATAAACAAGCACTGGCAATGCCAACAGTTTGGGCTTTTGTGTAGGCATGGGAAAGGCACTTGTCAGGCACTGCCATAGTGGTATTAACTGGCCGTGGGTGGTAGCAGATGCAACATGGGTGTGAAGACGTGGGCATCTAAAAGCAGTTCTTGGCAAATGCCTAATACGTATACACAAGCCAAAACTATTGGCTTTGACAAGGCTTCTTTTTAACAGGACTTTAGTGAAGGACACAAATAGTGCTTATGAATTGGGTTGCTGAAGGCAGACCTAGTTTAGACAATTTCATTACAATAGTAGCACGTTTATAGTTCCAACTAAGTCATTAACTCTCAGAAGACTGCTTTGCTTTGAAAAAACAACGGCAAGCACTTTGAGCGCAAAGTTTGATGGTAAGGGTTGATTAAAGTGAGCTGAAAGAGTTCCCATGAAAAGGTGTTTTAGGTCGGGGAGGGGGCAGGAACTGGGTGGGAATGGCCATAGGGATTAGCATGGACATGGCATTCAATGGGTTAGCAAAAAACAAAACAACATCTTCAAGTTTTGTGTCCCTGCCATTTCTCCCGAGCTGGACTCGAATGCAATAGTTTAGAATGCAGAGCCACCTGTAAGCGGAAACTAAAAAAGAGGGCCGTCAGGAGTGTATCATGGTAGAATTTAGTGTAATATATCTTTGAGTACAGTTAGGGTGTATACTAGAGAACTGCTTGAGACTCGGTAAACACGGTTTTTGAGAGTTCCCCCACCCTTTAGGTTTTTGCCTTTGTTGCACTCGCTGCAGCCCCTCTGGTCTAAAAGGATGACTTTTGAGACCATCCTAGGGTCATCTGATCGAACTACACTAGAAGTCATTCCCACATCATAAGACATCATCACACTGTTAAAGTCATCAGCAAATGTCTCAGAATGGTAGGTGATGAGCTTAGGTTAACAATGAATATGCTAACATCATCCCTATTTTAGAAAACTCTTTGTTCCTGATGATTTTGGGATGACTTGCTGATCACTTCAAGAGATTGCACGTTTGTCCCTGATGATTTGGGGACGATTCTGGGATGACCTGCTGATTACTCACCAAAAAAATGCTTCTTCCTCCTACAACTACTCAGATCCCTGATACTCCAAGAATAACCTACGCAAACAGCCTCTACCTAGGAATGCCAGAAAGACTCACCAAGAAACCCCAAAGGGTGATAAATACAGCAGCCAGGATCCTACTAAGACTAAACAGAAGAGACCACATCCCTCCAGCACTGAAAACCCTACACTGGTTACCAGTAAAAAAAAAAAAAAAAAAAAAAAAAGTGCACCAAATTCCAAAGCACTCTGCATCGCCCACAAAGCATTGCACAGACAAGGAGCGGAATACCTTCAAGACCAGATTAGCCGGTATCGCCCAGGAAGGGAACTAAGATCCAGCAGCGACCTACAAATACAGGCAAAACACCAGGAAAAAGGGAACTTTGTCAGAATAGCGTTCTCACGTCTAATTGCGAACACCTGGAACAACATGCCCAAAGTAATTAAAACCACATCACCTTCAGGAAACTGGTCAAAACCTGGCTATTCAGCAGACAATGAGAACCTGGAAGGGACACCAGCAAACAACACTGCAGACAAACAACGAGAGGAGACAAGAGGGTCCCAAAGTACTGCAAACAAGAACCTGGCTAGATACCGTCAAGACCTATGGATTGGTCATCTCTTACTTCCATTTAGTGTTAGGATATAGGCACTTACCTTGTGATAGTGTTCTACACAACCTCAAAACAATTTATCCACAATGGGGTTATGTTCTTTTGTATGTGCAAGTGCCCAAAATCCCTTGAAATCTTTTGACCTTGCATAACTTGCCCTACGGTTCTTCAGCACTGGCGAAATTATTGTCTGTTCTACATTGTATCTTTGTTTGTGTATTTGTAATCAAATATTTTGTCAACTTGCACCTTGTTTTACACTGCTTTTAAAAAAAATCATGTACAAAAATATGGAACATGAAAGTGTTAAAGATAAAAGATAAACTGACAACAAACTAAATAAAGCTGTTTTACAAAAGCAAATAACTGTTTGTTGATATCTGTGCAGATTGACCCTGTATATCCAAAATAGTGTCAAGTCTGGGCGCATATAGCAAATCCTTTAATGATTCTAGACCCTTTAAACTATGAATGATGTATTGTGGTAACTTTTTCCTGTGGTAGGATACCCTTTTGTTATATAGATACCGCCAAGCAGCATCCAAAGGTCCGCCCCAGAGAGACCACAATGAACTGACCGACTTTACTAACCCTCTTCCCTTCCCGCTCCTCCTACATAATGGAAGCCTCTACACCAGATCTTGGACTAGTCACACTCATAAACATACAGAGAATCATTACTATGCCGACATCCAGAGTGAACCATGCACATAGCCCAATATATGAAATGCAACAACACAGCAAGATGCTGGACTACCTTACAGCTATGACCAACTGACTCTGAATCCCTTATGGACACTATCTAACCAGTGCACACAATCAATACATCATAACCACACAACACTAACACCAACGCAAAACAATACTACATACCCAAGGCATAGAATCTTACCCATATGGTTACAATGCACGAGGCCGCTCAAAAGTGACCACATGCAAAACACACAGACGCCATTTCCTCCCGGTTCAGAACCTATACTCTGACTCTTTCCCCAAATAACCCCACCCACCCCAGTTTTTTTGCATATCCACGTGAGCGCCTGGAGACCGCCCCTGGGTGGCAGCAGCGTGGTACAAATCAACTGCACATAACATAATGCCAGTAATGATACTATAAGAAAACATGCCCATCATGGCTCTGCCTCACACTACTGTTGGCTTTGCCTTTAAAAAGGTCTGGTCACAACAAGAAAACATGTACAAACTGGCTGCACAATGCAAGCGAGGCTGGATGCGTAATAATGCTTATCATGTTTGCTTTACCCTTAATACCCAGTGAGAAAAGCCACGCCACAGTAAGAAATGGCTTGACTGGCTGCCCTAAATGCCAGTTTAGACACATAATAACACTCATGCTTGCTTGGTCATAGAATCCCAGTAACAAAAAAAAAAAGAAATAAGTCATGCCACAGCAATGAATGTATAGACTTGGTGCCCCAAAATGCCAGTGCAGCCACACATAAGCACATAGCCTTTCTAAAAAAATAAATAAAGCAGCAGTTTGTACCGGCATCTATGAAGGATACCCATTAAAAAGTGCACTGTGATTGGGATTCTAAGATGGCCACTGAGTGGAGAGCAGAGTGATCATGGAGCTCTCACCCCCGCACCTCCACCCTGGGGCCAAAGACAATAAAGATAGATTAAAAGAGCCTTCCCCAGGCAAGGATTTATCAATGTAGGCTGCAGTGGTGGAGTGCAACAGCCTGGATCGCTGTGGGACTTCAGCAGAGGTGGGCATGCAGCCTTCGTCTCTGCAGTGTCTGGAGGTGCGGGGGCACTGCGCCTGCGGCCAGTGCAGGCCAAGCTGAGAGATACGCTCGAAGACCGCAAGCAAGAAGAACCACTGAGGGAGACCCAGGGCGGCCGAGGATCCAGTGCGGCTGCGAGGCGGCGGAAAGCAGCGCTGTCGGACGGCAGAGGAGCCCGTCAGGAAAGAGCTGCCTGCGATATTGGAGGCCCACAGGGGCTAGATTCGTGGAGCAGGGGCTCCCCTGCGGGCACGCACCAATGGGAAGATCGAGGCGGGACCGAGCCGTCCCCGCGCCGGCAAAGCTGGTCACCTTGATCTCTCTGAGACGCTGGAGGGGTCATACCCGTAGCCCACTGCTGAGAGCTGTGGAGCGGAGAAGAGCACCCGGAGCGGCTAAGAGGTCCGGGAGGGGCCGCACAGCGAAGAGGCAGGAAGGCGGCAACCCTGAGGGGCTCAACTCCCCTTTTCCCCCCCTTGTGGGAGAACCATCACAGGTCAGCGTGCGCCCTGCCCAAGGAAAGCGTGCAAGCAGGCAGAGGCTGGCCGGTGCAGGAAGTGATCAGCAGGCAGTGATCACCAGCTTTGAGCAGAGTGATATTGAGGAATGGGGGTTGGGGGGGGTGGGAGTGTGGCGGGAGGGCCCCTGCCCAAGCATTGAAGCCAGTACTTTTCAGAGAAGACCAGGGGAGGCCCTGTGGTGTTATAGCCGTGGCGGCTGGAGGCTCATTGGATGTAAATGTAGTGCCTCAGCCAGCACACCCCCATCCAGAAGCACAGCAAGGGAGACAAGGGAGCAAAAGGCACACCACACATAGAAGACAGTGACTGGTGGGGCCCTGGCCTCCCCAGGCCAATTCTGAGGCCGAATAGAGGACTAAAAACAGTCCATCTACATCCGTGGTGGGCAAGGAAGAATAAGGGAGATGCCATTTGGTCGGGTTCAGGGACGAGTGATCCTGGCACCAAAGCCAGGAGGCAGGTCATTTGAAACCCAAGGAGGAGGACAAACAGTGGCTCAACTGCGCACAGTCAGAGGGGAATTCCAAACCCCCCCGCACAGTCAAGGGCAGACCCACAAAGCGGCAGAGGGAGGAGGTTCCTCCGACCTGAAGAGGTCTGAAGGATGCGAAACAATATCAGGGAGAAGAGGCGGGGCAGGATTCTTCCCCCCCAACCCCCATCAGATCTGCCTACGCACAATGTCCAAAAACAAGGGGAAGGACATGCAAGCTGCCCCCAAGTCTGTGAAGAAACCAGAGGAGGACAATCTGCAGAGACTCTGGCGCAGACACAGCGAGGTACCGGCTGGGGGAGATCAGGGGCACGGGACAGGAGAGGATCTGGGGGCGCTGGCAGGCACTGCAAAAGATTAAGTGGTCAACCAGGAGGTCCTTTGGAAATACTTTTAGGCTTTTGGGCACAAGATAGCGAACACCATTCAGTCGCAGTTGAGCATGATGCAAGCGGGACTGTCCCAATGGTTGCAAGAGGTGAAGGGGGACATAACGAAACTAGAGGAGCTGGAGACAGTAGACGTCCGCAATCATTAGCCTGCGCAGGTATTATTATCAGGGCAGTTTCTAGTCCATTTGGTGCCCAGGGCGAAACACTAGAAAGCGCTCCCACCCAAAGCCTGCATGCCACTCCCAAACTACACCGACAAGTAACTCCTACCCAAGGTCAATAAATCACTGCTAAACAAATGAAATCGGTTTTATTACATCATGATTCAAGAACTTTGCAGTAATTCCTCGGATAAAGCAGAGTACACAAACAGTATATACTACTGTTTAAGTTTTGTGTCAATTTTTTGTCTACGTTAAGGGCACTCTCCTTGACTTTGCTGCTGCAAAAGCATTTATTGCTGCTGCGTTTTTCAACAAGTTCACTCTCAATTGAAAGTATTGCAAGGGCTGAAGGCCTTTCCTTGGCCATTGAGGAGCGCAAGTATGTCTTCATGAGTTTCAATTTACTAAAGCTCCTCTCACCACTTGCCACTGTAATTGGAATGGTTAGCAAGAGCCTCATGGCAACCCACACATTGGAAACAACCAATGTGTTTTTGTATGATGAATGTGCTTCAAAACTTGAAGGGGCATAATAGAACACTTCTGAAGCGATGGCTGAATATGTCTCAGTTCCTCAGCCAACTTGGAACCATCAATATCAGATTCTGGTGCACGATCACCAACCTTTGCTAACAATTGCTCCAGGTGCTTGCACAGTTATATCAGCTCTTCTTTTCCAGGCAAGAGCTTTATGTTGTACATGAAACCCCAGCTTGTATTGCGCGCAGACAACTGGGAAAAGCGCCTTTCAAGCGAAGTAGTTATGGCGCCATTCATGTAATAAAATATGGTTACTTTAAACAGTTCTTCATTCTGAGGGGTTTCGTCCTGAGTCTCATACGCAAACATTTTCTTTTTTTTCCTATGCCGTTTAGTTGCCTTAAAAGTAGGGCGCCTAAAAAGTTAGGCTCTCTCTTTTGTGGTTGCTACAGCAGGCTCAAAATCAACACTATAACTTTTGACAAAGGCAACGCAGTTTTTAAGCAGGTCATTGCAGGCCGGCAAATCAATTTGTTTGGACTGCATGGATTTGCTTACAATGGTCACCTGAAATAGAAGGTCATACCTCACAAGTACAAATAAAACTGAAAGCAAGGAATTTAGCCTACGAGGACAATGCTGGGTCATTGACTTTTTCCTTCAATGCTCATGAGTGCTATGTGTATCTCAACAAATTGATACTGCACAGCTCTCAAGCTTTCAATACATTCCCATCGTGTTTCACAGACGTTTTTCAAGGAAAGATTTTTTACATGCTCACTGAGAATGCTCCAGCGCTGGTTGAAGCTGCAAACAAATATTAAAGTCTCTGAAGTACACCAAAAAGAGAAGAGAATCAGATTTCACAGAGGATTTGGAAGCATCGCCAACCACCAAATTTAAAAACTGTGGCAGCCACATGGGTTAGAAAATAACTCATGCTTGGACTCCTTTGTTTACCCCAATAATGTTTGCACCATTATCAGAGCTCCGACCACGGCAGTTGTCCACCTCTAGAATGCATTCTGACATTTCAGAATACAGAAGTCCTTCACCAGATGCGTCGTCTGCGGAGCGATACCCTATAAAAAATTCTTTCACAGAAAGGTCTTTGCCTCTAATATCCACAATTCCTACAGGGTAAGATAGTTGCTTGGTGTGGCTGACATCTGGGGTACAATTCAAAATAACCAAAATATTTTGCAGCCTTCACCCTTTGTAAAATTGCATTCTTTACTTGAGACCCCATTAAACTAGTTAGTTTATTCTGAATAACATTTCAGCAATAGTGACTGCGGATCTCTTGAGGTCACTCGATGCAAATGATCCATCATGATTGGGACAAATTTCCCCTAGTAGTTCAACAAGGCCTAAGAAATGTCCATTGTTTGGAGTAAGTAACTTGTTTGAAGAACCACAAAATGCCAAAATATTTTTGGACAGAAAGATAACAACTGACATAACTCTTGGTCTCTGCCTGTATCTGATCTTGCATGAGAGACTCAATACCAACATGTCCTGTGAGGCTCCTTTCAGCATCCACCCACTTGCCACTGGATTTGGCATGTTCAGGAAACCCTTTGTGCATCTTCAAATAGTTACCAATATGCTTCCAGTTATTAATGCCATCACTACCAAGTTTTCATTTTGGCATAGGGTCAAAAAGCCTACAGCAAAAACAGTAGACTATCAGTCAAAATAGAATATTGCAGCCATGGCCTGGAGACCGTTTTTTTTTTTTTTTTGGTAATACCATGAGCCCATATAAAGAAGAAAAGTGCATATTTTTGTCATCATCCTTTAGGTATGAATAACTAGGAGGTGGCATAGCCTGTGGCACTCCCATTACAATTTGATCACACACATGTCCAGGCATTGATTTAGGACATAAAAAAATGTCTTCAAAACAAACACGTTTTAGTGCCTTGTTGCCGTTGGTCATCATTGCCGTCTAGTGCTCGGGTTCTTGAGGCCTCATCTCTTGAAACTTGTGGCATCACCACAGGCAGTACCGCTTCCTAAGGAATGCCTATTGCCTGGACTTAGGGAGGGCACTTATCTACTTCTTTTGAAGAATGAAGACCGTACTTTGGCACTTTTGATACCTTGCGCCACTATTTTATCTCTCTGCTGCTCCTGAAGGTCTTATTGGTTTCGACACTGCCAGTACGTTCAAACGCCTGAAGTAAATGCTACAAAGTATGACCCAATAATATCCAACATGTTGCAATATTCACTAACTGAGCAATGTTTCTTCCATTTAGACTTTTTTGGGACAGAACAGAGTGAAGCCATGTTCTGCCATTTACCCTTTCAGGCACGTGGCACATTCTAAAGGGGAAGCAGGAACGCAGCAAAGCGATTACAATACACGCACTCGATCCAACCAAGGGAATAAATCTGGGCTACGAAAGTGTAAAACAAAATATTCCCATTTACCTGTTCTTGTCCAGAACGCACTCTGAACTATGCAAACCACTGTTTGAGCACCAGCCGAACACTATGTACACAGTTTTAAGAAACATTTTCGAAAATGTCAACAGAAGCATTGGGCTGTATCCACCTTCTTTCTGAGTAGTTCGGCACACAAGCGAGTCGCGGAGACAATGTAGTCTTCTTTCTTTGCGCACGGGTCTGGGTATAAATCAATTGGAGTGTTGGCGCGGGTTGCCGGGAACGCTCAAAGTCAACCATCTTTTTTCCTCCGTGGTGTGTTGTTCCCTGCTTGATTACAAAGGCGGGAGACCACCACGAAAGGCGCCCTTTTATGCCCCCACCCCAACTGGTGCTAAAGTTCAGAGAGCCTCTGGCTTCCGTAACGTTACACAAATACTATGTGACTGCCAGTCAGCAGCTGCAACTACTCTACCCATGGCAATCACTGCCCACACCCAGGGAAATTTTGCCCTCAAGGGACTGGGGCAATTGTGTCCCCTGGGGCAATTGCACCCCAGGCAGCCATCAGCTTCGCCCGGTCCAAGTAACGGCCCAAATTATTATATATGTAGTCACTTACACCAGAGCAGAGTCTGTGTAGTAGCTGCACAGCAGTTACTGCGTCTACAAGCATTCCAGAGCCTGAACCGTACCGTAAACGAGCTTGGAAGCAGCTACTGTGTCTACAATACCAACAACAAGCTGCCCTGTTATTTCAAAAACAGATGTTTAGAAAGTCACGTACTTACAATGTTTAATTTCCACATGTGATAAGTACAATGCAACGAACAACATGTGATAAGTACAATGCAACGGATTACAGATTCAACGTGCATTTCCAAGGGTTGCAAAAGGGCTACTCTTGACAATATAACAAAGGGGTAAGAACGACTAAGTGAATGGATGCTAAAAGAAATGCATTTCAAATTCACTACAAGAGCTGGATAACATGCACTTACCTGATGCTGCCTGGAATCAGGACATGACGTTTCGTACTGGGTAGTGTCTAGTTCCCATTTGAGAAACGGACCATGGCGACGCTCTCCCTACGCGTCATCACGTGATCTGTATCACGTGCTCTGCAATGTTCTCTACGTCATCTTTTTTGGCTGAAGCGGGAAGGCAAGGCAAGTCATGTCAACTAGGCATTGCACAAGCGGGATGGAGAGGCAAGGCATTACGTTCCAGGACTCAGCGGGGAGGTTCCTCCATTACAAAGCACATTTCCTGTAGTTGATTATTATTTGGTGCTTGAGTTTGGTTTATGGTAAATCTTAAAATGGTCTCATGCTTGTCGCTTTAATGTATAGCAGCAATATTGGGAATGGGTATTTCTGTGTATTTTGGGGGGCCTGTAATGTGCATCAGTGGTAAGATTTACTTTAAAGTACAGGCGGATTGAGTTGTTTTGTATTTCTCTTTATTTCCGTGTATTTTGGGGATATGTAATATGCATCACAGGGATCAGGCAATATTGGGTAGGAGGTATTTCTGTGTATTTTGGGGGTTAGTAATGTGTATCGGTTGAGATTTACTTACAGGTGGATTGTTCTTTTTTGGGTTTTCTTTCTTATGCAGATGGGGGGGATTTGCCCTGGGGAAATGTGTTTTATGGAGTGGGGCAGCGCGTTCCTCCCTTCCCAATGGGAATTCCACGGTACCAGTGAACAGTACAGCGCATAGTTAATTATCTTCCGCGCTGGCGTGCGGAGGGAGGGGGTGGGGGTTGGAGGATTTTGTTAAGCGCAGCGGATGGGGATCTGTGTTTTATGCAGACAGATGCATTTCGGTACGAATTTCCAGCATAGCAGTTGTTATTTTTGCTCCTGCATGGGCGGGGGGGCGCAATTTGGCATTCCCCAGGAAAGGTTTCTTCATTGGCGCCTTTTTTTCAGTTTAATAATTTTTTAATTAATTTTAATGTGTGGCAGAGAAGGCTAAAGAGCGGCCTTATATTGCTTTCATTAGCAACCACACGCTTAAAGTCCCTATGAGACCCGATAGCATGTGCCTTTGTTTGAAAGTTTGCCGATACTTTCTAAAATGCCTTTAAGGCTTCATGACGTCTTTCACGTAATTCTGTTAAGTCGTTGGGACGTTTTCACGTAGGACGTCTATACCTGCTGAAGGAGAGAATCACGGAGGAAGGATTACTCCATGCTGTGTAAAAGCAGGTATTTTTATTTTTTGTATTGTTTTGGCTGAGTAAACTCAACTTTTCAATATCATCAAATACACTTACAACCTCTTTAAACATTAAAATACAGAGAGAAATTAAATCACTAAAAACACTTAACATTACAATAATACATCCCTTATTTGGGTTACATTGGTGACACCTTAACTAATTTTAAACTTCCAACATCATTTGGGCGTTCCTTTTGTGCTATTTTCTTGGCACTTAATCAAACTCTGTTTTACTCGGTTCTGACATGTTTTTTGAATATTTGATGTACTTTTCTTCAAAGATTTTGTTGTTCATCATTATGTTCTTATTTAAAATTAATACAAATTATTAAACTGAAAAAAAATGGTCAATCCAGAATCATAAAAACGCATGCTGATGTACACACGGTGCATTTCATACTGACCCGGGTTAACCAGGCTTACATAGGTAGCCAATTGTCAATTTTTATGGTTGTTAAGTTGTTCCGGTTTGTAAGTTGTTCCAGCGCGCACCGGAGCAAGTCCCGCTTAGCCGCTGATCGTGATCGCGGCCGAGCACATTTGGTCTTCCTGCAGTGTTTCTTGAATTGGACATTTTTCACTACAACGCCCAGAAGGATTTGCTGCCGCTTCTGTGGGCGGTACTATAAAGCATTGGAAGCGCGCGCAATGCGCGCGCGCACCGGAGCAAGTCCCGGTCAAGTCCCGCTTAGCCGCTGATCGCTGCCGAGCACATTTGGTCTTCCTGCAGTGTTTCTTGAATTGGACATTTTTCACTACAACGCCCAGAAGGTGAACTATATTTGAAGCATACTACGTTCTACATGAGCATACTTGGACTGGATTTAACTCGCTTTTCTTTTCTGTAGGATTTGCTGCAGTTTCTGTGGGCGGTACTATAAAGCGCTGGGAGCGCGCGCACCGGAGCAAGTCCCGGTCAAGTCCCGCTTAGCCGCTGATCGCTGCCGAGCACATTTGGTCTTCCTGCAGTGTTTCTTGAATTGGACATTTTTCACTACAACGCCCAGAAGGTGAACTATAGTTGAAGCATACTACGTTCTACATGAGCATACTTGGTCTGGATTTAACTCGCTTTTCTTTTCTGTAGGATTTGCTGCCGTTTCTGTGGGCGGTACTATAAAGCGCTGGGAGCGTGCGCACCGGAGCAAGTCCCGGTCAAGTCCCGCTTAGCCGCTGATCGCTGCCAAGCACATTTGGTCTTCCTGCAGTGTTTCTTGAATTGGACATTTTTCACTACAACGCCCAGAAGGTGAACTATATTTGAAGCATACTACGTTCTACATGAGCATACTTGGACTGGATTTAACTCGCTTTTCTTTTCTGTAGGATTTGCTGCCGTTTCTGTGGGCGGTACTATAAAGCGCTGGGAGCGCGCGCACCAGAGCGTCCTGGTCAAGTCCCGCTTTGGCGCGTCGTGTGGCGAGGTGTTTTACATTGTAATGTGGGCTCTGTTGCCTCTGTGTGAAAATGAAATGCAGCATTTCTTCTTTAAAACAGGTATGCCCCCAGTTTCGCCCTTACATTTTTCAAATGGTGAAAATTCAACTGATATATTGTGTCGTCTGCTAAAATGAAGAAACCACGTTTGAGCTCCACTCCTCGTGCGAGTAACTCGAACCTAAAGTTTAAAACAAAAGCAAAAATGCTAATAGGGATGGATATTCGCCCTTTCTTGGGTGATTCAAGTCTGCCGAATCAGTCAGAACTTAATAAAGTCAATAATATACCCCTACCACTTGGCCTCAAGAATCAATAATGATCTGCTGCAAAAACGGACTCTGTTGTTTTACCTCCAACTAAGATGGTAGTCGAGGAAGGTATATTAAAAGATTCGGTAAAACCCGGCCCTGCGGGAGTCGCTACTGTCGCTTTTGCTAAAGAAAATGTGTCCCTCACAGATAGCATTTTGTTAAATAATGTTTTGACTGGCGCTATTGTTCCCCCTCCCCGCCCCCCATTGTAACTCCTGAGTCCGCTGTTATATCTATAAGTGACTCTGCGAATTCGAAATCATCTCCTATGCCGAATACTGGAGACATGCCCGCAATTGATCTTGACATAAATGCTACTGCCTTTTCATCTTATACTCGTTCAGAAAATTTGTCAATCGCCTGCTTTGTTCACAAATATTAGTGCTGCTCATTCTGTAGCTAATTTTTCATTTTTAGCCCCAACTCCGCGCAAACTAACTACCCAGGGCAATATTGAATCATGGTTGGTTGACACCCATACTGTAAACACTGGGATAGCTCTTATGTCTATGAATACTGCTATTTTAGCTTTAGCAAAGCTGTTTGAGGTCTTAGTTGTGAAGGCTGACCTGCACTCCACTCAGCTTAATCAGCTATTGGCAGAGCATCTCACGTTTGCCTCTAAATTGGAAAGTCTGGCCCAGGTTGACATGCCATCGAGTAGTAAGAGGTCTATAGCCTCCCACACTTACCTTCCGATTTCATCCTCTTCACATGCTTTTCAGCCTATTCCGTGTTTTGTAAATCCTATAACTGATCATTTGAGCGGCACACATGACACTGCTTTAGAGCACCAGCAAAAAGTAACATACCCTTTGTTTGATGTTAAGTCAAACACTTGTGATGTTAGTAGGTCGGGGTTCAAAAAGCCCGCTCTCACAAAAAAACCTAAAAACATCAAAGCTGTGGCCAAACGTCCCTCGCAAATCAAATCTTTTGTCAAAAATCTCTCTATCCCGGCTGCAACTTTGTAGTTGCGGCCACGGTGATTGCCAAAAAATACTCTTCACAATCTCAGACACGAAGAGCACGGTCCCTCCCGGTGTTGGTAGCCCCGGTTGTGGATCATAGTCCTTTTAAATGATTTGATTTGTGTGGCCTCTGATATGTCCAAAAGCTCTTGTCAAAGTCAGGCATCTAATGGCTTTTCGTTTAATTCGGCCTCATCGATGATTTGTGTAGACAAAGAAACGCGACTAAAAGAATTCAGGCATGCTATCGATGAATTTATGGCATCTAAATCTGTGCCTAATAATTTGACATTTGCCACGAGTGATCCATCTCCCGTGTTTACATCCGCTGCGTTGGATGCACAGCCACCGCAAATAGTTTTACAAAATGTTGCCAACGCTGTGCCTAGACAAATTGTCCCTCAGGCGCACCCGTCGACTAAGCCAAATGTATTTGCCGGTGAGACTGTTGCTTTTGGAGACATGGAATCTCTGATTCAGTCCTCACTGACCAAGTTTTTTGAGAATTCTGTCTTCTCTCAAGCTAAAGCATGTGCAGCAAGTCAGCAAATTCCCAAAGCTCCGCGTCCAACAGCAAACCAAAAACGCATGACGGTAGGATTTAAGCGCCCTGCAATTCACGCTTTGACACTTAGTTGCATGCTGGCACCAGCTAAACAATACAATCTCAATCGTGCTTCTGTCCTTGCTATTTTCGGTGAAATTGCGGAACTTGATGACATTGGCACAATTGATATTGAGCTTGTTGAATTTATTAACCAATCAAACCGCACGTCTGTCAATCTATGGTTTAATTCAAGGATTGTGGTAAATACCATATGGGCTGTGAAATCTCAATTGTGTGAGCTGGGCTTTAATCTCCAGACCATGTCGGATCCGTCAGACTCTTTAGTAAACTGTTCACAGATTCCACATCCAAATCAAACCTTAAGCAAAAATCATTTATCAACTCTCAATTCATGCAAATGTGACGCTAAATTCAGCCAATGCTAGAATCGGGTATCTGTACAATTTGCTTTATCTTTCATTAGTTGAAATTCCAGGGGACACAGTCATTTGTTGAATAATAAGAATGTGTTGTTATATGATCATGATGTTATTATGCTGCAAGAATCCTGGTTTACTAATGTGCCATCTTGGAACAATTTTGATCTCTTAATACTAGCAGTAAAATGCTCTTGGGGATGTCCTACTCTGTTTCCATCCCGGGCTCCTTTAATGTAAATTCTGCTCGGAATAGATTGACATGGACTGAGACATCCTTGGTAGCTTTTAGAAACTGCTATCGTGCTGAATTGAATAGTGGAAAGCGGGGCCATGGCCCTGCTAACACAGTATATCATGATTTAATCCAATTGTTCCAACCAGGCTCTGTTGCACATAAACAAACAAACACCCCATCTTCATAGCTATGACCATGAAATAAGAGCTAGGAAAGCCAGGTTGCGTACAGATAGGAGAGCCACTGCTAACCTTCTGCCATCTATGCGAGCATCCGTCCTTGCTAACATCAAAACCAAGTATAGAAACTGGGTAAGAGGTCTGAGGGCCAAGCTTTATCAAATTGATGGAAATAACATGCTGAAGGCCCTGGCCTCTAAGAACACTGCCCAGTCATGGAATATTATACATCAATTCACAGCAGGGCATCAGGTGGCGATTCAAATGAATGATGTGACGGAGGATAGGTGGATTGAGCATTATTCTGCCTTGTTTGCAGCACCCCCGTCACGGTCAGGTTTATTTATGCCTGACTCTTTACCTCCCTTCCATATAGCATTTGATAGAGACGATATCTTGTATTTCATAAAACAAGTATAATTCTCGAGCTCCTGGGCCGGATGGCCTGTCTAATAGACATCTTAAACAATTCCCGGACATCTGGGCGGACATACTTCTTCTTATATTTGAAACCATTAATGTTACTCAGAAGATTCCTTTGTCCTGGAAACAGTCGCTTGTTATCCCCATCTATAAGAAAGGTGATCGAGCCAATCCAGCTAGTTATCGTCCCATTTCCCTCCTTGATGTTCCTGGGAAGAATCTTGAGGCAGTTGAAAAACTGGGCAAGAAAATGCTCTAAGACAGATCCTCTACAATCGGGCTTTGTCAGTGGCCTAGGTACTCTTCCTAACATGATTACATTAAACATTCTTAAGTCTAAATATACGTCCAGGAAACAATCTTTATATTTTGCTTTTATTGATTTTCGTTCAGCGTTTGACTCTATAAATCGTAATCTATTATTCCATGAGTTAAACGCTCTTGGCTGCCCTCCTTCTCTGTTGTCAATCATCATTCAGTTGCACACGGAGACTTCCATGCGTGTAAGGCTCTCTATTGAAGGCCACCTTTCTTCATCTTTTGTCACCGTCTTGGGACTAAAGCAGGGGTGCATCTTGGCTTAAATACTATTTACTTTGTTTATTTTTGATATGGGTCATTCGGTCGTTCGGATATTGTCGGAAGCCCCTGAAATAGGTGTTCAGCGTATCCCGTGGCTCCTTTATGCTGACGACCTGGTTCTAGTTTCCCAAACGCCAAAGGGTCTCCAGAATTTAGTTTCTGCCTTGTCCGAATATGCCCTGGAGAATCAATTAATTGTAAATCTGGAAAAATCGCAGATCATGGTCTGCAGGCTGTTGTGATGTTTATTACTATAGTTATCAGTACACTGTGTTGAATCTATGATGTTCATAAGTTCTGTAACCATGACGGCATGTTCGTGTATGGTTCCAGAATGTTGATGGAACCATACACGAAGTTGCCTGAAGAGATGAAGGTTGGCCTCCATGGGGGCTTCTCCCAATAAAACCAGATACTATATAAATCAATCATATAGTATGATTAAGTGTCTATATCACACTTCTTAACAATTGGCGACGAGGACTCCACAGGGAGGAAGCCCCCAGAAGCAGTGAATAACAAGTTGCTGACTCGACCAACTGCATCGAAAATATGGTGAGGCAGCAGAACCCACGGAAATATTATGACTGATTAAGGCAAGTGGGCGGAAGTAGCGGCGCTAACCACACGCATAAAAAAAAGAAAACCTTTTTAAAAAACAAAGAGAAGATAGTGTGCTTACGTGTTGAGACTTGAGTGTCGTGTAGGCAGTAGAGGCCTCCGTCCCCAAATGCCGCACAGGGAGAACTAAAGCAACTCTCTGTGCAGCCGTTGAGGTCACAGGCGAAGATGTTCAAATGTCCAAGTCCGGGAACGCGAACCTCTGGGACCCCACACTGCTGCAAGAAAATGCGGATTAAGCACCAAGCAAGAAACAGTAACTACAGTATTAGAATAACCGGAAAGGTCTTACCAATCAGGGTCAAGGAGGGGATGAGGAACCTAGTGGAGAGGTCCGGGACCCACGTGGACGGCAGTACCCCAAGAGGAGTAGGCTCAGTTGTTCGCCTGTCAGCAGGAGCTGTGGAACTGTGAGGCAAGGAGTTCAAAGAACCAGGGTGCAAAAGGGTGATCCAGGAGGCAGTCCGATAACAGTCCGTGGTCGAGAGCCGTGTATCAATGTGCAAACAAATCCGAATGGGTAAATCCAAGAGGAGTCCAGTAAAGCAGGCCAGGTCGATTCCGTGAGTGATCCAAAGATGATTCAAAGTCCGTAGCGCCAAACAGAATGCAGAGCACAGCTGAGAAGCAACGAATACCCAGGTTTCCGGGTTTATGTACTCGCGCTTCTGGTCACGTGATGCGTGGCATGGTCACGTGATCGGGCAAGAGCATCACGTGACCTCACAGTCCCGCGATGCGGAAGCTCAGGGTTAGCCCTTCGCGATCCTATGCGCCAAGGCAATTGCCAATGTAGAAACGGCCGTAGTCTGACAGCCGTCCTATTACGAACCAGGCGCGGGTGTGCCCGCAAGACGTGTGTGAGTCCACGTGAGTCCCGGGGAAGGGGGGAAGTGAGAGAAGGGCGGGACTGGGGATGAGGGAGTGCCCTGGGGACCGCATGATGAGGGATCGTGACATTACGTTAGATTGGCATCATTTGAACGCTGCGCGAGGCCGACATGAGAAAACGCTAGAGGAAAGCACCTACATGCGTGGTTTGCGTGCCGCCATCTTGAGGGATACAACATTTTCGTCACACCGGCAAACGCTACGCGAAAGGCCGTCAATGCGCGTATCATGACAAGGATGAGAGAGATGAAGTATACGCTGGTCTGCGTGCGTTACTGTAAGAGAACCACAGCACTCGGCTGTCCATACTAAGTAAATGTGAACGCGCCCAAGTGGATACAGCGAAGTACAACAGCTGATTGAATTGAGATAGATGTAAAGCACGTTTGAATCAAAACACGCGCATATTAGTGTGGGAACGTTAGGATTGCCAGAGTTACATATGAACTGCATTAAAGACATAAACACTGAAATAAAAGTTGGCATGATGGCACTGAGTTTCAAGGAGTGAAAATGATACAGTTGCAAGACAACTTGAAATATACAAACAATATTGAAGTAAAGAGGAGGATCCTGTGACAGTCACACGAGTATACAAAGAGTTGTGTGTCAAGGAATGATGCAGAACATAGCAGCTCCAATGAAATTTTTGGCACTACCTGGTGATCCGGTGTGTCCTTGGGAACAGTGGCAGGACAATTTCAAGTATACTTAAGGGCGATAGGAGGTTCCAAGTTTAATGATGATTTAAAGGAGGCCACGTTGCTTAACTGCATAGGTGCAGAGGCACTCAGGATCTTCAGGAACTTACCAGAATTGGATCACACAGATATAGTTCTGGGTGGTGAATCCTCAAGTGGAGCCAGAAAATATGATGTGGCAATCACAAAACTAAACAAACACTTTGGAAATAAAACTAACATTGTGTTGGAACGTTATAGATTCTTTTCAAGGAAACAAAATAAGGGTGAAAGCATCGATGCCTACATAGCTGCGCTGAGGGGTCTGTTGGCTACGTGTATCTTCACAGGAGTGGCGGAGGAATACTTGAGAGATCAACTGGTTCTGCATGTGGCAGATCCTCGCATACAACAGCGTTTGTGGCAGGCAAAAAACCCTACATTGGAACAAGCAATTGAAATAGCTAGGTCCATAGAACTTGGTGAGAAATGCATGAAGGAGGTTCAGAACAAGATGGAGAATGCAGAAATAAGGTCAGTTAGAGAAACAATCGATGGGCAATATGGTAGTGAAGAGGATTTCATTGCTATTGTCAAAAGAATAGTCAGGTCTGACAATGATGCTGGACCTAGACAGGGAAGAGACAGTGCATACAGAATGAACAACAAGTGTTTCAAATGTGGTGGATTTAGACATATAAATGCAGAGAAAGACTGTCCTGCTGTATCAGCTGAATGTTATAAGTGTGGACTAATAGGTCATTTTGGTAAAGTGTGTCGCAACAATAGAGGCAGAGGCAGATTCAATGGCCGTCATGCAAGAAATAATGGTCGATATGGTAGAGGAAGAAGTGCTGCCATGACAAGCATAAAGGCATTAGAAGAAATTGGTGGTCCCAGTAGTCTATTAGCGATCACAGACAGATTTGAAGAGGAAGTACAGATACTTGCATTCACACCAAATGAGAGTGGTTTGGGCCCGTGGGTGCCAATGGAAATAGATGGGATAACGTTGCAAGTTATGGTGGACACAGGTTCTCCATATACTATGTTGGATGTGGACACACATACTAAAAAAAAATGGAAGAATTGAAATTGACCAAGATTAAAGCGACCGGATATGGTAAGACTCCCATCAATCTAGTTGGGTACGATTGGGTACATTTAAATTTCGAAGGAAGGAAGACATACTGCAGATTGTATATTGCTGAAAATGGATTTTCCATAGTTGGATGGTGGGAACAAGCATCATTGAAGATCCGGATACATCCAGGCGAGAGTGTGCCTATTCTTTGCATAAATGGAGATAGCTGTAGTACATCGGAGAATTTAGCCAAGAGATTTCCTAAAGTCTTCAATGATAACATTGGAATTCTTAAAGGTTTCAAACATCGGATCATACTTAAAAGAGGAGCAAATCCTGTGGTACATAAGGTAAGAAACATACCTATTGGCACTAGAGAAGCATTGAAAAGCGAATTAGAGAAATTGAGCATGCAGGACATCATTGAACCCATCGAAAGCTCTGAATGGTTATCCCCTATTGTTATTGTTAAAAAACCAGACGGATCAATAAGAATGTGTGTTGACCTGAGAGATCTGAATGCCAACATCTGGGTAGACCGCCATCCACTACCAAATATAGGAGAAATGTTGACCACGATGAAGCCAGCGAAATTTTTCACGACACTCGACTTATCGTCAGCATATCACCAGGTAGTGTTAGATGAAGAATCCAGACATTTAACATCATTTATAACACCATTGGGGGCATTCAGATACAAAAGGATGCCGTTTGGATTGGCTTCTGCGGCTGCAGTAATTCAGAGATTAATGCATCATTTGTTTGATGGTCTTCAAGGGGTTCATTATTTCCAGGACGATATCCTGATATCCGCAATGTCTGAAGAAGAACATGATGCTAAGTTGTTAGGGGTGCTACAAGTTATACAACAGAAAGGCATGACACTTAAAATTGAAAAATGCAAGATAAAGAAAAACGAAGTAACTTATTTAGGTCATCGCATAAATGCTGATGGTATAAAACCCAAAGAGTCATTGGTTGACACCATTCTCAAGATTCCTGATCCGTTAAATAAAGCCCAACTCTGAAATTTTTTAGGATTAACAGAATACTATTCAAAGTTTGTGGATCACTACGCTGATAGAACAGAACAATTGAGAAATCTGATGTGCAAAGGTATGAAATTTTATTGGTCTGAAAGATGCAAGAAGGAGTTTGAAACAATGAAGTAATTAATAAACAGAGCACCTGCGCTAAAAATGTTTGACTCAAGTGCCAAGACCAGAATATCAGTAGATGCCAGCAACATGGGCTTAGGGGGTGTATTAGAGCAGATTCAAGATGGTGAGGTAGTTCCCATTGCCTTTGCATCCAGGACATTGAGAGGAGCTGAGAAGAATTATTCGACTATTGAGAAGGAGGCTTTGGGAGTTAAATGGATTCTAGAACATTTCAAAAGTCTCATTTGGGGTATACCAGTTGAAATCAGAACTGATCACAAGCCACTTGTACATGTTTTAAATTCAAAGAATCCCCACATGACTTCTCCACGCATAAGGAGGTGGACGTTAATTTAATTATCATGCAATACAATATCAGTATAAAATACACCCCTGGGAAGACCAATGTAGTGGCTGATTGCTTTTCTCGTCTACCATGTAACTGTGACACGATTGAATGTGATGACAAAGGAGAATTTACAGATGATCAAAACATGGAGTGTATAATAGCACATATACACCCAGGGTTTTCAAAAGAAGATTGGATTGAGGCGAGAGAGCAAGATATTGAACAGAAATTGTTAAGAAAAGCTATTGAAAATGGATGGACAGATACCGAGGAGAATATCAAATCTTGGGAAAAGATAAAAGACGAATTATCAAGTGACAATACATGCGTTTATAGAGGAGAGCGGATAATACCTCCAGTTAAGATGAGAGAGAAAATTATGAAATTAGCGCATGAGGGCCACGTAGGAAGAAACTTAACAAAAAGAAGAGTGAGAGAAGCTTATTGGTGGCCCAACATGTGGGATGAATTGGAAGCTATGGTTAGGGATTGCTCAGCATGTGCAGTAAGCGATAAGAGCAAAACAACGCACATCACACCATTACAACCAGTAGAGATTCCAAGTACCGTGTGGACTAAACTGGCAATTGATATAGCAGGACCATATGAAACTTTAGGACCGCAAAAAGTCTATTTCATTGTACTGGTTGACTATACGTCCAAATGGGTGGAATGTGGAATTGTTGAGGAATCAATATCAGCGAGGAAAGTTACTAAGTTTTTAGAGGAAATTTTTAACAGAGAAGGGGAGCCTCTGGAAATAATATCTGACAATGGAGCTCAATTTATGTCACAAGAAATCCAGAAATTTCTTAAAGAAAGGGCCATCAAACATAACACAACAGCTTTGTACCATCCCATGGGGAACGGATTGGTAGAGAGGATGAATCGTTTCATAAAAGGTATCATTCAATTAGCTATTGTCAACAACATACCATGGAAGGAGACACTAAAGGAGGCACTTAACACGTATAAAGTTACCCCTCATTCAGCGACTGAAGAAGAACCTTTCACTTTGATGAGAGGGAGAATAGCTACAAACAGATTCAGACCTGCGTGGATAACAAAAAAAAAAACCAAAGAAATAAATTTGGAAGAAATAGTTAACAGAGTAAAAAGAAAACAAGAAGAATACAAAAATCATTACGACAGACAGAAACATGTTCAAGAAAGCAAGTTTGAAAAAGGAGATTGGGTTAGAGTAAGAGAACCCAAAAGAGTGATGAAAGGAGAGTCAAAATGTCGTCCTCCTCAGAAAATAATGGAGTGCTCTGGAAAATCGGTAATTCTAGAAGATGGAAAGAAGTGGTCATGTAATGATGTTATTTTGGCAAAGGAGGAGGAAGTTGTAAAACTCAAGGAAGAACAGTTGGCAAAGGGAGAAATGTTTAAAGACAAGTTCAATGACTGGGCATATATGAACAAAGCATTTGCTCAGGAGAACGTAACAAAAAATGGAATACATGAGAAAAAAGCAGAGAGTGTTCAGTCATCTTCAAGAGTTAGGAAAAGAGCGTGGAATTATAATGAAGACTATGTATATTATTAAAGAGAAATTGTGACTTAGAACTACAGCAACACAAAGAAGCAAGAGCATCAAAAGATATACAATACTTTATAAGTGTATCCTTTTCTTAAAATGGCAATAAGTCAAGATGATATATATAGTTATGAAATGTTAGTGGTAACACATTTTAAATTGTTAAACTTAGTTTGTTCAGTTTAATATAGAAGGGAAGATGTTGTGATGTTTATTACTATAGTTATCAGTACACTGTGTTGAATCTATGATGTTCATAAGTTCTGTAACCATGACGGCATGTTCGTGTATCGTTCCAGAATGTTGATGGAACCATACACGAAGTTGCCTGAAGAGATGAAGGTTGGCCTCCATGGGGGCTTCTCCCAATAAAACCAGATACTATATAAATCAATCATATAGTATGATTAAGTGTCTATATCACACTTCTTAACACAGGCCCTCAGGGAGATCCAAATTACAAAATATAGTTTGGGACCTGCAACAAGAACCATTGGTTATAGTTTCAGAATATAAATACTTAGGTTTATTCCTCCAAAATAGTGTAGCTGATTCGACATATTCGAATATGTTGCAAGCTAAACTTATGACTCACGTCACAGGCCAAAATTCTTGTCTATAAGTATGGCAAATTTTCGCTAAAGCATTTGTTTGTTTTACAAACAAAAAGTCATCCCCATACTTACTTATGGCGTTGAATCAAAACTGTACTCCAATGATCACTCGTGGGATAAATTGGAGGCTACCTTTTGGAGAAAGGTCCTACATCTGCCAAACTGTTTGCCCATGCCCATCCTGCGTTTTGAATTGGGTTTAAATCCACTATCTAGCAGGGTCAAATGGCGAATTTGTTCCTTTTTTCGTAAGTGTTTGCTTGCTGTTACTAATAATAACATATTGAGCACGGTTGCCTGCTATTTGTCCTCCTCCACTTTGATCTTTGCTTCGAAATGGCAAAGTCTTGTCTTGAACACTTTATTGGAAGCTGATATCTCCTTAAAGTATTTAATTGAAAATCCATCAAGAGCCAAACCTAAATATTATCAATGGGTCTGGATCCAAAATTATGATGTTTGTTCAAAATACAGAGATTTTAATATCTAAATGTTTGGTATTAAACGGATGGGGAAAGTGGCCGATTATCTTTTGAAATGTCCTTCGGCAAAAATTAGGGATTCGTTTTTACGTGTAAGGATGAACCTATGGCCCACGCGGGAAGTCCTGGAGAGGCGAAAAATCATTCCATCTGTTGGAAACTTTTGTCGATTTTGTGAATCCCTTAGTGTGAAAGAAACATTGCAACATGTGATAGTAACGTGTCCCTACTTAAAGGACATACAAGCTAAACAATATACTAATCTGATGAATTTGTATATGGAACAGGATGAAATTGAGACATGGAGCATTTTATTTAATAGTTCCAGATTTTCGGTTATAAAGTCCCTGGTTCATTTTTTGGAAACCATTTTACCCACTGAAATTAACTTAAGTACTCTGTTCTACAATTTTATGTGTAAATATTGGATGTTATTTTAGTTCTCATGGGATTTAATCGATTACCTATCTGGTTTGTTCAAGAGGTATATGCATGCACACCTATTCTTGTGTTTCTTATGTTAATTTTTAAAATTGCTTCAGTGTCTCTTGTTTTGTTCCAATGTTAAAGTGAAAGTGTAATTCTTGTTTCATTTTATCCAATTATGTAATTTTGAAAAGTTGATTTCAGCTGTATCAAATAAAAAAAACTAAAAAAAGAAGTTGTTCACAACAGCATATCTTACTTTATTAGACTCCGTATGAAAAATAGCTTCCCACAACCTTTCAGTACATAAATTACTATAATCTTTAAAGTAACAATGGAAATTGTAAATTCGCCATATCATTAATTCTGAACATTCCACCATGAGATGCTTTAGGGTTTCAGAAGTTGTGACAATATTGACAGAATGTTTTTTTCTGTCGGTTAGCTGCCATTTTAGCTTTTACCATAAATTCTATCTAAAGCAAATTAATTTTTGTCGATGTTCTGGATTTGGGGATTTCACTGGGTAAAATGCTGTGACGCCACATTTCTTTAATAAGAATGGATTTTCCCTGGTTCTTGTTCTTATCCAATCACGTTGCCATAATTGTGCTTTTGCTTTATCTGGATTATCCATAAGCATTTCAAGGGGAACGTCAGCATCCCATAATATGTGACACACTTTGGATTGCCACATTTTAATGAATAAATCATTCACTGTGTCAACATAATCGGACAGTATAGACAATAGACCATGGACATTGGACGCTGAGATGCATTTGTGAAATAGAGAACACTGCTTCCACTCATATATGGCATTAAGAGACAATAAGCCTAGTTCATGCCTAATAACTGGAACCGGTTGTGAGCACAGTAGTTTTAGCATGTCTCAAATGCCCCTTCTATTCTTTCCCGGTAGGTATAGGGTTTCCATTCTTTTGACTCTCTCCATACAACAGAATCAGTGTAGTCTTCTGCTTGTAATAGGTTATGAGCGGCGATATAGAACATTTACAATATCGTCCGCTGATAACCTTCACTTGTGAAACGGAAATCTCCAATTTATGTTTCATGGTTATATGATATGGGAGATCCGAAGGGTGGTTATTTACATGAGGTGTATGATGTAACTATTTGTAGTTCAGTTTTTTGTTGTTGAAGAAACCACTTATTTTTTCTCTAAACCACTTATTTTTACATTCCCAAACTGTATTACCTGAGTTTTAGATGTATTGATGGTCAAGAAGTTCTTTTGGCCATATGTATCTAGCGCTGTTAACGTGATCTTCATTCCTTTGGGTGTTTTGGCTACAAGGACAAGGTCATCCGTGTATAACAACCATCTTGTTATATGTCCATTCAACTTAGGCGAATCAGTTACTAATCCCTCAAAGCATTTAAATCTGAAATGACAAAGTTAAACAGCCAAGGCAAGGATGCATTCCTGGTTCAGCCCTCGAATCGTCTGGATTGGTGACAATTGATCATTCATATTTAATCGTATCTGCACAGACGTACGTAGCGGTATGAAACTCATAAAGCCATTTCAGGATGTGCTATGGGCAATTGCGATCTACACATTTTTTGAAAAGCAATTCTCTGGGTACCGAATCGAAAGCCGTGCCGAAATCAACAAATGCCATATACAACGGTTGTTTCAATTGTTGCTGGTGCGCCTTAATGGCATTAAGGGTGAGGAGATTGACACTTGTTCCTAAGCCAGGGATAAATCCCGTTTGAAAAGGATCTCCGGCCTCTATGCTGATGGGGCTGATGGGTCAGTTCTATCTCCCTTTAAAAAAAAAAACGGACTTCTTCCAGGACAAAGGTAGTAGGTCTGTGCTCAAAACACGACTAAAGATCAGATGAAGAATTGTCGCCCAGGTTTGGGGTTGTTTCAACATATTATGAACCCCATCGGGCCCTGGGGCTCTAGATGAGCTCAGTCTCTGAATGTTTGCTAGAATATCATCACAGTCGATTGAAATGTGCTGCGCCTGTTTGATGTTGTTTAACTTTATTTCACAGGCCATCAGCAGCGTTTGATACAGGGTTTGATAATGGTCCTTTCACTGCAACTCAGAGATGGAGTGTATTTGTACTGATGCCTGCGCACTATGAACTGATTGGTTTAATAGGGACCTAATCCCAGCTGATGTTCTAGCAGCCATCTGTTTTAACATTTTCTCACCATCCTTTTGATATCGACTAGCCTTCCTACCTCTATGCCAGTTTTTATAGGCCGATTTGAGCTGTTTTGCTCAAATGAATCTAGTTTTTATGGGTAGGTTCATTGCTTCTCGTAATTCCCTTCTTACAAATGCTTTTCTGACTTTTTATACATGTTCAAACGCATATAGGTGTTTATGGATAACTCCATTATCCATAGTTTTTAATTTGTCAGAACTTTTGCATCTTTGAAACATAACACCCACCCTTCTTCCAGCTGGCTATTGGCATGGTTATGTTGCTCCAAGCTTTTCTCATAGTTCAGCAGATACTTGAGTGACCATCTTATTCAATTCTTGCCATTGTTAACTGTCAGCCAACCTTTATAGATCGAACTCCAGCAATTTGCTTGTTGCAAGCGCCATGACCATGTCAATGAAGTTGATGATGATCACTGTTCATTACGTTTTATTTCCAGTGTCTGTAAAGTCCAAACATTTTCGGTATGTATAGATATAGTCAATTACCGGTTTCTGGTTCTCGCGGTGCCAGTTGTACTGTGGCGGCACATCAACCTGAATAGAGCCGTTCAATAATACAAATTTCCTTTCAGACATCTTATTCCAGCGGGTTTCAGTAGTACCTTGTTTATCGTTAACATCCATTAGAAAATGCATGTTAAGATCCCCCAATATTATGATGTAGCTTAGACCAAGCTCTAGCGCAAGAGCATTAAGAATGTCTTCTGTATGTTTAAAGAATTCTTCTGGCTGTAGATGCGCTCGCCCCCAATATATATTTACGAGCGCTATCGTGTGTATTTTGTAGATTTTAGCTATTTGTATATAGGGGAAGAAAACACCTGCAATGTAAATCCTGTAGATGTTCTAGTAGCTATCAAAAGCCCTGCCATGGGCCGACCTCTTGGTTGCGATATCGATGTAGTGATGATTACATCGAGATCATCCCACGGGGATAAAGAGCAGCCAGGTCTCCTGGAGGGCGATTATATCAAATGTATGCAATTCATTAGTGGTAGAATTGATTAGATGTTTATGGCCCCTCGTGTTCCAGGTTATGAAGCGAATTGATTCCCAAGTTGGGAGGAGTTATGCCTGCCTTTCATAATTGTTGGTAGGATATTGGGTAGACTTACTCCCAAGGGCCTGCTGACTGACCAATTTATCAGCACCAAATATTCTGGGGACTCTACGTGCTTGAGGATGGTCCATTGCTACTCCAACATTACAATTATTTTGTGATACAATGAAACCCAACTCATATAGGGCTGATCTTGCTGCCCATATTGCACTGGTTACTACTCTAGAGCGAATTAACATTCTTTCTTCAGTTTGACATTGTAGAATTTATCAATCAATGACAATTATCTATGTCTGATGTTATATCTTGCAAGCTTGTAATTTCTTTGCACATGTTCAGTATACTCGATCAGATCGTATTGTCGATAAGGATGTCCTCGACATTTTATCACTTGACGGTTGTAAGTCTTATCATGTGACTGTTGAAGGTTTATTGGTGTCTGTCCATTTTTTTCCCTCCAATTTGATACTATCACTTCACTCCTGTCCTTTTGATGTGAAGGCCTATCATTTGGTGCAAACCTTTCCTGGTTTATATTGCTCGTACTTGCAGATTGAAGTGCCATTGGGCCCTTCAATTGTGGATTATATGAAGGAATTGGTTATGGTTTTTGCTCATTTGTAGATGGCTTGATGCCATTTCTGTATTTATTTTTATATAATGATTGATAGATTTTATCTCTTCTTATTTGTTCAAGCAAAGGATGTGTAGTCTCTGGGTTTTGTAGCTGTTGGTTCTCATAACCTTTATTTCCGTTGTTATTGCTATAACATTGACCAGGATGGTTTGCATCCAATGGTAGACTAAGTTGTGGCTGTATCCGTAGATGAGATTTAATAGCAGGCAAGTTAACTTTGTTACCACTTTGCAATGTCTCAAAATGTTCAGATATTTTCACCAAATCATCCAGAGGCTGATATCTCAGACAAGGTAGATTTAATGCCGGCTGATTTATGGTATCTTTCAACAGCATATCTCCCAATTTCTGTATATTTGCTGTTATTTGGGATGTTGCAGATCTTCTTGGGGTAGTCAATGCATTAATAAAGCGTCTTGTTTTAGTTTGTGATTTTCCCTTGATCTGCTTGTTTGATATATTCTTTGTTTTCCGTTCATCATTAATTTCTATTCTATTCTTCACAAACATGGAGGGGAACTTGCTAAACATATCAAATGTTGATGGTTCGGACGGCAATTTTAAAGCTTGATCAAGGCCATTTCAGAACAGCTAGTCATGTCTTGGTTTGAGGTTTCCTCAATGTTGATTACTGCTGTAGATACTGACTTTAATGTAGTTAGTGGGGTGACCACAACATTTAACATGTTTGCAGTATTGCTCACATTCAACAAGTGAGCCAAAGCATCCTCTCCATTTTGAGCTTTTGGTGAGGTGTGTTCTTTCTCCCCAGGATGAGACCCCTCCCTGCCTTGTTACCCCTCTGGTCCATGGGACGTCTGTGGCCGGGTCTGAGATCCGGCTTATATGATGTCTGGCTGTATCTCGGGACCCAGCCTGCCTCAGTCACGACCAGGCTTTACCAAGCCCCCCCAGGCTTCGGAGAGGAACATTATTATTTTTTGTTTAACCTTTATTTTAATTCTGACAGGCGCTTCACAAGAATACATTACACCACCGTGGTGGACAGTAGAGTTAAACAACAGAACAGCATTTCCACATTTATATTCAGTTAAGTTTGTACAACACTATATCAAGAGTTTTTATTCTATATTCCCATTGTCACGGTCTTGAGTACAGTTGAGGTATGCCCCCAATGGGGCCCATATGTCCTTTGGTCTGCACACTGCCGCTGTACTTCTCATGTAATGTTACTCCTTCTCCTGTACATACAGTAAATCTTGTAGCCACGTCTTGTGATTGGGGGCTGTTTTAGATTTCCATGCCTGTAATATGTTCCTCTTGGCTACTGCCCTTGCAATAGCAACAAAACGGAGGATTTTGGCCAAAGCCTTACCTATGTCTCCCAACAAGTACTTCAATGTGGTAGCTGGGATATTCGCCCTAGTGATGTCGCTTACAACTCTAGCCACTTCTTCCCAGAATGCTTTGACGGGGGGGCAGTCCCAATACATATGAATGGAGCCTGCGGTGTTAGCATTGCATTTGGGGCAGGTTGCATTTTGGGTAGGGTCGACTTTGTATGGTGTTATATGCAGATGATTTAGGATTTTAAATTGAATTAGTCTAAAATTCGAGTTGAGTGAGATGGACTTATGTTGACAGTATTTGGTCCATTTGCAATCATCAATGGTGATGTCTAAATCCCGCTCCCATTTTTGTTTCATGCAGTTTCTGGACGGGGTATGTTCTTGGGCTGCCCCCGTACAGACTGGATATTGTACCTGTAAACCCATCTTGTGGCCTAGACCCGAACCACCCTGCCCTGAACAACGTCTAGTGAGGCAAACCTACCATCTGAGTATAAATCCCCTAATCTCCTTATCAGGGTCCCATTTCCTTTGTAGTGCAGTGTCAAATGTGGGTTCTAGATCTGGGTAGTCCCATAGGGAAACAAACGGCCAATATGGGTTCTCACAGCCCACCCTTGCGCACAGGCTAGACCAAGCTCTTACTGTTGTGGCCACTGGGTCCACCTCCCTAATATTTCCCTTGATTTTAGTAAATTGCTTCGCCTGTATGCTTGTAGGGGCTACTGCAAACTTTTCAGCTCACACGTGAGCGTGTGGTTCGGCTGTAGCTGGCGAAGTGTGCCTGTGCTGCGTGAAAATATAATGTGTATTCTGGGGCTGCCAGCCCACCAGTTTCATATCTTTCGCACATCCTTTGCCAGTTGAGCCTCACTGATTTCCCGCCCCAAACGAATGCAGTGGATAATTTCTATAGTTTCTGAAAGAATTCCCTGCCCGGCCATATAGTGATGCCACCGAACAGGTACAACAGTTTGGGACCACAACCATTTTGAGTAGGGCCACTCGCCCATACAGGATATTGGCAGTGCACCCCATACTTTGAGTTTTTGTTCCAGAGTTTGCAAGTATGATTCATAATTGTTTTTGTGTAGAGGGTCTGCCTATCAGTGGCCATTATTATGCCCAGGTAGTGTGCAGAGTTGGGAGCCTGTTTTAAACCACTTGTAGCCTGTGATTGCCTTGTGTTTGGCGTCAATGGGATGATATCAGACTTGGTCTGATTGATTTTTTTTTCTTGTAGCCTGAGTAGGTTGAGAATGTAGATATTTCCTTCATGATAGGGGGAAGGTGTGTTTCAGGACGTCTAACATGTATCATCATGTCATCCGCATATAGCGAGAGGAGTTGGGTGGGGGGGGGTCACCTCTGATACGGATTCCCCTCCAGGTATGTTCATGTCTTACTTTAGCCGCCATCCCCTCTATCGTAAGGGCAAATATAAATGGGGATAGTGGACAGCCTTGCCGAGTGCCCCTCCCCAATGTAATGGAAGATAATATGGTATTGTTTGTCCTAACCATTGCGGCTGGTTTCTTGTATAACACTCCGATGTAACCTATGAAAACCCCATTTTCCCCAGGATCGAGAACATATAATTCCAAGATGCTGAGTCAAATGCTTTTTCAGCGTCCAGGGTGACTGCGGCTGCTTTGGTGTTTGGATCCAGTTGTGATGTAATGGCAAAGAACCTCTGTAAATTCAGTGCAGTTGATCGGGTTGGGATAAATCCCGATTGGTCTGTGTGGGTTAACTTGTTCATGTAAGGGATCGGACGATTCGCTATTGCTTTGGCGTACATTTTTGTGTCCGTGTTAATTAGTGATAGGGGTCGATAGGATGAGGGATCATGTGGGGGCTTTTGTGGTTTAAGCAGGACAGTTCTTACCGCCTCTCATATGGTGTTTGGCAGTTCGCCCCTCTCAAGCGCTTCCTCCCATACTTCCAACAATCTAGGGGCCATCTCAGACTTGAACCCCTTATAAAGATCCAGGATGCCGTCCGACTTCGGTGGCGTGCCCGTTAATAGATCAGCGATGGCTTGTTCGATTTCCTCGGTCATCAGTGGGAGATCTAGCGGTGCCCTTTCCTCTTCTCCTAGACTGGCAGTGGGATGGAGTCTATATATTCTTTGAGTTCCTCAGGGTTCGCGGTGTCTGCATTTGTGTAAAGCTTGGAATAGAACTGCTTGAATACGTCATTAATTGATTCTGGGGACGTTTGTACCGATCCCAGAGAATCGCAGATGCTAGTAATTTGTCTCGCTCCCTGCTCCGTTCGGATAAGGGTTGCCATTGATTTGCTAGCCTTGTTCCCTTCTCCATATCTCCTAGCCCTCGTGGGTTGGGTTATGTGGTATAATTCTCTATCTGCCAGGCTTTTGAATTTGTCCATTTGAGCCTGTATTTTCCGCTGGTGCTCTTTCCTATTACTTTTGGGTTGTTGTGTCCCGAGATCCCTGAGCTCGCGTTAAGCCTGGAACAGTGCCTTTCTTTTATCCCTCAGGATGCCATAGGATATCCCCATCAGGTGGCCTCTCAGCCAGACTTTAGGGTCGGTACAGACCCATAGGTCTGTATGGGAATCGTTTACATTTCAATCAAAAATCTTCTGTTTCGGTTCAGAGAGGTTCTATCACTGCAGCATGCGCCTGTTCCGGATGGTATGTACTCTATTCCTTAGGACCAGTTGCAGGAGGACCGGGGAGTGGTCCGACAATGTCCGCAGTAGTATGGTACACTGTTCAACCTCTGTAACCAGCTCAGGGGAGCATAATCAGTAGTCGATCCTTGAACTGGCCCCATGTGCCCCGGGGTAGAATGTGTATTCCCTTTTTTGAGGATGTAATTCACGCCAAGTGTCTGCCCGGGGTAGTGTGGACATTGCTTGCCTCAATGTCATTGTGTGTTGTCTACAGCTTCCAGTTGAACGGTCCAGGCCGAAGTCCAGTATTAAATTGAGGCCCCCCCAAATCACGGACGCTGTTTCCAAGGGTGACATTAGTTCCACAATTTGCAAGTAGAACTCTGGGCTGTCCGGATTAGGGCCATATGTATTCACCAGGATAACGTCTTTGTTATGCAATTGCCCCCATATGATCACATAGCAGCCTTCCTCGTCTAAGTATTTGGACATTTGGAAATTGAGTCGCCTGTGCACAAGTGCGAGTACACCTCTAACCATTGAGGAGTAGTTTGTAGCAACTTTCACGGGACCCCAGTTTCGTGCCAATGTGTCGGTGATCTTTTTAGTGGCGTGTGTCTCTTGTAGGAGAAGGATGTCAACCTTGTGTCGACTTACATATGCAATGATCTTCCTTGCCTTTATCGGGTATGCCAGGCACCTCATGTTCCAAGTGAGTAACTTAATTCCCTGTCCTCTCAGTGACATTGAGTTCGGTATCGTATGTCTGCCATAGCTTGCGTTTCATTGTTAGTGGTGTCTTTCTCCGTGTGCTCTGCCTGTCAGCGTTTTTACTGCTTTCATACCGTCTCTGGTACAACTTGTCTCCCATGTCCGTGTATTACACCATGTTGCTTGCGCTGTGAAGTGGATTATCCCTTCTTAACTTTTGGGCAACATCCACCCTCCCTCACTATTCTTTCAAATTTCCCCCCTGACCACCACCGCCCCAACTGGACAGTGTATTCCAACTTTAAACTTCAGCATTTGAGGAAAAAAATCGGGCGGCTGTTTGGTTAGTCTGTCCTTTCATCGCTGCCGACCAGACTAGACTGCCCCGATGGCCGCCGCACCGTTATTGCATGAATCCAGGTGGCGTGCCTTCAAGTATTCGAACCGGGTTAGGGGTTCTTATCTTTCTGTGATTGTGGGATATTGTGTTCAATATACCCCATGGCTTCTGCCAGGGTTTCGAAGAACTGTGACTTCCTGCTGTGCTGAAGGCGGAGTTTGGCGGGGAACAGCATCGCATATGGGATGGAGCGTGCCCTGAGCGCTTTCTTGACCTGGTCGAATGTGCAGTGCACAGCCTGCACACCATTGGAGAAGTCAGGGTATATGTGTATCCTGTTGGAGTCCTATAACAGAGAGCCCTCTTCCCTGGGAGGCGTAGGATCATGTCCCTGTCGCAATAATTCAGGAGGTGGGCAATTATTGTGCGTGGAGGTGCCCCCGGTTTAGGAGGAACCATCAGTGCTCTATGGGCTCTTTCATCCAAAAAATTGCTGCGAGAACTATGCCTCCGGGAAGACTGCACGGATCATTCCTTCAAGATACACCTCCATTGTAACATTTTTTTGCCATGGTTTGGTATGTCTTCCACCACACTAATGCGCCCCTCCACCACCCGTGCGTTCACCTGGTGTAGCTCTGCTTGTATGGACGACATTGTGGTCCCCATATCGTCCAGTTTAGAATTCACTGCCGCGAAGCCAGCCTGGAGGGCTGCCATATATGGGTCTATTGGGTCAGGCGCAGAGGCGTCAACTGGGTGGCTTGTGGCATTTCCTCGCTCCTGTGCTCCATACCAGCATTTGTGTATGCATCCATGGGGCCTCTTTTATTTGCCTTGTTGCCTCTGGGCATGACTTACTCCATAGCTATGCGTCAACTAGGCTGCCAGAATCCGAGTGGACAGTGGTGCACAGTCGCGGGAGCTCGCCGTAGAGATTGTTGGGCAATGATGGCGCAGGTCTGTGTAGGACTCTGTAGTCTCAGACCTGATTAGTGGTAATTGTAGGCTGTGATATTTCACTTATCTAATTGCCCCCTGGGGAGTACTTCTTGCAATGTGTGCCCCTCATGTGGCGCGCGTTAGTGGGTCCGCAACCCAATTGACCCCTTGGAGTGGTTCTACCAGGGTGATCAAGTGATCTCTGTCAGCCGTGTCAGTGTTGTGGCCCCGGATTGTATGGCATATAGGGCTGCGCTCCTGCCCTCGGATTATTACACCTACTTGTTGGTTCAATTACGGGAAATGGCGGGGGGACTCTTCCCTCCTCTGCCCAGCAGGCCGGGCTGCTCGCTTGCAGCGCACACGACTGCCGCTGACGAGGGGAAGCCTGCTCTGTCTGCTGTAGGATAGTGCTCCCCGTAAGTAGCTGCGGCCGATCTCCGCAGCTGGGCCCATGAAGTGATTGACTGACCCCTTTTAAGAGGTTCCAAGCGGGTGATCCAGTGGTCCTTGCCAACGATCACCCCACTGACCCGGTCAGGTGCGAGTGTCCACTGTGCCTGTGCCGGGTCCAGGTTCGTAGTGTAAACGTATAGGGTTGTGTACCTGCCCCCAGGTTATTCCACCCACCTGGTGGTCCGAGTATGGAGAATGGCGTGGGGGGGCTCACCCTCAAACCAGCAGGCCGGCCGCTCGCTTGCAGCGGCCGCCGGGAGTGGAGCCCGTTCTGTCCGCTGCAGGTTAGTGGTCCCCACACAGACGGGAGCCTCCAGTCGTCTCCGCGTTTTCTCCTTTCGCACTCCCCTCCAGCATCCGCAGACCTTTGCGACCGGGGCCTGGAGGTGACGCCCCGGGCTCCACGGCAACCGTCCCACGGAGCTCACGCAGCTCCCCTGCTCCGGGACGAAGGCAGCCGCTTCACCGCATTGGGAGGGGAGCGCACCAATTCTGCGGTCTTCTCTAGGGGGACCCGCGGGTGCTTCAGCATGGCATTTCTTTGTGGCCCAGTAGTGTCGGGTCATTTCAAATATGTCAGCAGACGCTCTGGTGGTACAGCTGTCCAGTCCGACGCTGCGTATGCTCTGTGCCTATCTGGATTCGCAGGATTTTAGTACGGATTTATTTTCAACTGCGCTGCTACTCAATCAAGCAGCCATGACCGTCTGCGTCCAATAGCGTCCCTGCTTCGCAGAGGGAAATTGGAGGGTTCAGTGACCTAACCTACATGGTGCTCCTTTCCCCAGCTGTCACTCCTGCGTTTCCTGGCTATGTTTATTTATACATTTATGAAGCGCTTCAAAGCCCCAAGGCAACTAGATGCTGATACAAATTTATGAAAATGGTTACAGGTATTTGGAGCATAGCGTCATTTAAATTTGTGTTTATGTAGCGCTTCACATTGTAACAACAAGATACATAGAAGATTACACTTTTAACATATTGCATATTATACAATTGGTACAGGTATTAGGCGAGTGCCTAAATGGCTACTACAATAGATCTCGTCTGAAGAGTATGGTTTTTAGTTTTTTTTTTTTTTTTTTTTCTTCTAAAAGTCCAGAAGGAGGTGTCTGTTTCTGAGATGAGGGGGGAGGGCATTCCACAATTTAGGCGCTATAGTAGGGAAACTTGATCTTCCTGCTGTTCTGTCTTCTAAATTTGGGGGGTGATAAGCAAAATGGTGTAGGGAGAACAGGTTGGTTTGTTGGATTGGGCTTTGTGGATGAGTTTACTGAGGTATAAGGGTTCCTTATTTGCGATCCATTTGTGAGTAAGCTGGAGGATGATGAAATTGATCTTGTCCTGGACAAGGGAGCCAGTGGATTTTCTTCCTAATGGTAGAAATGTGCTCATGCTTAGGAGTGTTTTTAAGGTAGCTCTAATTGTTTTTAACAACCTGTAATTTTTTTGATGTTTCTTGAGCTGGTTCCTGCAAGTAGTGGGTTGCCGTAGCCGGTCCTAGATAAAATCAAGGCAAGGTTGCGTGCAGCGGGTGCCATAAGCGAGGGGCGGAATGGGCACGTCGGTAGGAGTGAAGCGTGCTGATGGTGCTGCAGTGGGTTGGAGAGCAGCAATGTGATAAATTGTGCACAGAAGCTCACCATAAAAGTTTAAACATGCGGTTCCCATGGGCACACATGGCCTTTATCTTGGCTGTCGTCTTGAGGCCGGCTTCCGCCTGCCGGTGGATCCTATTGGATTAAAAGAATCAGTTGCCTGGCAATGGGGGCGCTGCCTCGTTGTGATGCCGCGTTGCGCCTGCCATTTTTTTGAATCGTGCGGTTAGATGAAGGCAATCCTTGTGTCGGTTGCAGGTAATTTCATGGGCAAAACTTCTATTAAAAAAAACCTTTGAGCAGAGGTTGCAGACTATGACGTAGTAGAATGTTGCAGTGCAAATGCGCATGCAGGGGTTCGTCGGCGGCTGTAGTCACACAGAGATTTCGGGATTTTTGTTAATCCCGTTTGTTTTCGTCTGTCCTGAAAGGGACACCACGGAAATCAATGGGCCATGAACATCACTGTGGCGGGGAGGGGTGGGTCATTGTGGAAAGCAGGCATTCTACATGCAGGACACATTATTGTTGTTCAAATGTGCATTTTACACGTTCAGAGGAAAAAAGTAATTTTCAATCTCAAACGCTGCTGAACTTGCATCCGCTAGTTTTCTTTGAGATTATTATTTGTTTGGGTCTGAGCACCACACCAATACAATTTGTGTGCCCCTTGCTTTGTGTTTTATCATCGATTATAACGATGTTATGTTTATCAAACTGGTCAATCTCAAATGCTTCCGTTCTGCAGACAGCAGTTACTGGGAAATTAAACTGGGTTTGTGGGTGCCAACTTTTGGTTTTCACTAGAGGCAGAAATACCCCAACCCATCCCTTGGCCAAACACATTTTATAGCACTTGCTTTTTTATAAGTAATAAAAGTAATCGAACAAGTTTAGCATATATTTCTTTTTATTGTTTTGGTGGAAACAACAATATATCAATACACATGTATATTTTCCATATATACAGTCTCAGCAACAGTCTGTCAACCTGCTGAGCTACAACCAGCAGCAATGGCACCATAAAAAATCCTGACATCTGTAGTAGGACTTGCTGACGGTAAGAATGCCTTTTTTTAAAGCTACTGCATTTTGCTATGGGTGATGGTGGGGCAATTCTAAAGTTATAGTTAGAAGTCACAGTTCAAAACAATTTTTGAGGCTGTTACTTTCTCATGTCCAGTTTGGGGCGGTACTGAAAGTTCACGTCTCATGTGGGAGTTGCATTTACAGTGGACTGTGTAGTCTCACCTGGTTTCCCAGCGTTATGTCCTGCTTACTAGCTGATGCCTAACCCCCAGGAGCTGGTTTTAACCCCTGCTCATCTAATCTTAATATTTTGAAGTCCCAGGTAGACCCATGTATCCTTGGCTAACTGTTTTCATTGCAGCAGCATTGCTCAAAACGTTGGTGTGTCAACCTTTCCACCCGTGTCCCAGCATGAAAAATCCAGTGAAGCACTTCACCCAGTCACGCAGGCAAGTATTTATTTCTTTTCCCTGTGTACCATTGGTTGAGTAGAAGTGCTGAAGTTTTATATCGGCCCTGTGCAAAGTGCATCCAGTTGTGGTTTTTGCCACCAATGTGGGGCCTTGTCCAGGACCACACTTAAAAAAATAAAAATTGGAGCTAGAACTTCACGATCTGAACAGTCTTCTGTGACTTGTATCAATGTGTGTGTTTATTTCATTTTTTTTCCAGCCAGTATTTTTGAGGGTTTTTTTTAATTTTTTTTTTTAAATTTATTTAGAAATTATTATTTTTTGTTTTTGTTTTTTTGCTGAGTTTATTTCCCCCAAGCTGTTCACATGGTTTCTTTAGGGGGCTTTTTAAAAAAGTATTTTTTTCCCCAGCCTTTTTATGTGGTTCATTTTAATTCATTGCATGTGGTGTTTGCTGTTACGCAGAATCCTGGGCAGTGCCCTTAGGGACCACTACACAAGATTAAGACTACAGGTGTCAGTACAATTTCACCTTTGGTACAAGCCTGTACTACTCAGAGTGGTATCAGTAGCGTGGCAGCCAAACTTATCTCAAGACCAAATGAGCAGTAATGGAGATTACCCAAAGGACTACAATTACTGTGACTCAAGCAAACACTGACTCATGGTTTCAGGTTAAAAAATATAAGTACATTTATTTTTAAACCATCTGTTCATAAAACACTTCACTTCTATTAAATTAAAACAATTTCAAATATACTACACACAACTAATTCCCCTTATGCAGTTCAATTCAAGGTAAGCACATTGTATTTGACGGACCGGTGTTGTGAAACAGACGTTCCTGTGGGTTATTATGCAATCACTTTTTGACAGTAATGACAGTTCGGTCTTACTAAAGAAAGGCGTACCTGCGAGAAGAAATGTTACTGAGGTCAAACACACTTAGTACATGAATTAACACAAGAAAATGGGGGATGAAAATCATAGGCAATACTTTTGTCAAGGCAGGATAGAATCGGAGGATACTTTCTAAAACGTAGATAAAAGTCAAAAGGTCTGCGCCAGTGTCAATAGGACAGGTGTCCTGTTGTCGGGGATCACAAGGTTAGAACAGTTCACGATTCGAGATTGCCAGGAGTACTTGGATATTGTCAAAAGGGAGGCAAAAGTTATAAGGGGGAAGGAAGATAAGGACACCCCTTTGGTGAGGAAAAAGGTTTCACCCTAGTCCCTTGAAGTCGGACACAGTACCTTCTTTGTTCGAAGAAAAGCTGGTGCCACAGCAGTTGTTCCTGCAGACTCACGGTTCCTGGAGCCTTAGTCGTGGGGACAAGGAGGACGCCGTCTGGAGCGATCTGCACTACCCAGGGATGAGGCCAGCAGCAGCAAAGCAATGGTGAATAAAAGGTGCGCACCTTTAAAACAGGAGAGGCTCTTCAAATGGCTCTCCGGACCACTACAGCTGTGTGCAGCGATTTCGACCAAGAAGAGGATCCTCTGGCTGAAGAAGGTGAGCTGGTTGATCCCACCAGGCTCAAGGGAAGAATACTCCAGACTGGATCTTCTCTTGTTGAAGGGTAGATAGCTCAGGACTGCAGCAGGGCTTCACCGGGACTCGGGAGTTGCAGCAGCCGTCTTCTTCTCCACTTCTATTCGGTTCCTTGCAGTTCCGGTGGGGACTCTGACTTCCAGCCCAAGAGTCCTGCCTTTTATGCCAAAATCCCCCATTCACACAGCCTGGCTGTCAATCACTCAGCAAGGGGGCTGTCCGGCCCGGAGAACCACCTCGGCCAATCAAGACAAAGTGTGACTTGGGTCCCCACGGAGACCCTGTGCAGGGGGTGACTACACCCCTCCCTCGCATTCAGCCCACCTAGACACCCAGACGCCAAAGGAGGACTTCTGGACAGAAGCCCGCCAAAGGTCGGCGAACAAAGAAGGCAAACATGGTTTCCCGCACAAAGTAAACCACAAGAAGGATCTTAACAAAAAGAAATGGCGATAAAACCCGACCGCAGCCAAATTAATAAGTATTTGGTCAAGCGCCCAATAGCCTAAAACAGTACCACGTTTATATAATATAACCGTGATAGAAAAGATAGGGTAGGTACCACTGCCACCAGCCAAGTCTTAGTGTTAAGGCAGGGAAACAAAGCTCCAAGAGGCGCAGACAAAAGGGAGTAGGAATTAACCCCTTCCAGTACTCCATGTAAGATTGGGTGTACTGGGTCTGCAGTTTAAATGACTTCAAAAAGTAAATGACAACTTTATCTGTTTCTGGGGGACAGTAGTCAGCCCCAGAAAAATGGTGGGGAAGTCTTAGACAACCCTGTGTCGCTGCACTGAAGATGCTGTGTAACACGCACACAAAGTGGGGCTCATGGAGTGGTGTGGCTCCAGAGCCCAAGATCACACAAAACAGTTGCAATACACATGTAAAAGTGGGGGAAAAAAGGTTCACACTCTTACCAGGTGGAAAAAATAAACCCCAGAAATCCAGCAAAGCTGCTGAGGGACTCACTAGGTAAGGGAAATTGGCCATAAATGAGAATTCTCCCTAACATTTGCCATTTGAAATCTTTTGAAGCATTTTGAAAATTTGAAATGCTTTTTAAAATCTAATGTGACTTAAATTGGGGGTTTGCAATGTTTTCAGATTCTGGCTCCTTTTTAGATTGATCGTTGGTACTAAGTGAAAAGATCTTTTTCACTGTACTAATTGGGGGTGGGGGGTCGATTTTGAAAGACTGCTCCATGACTGCCGAGAGTGGTCTTTCTAAATTGAATATCATGCTTGTCAAACCCCTGCCGAGCACAGGGGCAGACGGGCGCTGTAAGCCCCAGCTCTGAGTCATTGCAGGAGGCATAGGTGAGTTTTGGACTGTGTGTGTGTGCATGTATGTTTGTGGGTAGGGCGTGTGTGTTGATGGGGGGGTGGTGGGTGTTGAAATTGGGGTTTGGGGTTAACCCCTCCCCCATTAACGAGCGGATGGGTAAGGAGGGGGGTGGTAGTATGTGATATTTCCGCATTTTAAAGCCAATAAAAGAAATGGTCGGAACAAAAACTTTCTTTTTTAGTGTTTGTGCTTCAAAATGCAGAAATATCACATGGACCTGCCTTGATTCTTAGTACCCAAAGATGGTAGGAATCTCAAACGAAAAGCAGGAGAGGTGAAAACAGACAAAAGAAATGCAAAAACACGGAAATATGTCTCTTATTTGTACTTTGGGTTCACATGGATCGCAGTTGCTGGACAGGTTAAGCTGCAGTGTGTGGTTTGTGGCGCTACATTTGGAAACAAAACATACCGATTTAGCATCAAAGAGCCAGGATTTGTTAGCATCAAAGAGCCAGGATTTGTTTGTACGGCAGCTGCAAGGCATACAAAAGCAAAAGGACACTGTTAAAAATGTGGCCTCTGTACCTGCAAATGCTTTGGAAGCTTACCACATTATCTGGGCAAAACCAAAAAGCCCTTCACAGAATTATCCTTATGTCTGACACCACAATTCTCCGTCGCCTCACTGACCTGCCCTCTGATATCCGTACAGAATTTATCACTCTTGAAACAGTGAGTTTGCTCTACAGTTGGATGAGGCCCCTGACGTTTCAAAAGCAGCTCATTTGATTGCTTTTGTGAGGTACTGCTGTGGAAAAGAAATAGTGGAGAAATATTTTGTAAACCAATTCAGGGCAGAGCAACTACATTGTGTTGGTATTAGTATGGGTGGTGCTTCTTCAATGTGTGGTGCTAGAACCTGGTTAAAAGCAAAAGTGTTGGCAGTAGCTGCTCCACATCTTTTGTGGACACACTGCGTGATCCCCTGGGAAGCTTTGCCTGTGTGCAATATGGGGAATGGACTCTCAGGGGTGCTGACTTCTGTTGTAAAATTGTACATTTTATTAAGCTACAACAGCCCATCTTTGCCACATTATGTGCAGAAATGGGAGCTAACACACACACAGCTCTGCAGAAGAAATTGTGGGGGTTGGGAAGAAACGTCCATTGCAGGTCCCCGAGCAGAAGGCACGAGCGAAGGCAAGCAGGCCTGATCGATAGGATGCTGTGGTCAATTTGCATGCAGCCCAGCAAAGCCTAAAAAGCGTGAGTTTATGAATGTGGAAGTTGAACCGTATTAAATTATTCTGAGACTGAAGGTGTGCTTTATTATGTTACACCACTCCTGATCATACCATAGCTTAGTATAGACCAACATAACATAAACTCCATGTTGCTCAAGCTTGTATCTGAAAATGATAAATTGTACTTTATCTTTATTAAACGTAAACCAGACTTTCAGTTTACGCAGTAACACTCTTCACATGTTTGGTAATATGTTACGTTATAATTGCTGCTTCCATAGCAGGTGTAATAAGAATCAAAGCTGGTAGAGAAGTGATATTAAATATATTGACTTGCTACCTTCAAGTGTCAGTTTCACATTTTTGTTCAATGCTTCATAATGAGGTCTCTCCGAGTCCAAATGAATTACACAAAAAATGTTCCTGGCTGTATTATGTGAAGGGGTGCAAACACTCAAGGGAACAGTCCAGACGCTAAATCCCTAGGGGCATCTCTTGCCATAGACAACAATATTGGATTCCCTGCCCACTTCACACAGCCCCATTTTGGGTGGCAAGGGATCACGCTCTATAGGGGCAATTCTGTCAGCATGTTCTAGTTCTACTTATCACATTCTCTATAAAGGGGAGGTTCCCGTAGGGATTTTATTGCCCCTTCAATAAAGTTTTTTCCAACCAATTGACATCAGCAGTTAATTGAAGATAGTTTGCCTGTGAACTTATTGAATGCTTGCTAGGGCTACTGATCCCTGTCATTCTGGGTGGACTGCTTTTTATGGTTGTGTTCTTTATTATAATCTTTTTCTCCTCCATTGGTGGGTTTAGTTCATTCTCGTTAGATGTTGTGGAGCTTGGAGCTATGTTCTTGCTTTTCTGGATTTTTCAGCAGCCTTGTGTGTCCGAGTACTAGCGATGTAGCAGGGGTTTTCTGACCTGGGTGTGAAAGGAGTGCTGCTAATTGCTTTGCCTTTTTATGCTGAGTTTACACCCCGCGCCCCATACGTTTTTTGCAGGGTTTTTCCACTGCTTGGAGCGCTGCACTAGTTCGGCTGTAATGCATAATTTATGGTACAGTAGCAATGCTTATGGGGTGGGGGAAGACTGCTGACCCCAAGAGCCCTGCAGTTAAGAACGTATTGCCTCTCTAGAACACCCACCTCTAATTTTATAAGCAAGTAGATGCAACTAGTTAAAGCCACAATGGGAGAAGTCTTGTAGGAAGTTGCTGCTTCACTCTCAAAGCAGGACACGTCGGGCAGGAACATCCATCGCAAGCCCACTATACATTGATGGTTTTGGCTACAGACCTGTGGAACATACTAAATTTACTTATTTTTTTTTCTTTTCTTCTTTTTTCGTTTCTTCTTTTAGGCAAGGATTCTAATCATGGCACTCTTTAATGTGCTATGATTCCGACAATTCTCTGAATTTGAAAGGATGGGGAATTTGAGCCTATGGTAATTCCTGGTGCAGTTAATTGTAAATGGCTGATAGTGTCTTGATGAAAGTAGAAGAGAAATGCGTGAAGAAAAGGATTTCAAGGCAGTCCTCCTTTTCTAGTCAGATAAGCAATGTATTCTTTTTTTTCATCTATTTGATGTTTGGGGGGAGGAGGGTACATCTGACGTCTGAGGCTTTGCCCTTTTTTCACACATACAGATGACTGCTGCACAATGCCCACCACTCTTTTACAGCATCTGTAAGACTAACTCCGAAGTACAGATGGTCTACTGATTTCTCATGTTATTGGCAAAGCGCTATGGGTTGAACGCCCTCAGGGACCGTAGTGCAGGTCAGAGTATGTGTGCAGCTAGACTGAGTTGTGGGTAGCTGCGTGGGGTGGGAGGGAAAGCGCCAAGGGGAGAGCAAGAATAAGCAAAAATCCAAGGGGACGGATAGGATTGCGCTTAAGGGGAGTCACTTACCCCCGTGTACAGTTCAAGCAAAATGTTGCATTGGCAGTCACATTATGAAGTTCTAACTTGCCTTTTTTATACCCGCAGCCAAGAAACCGTACCAAGGGACAGCAAACATTTTACGAAATATTGAAAATCTATTGTGATGCAGAGGGGCTAATTGAGGCTTTAAAAAGAAAGGTAGAGGAGTAAAAGCAGCTACTGATGGAATCTGGAGTGAACTAAAAGAAGATGCAGTGAACAAAAAAAAAGAGAATTATATTGTAAAACCTGATGGGTGGAAACTGACTATTCCAAAACGTATTATGGCTGTTCACAAAAGCTGTAAAAGTCTTTTGGCAGGGATGGCTAGTGCTTCATTCCTCCTACGTTCCTTCCTCAGAACCTGCCTCTTCACCTGGACAATTTCAAGACTAAATCTGCAGATGTCTCGGTGTACTATTGCAGTTCCCAAAGATGTAGCGGTGCAACAAATACAAAAAATTTGGACTACTATATATTGCACTATAAAGTAACGGTCAATTGTCTGTGACAAATGTTTTGTTGGACAGATCTAATTTGACAAGCTCAACTCTATCACAATGGCTTCTCAACAGTGTGTCCTTGTTACAGTATGATGGGTCATGCCTGTTTGGACAATGAATTGACACACAGACACAGACAGACACACACACACACACACTCTCTCTCTCTCTCTCTCTCTCTCTCTCTCTCTCTCTCTCTCTCTCTCTCTCTCTCTCTCTCTCTCTCTCTCTCTCTCTCTCTCTCTCTCTCTCTCTCTCTCTCTCTCTCTCTCAGATTACGGTCTTTAAACAAAACCAATGGAATTGGAACATCCCCACAACTGAGTTTGGTTGCTGCGTCAACCCCAGCTACTAATCGACAACGTAATTGTAGCTCACACGCTGCTCTGTGACACTGAAGATGCAAGTGCTCTTGTGTGTGGAACTATATAGTTGATCTTGTGAATTAATAGGTTGATTGTGCTATTGATTTCTTTGGGGGGGGGGGCAGCTTGTGTTTTCTTGGGTGTTGTGAATGGTTGAATTAATGGATAGCTGATCATGGTGATATTGGGCGAAGTGATCGGCAGTCTGTCATGCTGGTAGACCTTTAATGGATTCTGTCTAGGTCACTGAAAGTGTGTATTTTAGTGATTGTAATTGTGGGAGTTTATTGGGTGTGATGCCATGTTAGCTAGAGGTGAGGACTGAAATGAGGGAGGTTACAGGTTGGTTTGTGACTTTGTGTGCTGGATTTGTAATTTTGTATACTAAATCAGCTAGCCTTAGTTAATGACATTTGAGTGCTCTAGCAAAGATGGAAAGTAACAGCTGCAAGGTCCCTTGAGGTTTTCCAGTACACTATAAGTCGAACTAGACTCACCCTATAGTAATACCACCCGTCTTACACACAAGGAATCAAAACTCTTCCTAAATAGTTTGGCAGCAACATGAAATGACTCCTCCTGAAGTTATCTGCAATAATTGTTCACAATTTCAAACCCATCCGGAAGTTGTCATGGGGTCATCCTGGAGTAAAAACTTCCACGGTGTCAATCCTAAACGCCATGCTGGTGTACACAACACTCTTAGAATCCCTCACTTTCCTATGCAGCTCATAGCATCCACAAGCAAATTGGTTCCCCTCTGAGCTGCTCCATAGTCTACCAGCAGGGCTGTTGCAGTGGGACCTGGCACAAAGTATGTTTACTTCTCTAGGCAGAGCTTTAAGTGGGGTAGGAAATTGGGGGATAGGGGGGTGGGTTAATTTGGGGGCGTGGCTTGTAGGAGGGGCATAGCCTAAAAAGTACATGCACCATAGTACGGTACGCAAACAAATATATGTAAGCATTTATATATTTGTATGCATACTGTACTATGGTTTGTGTAGTATGCAATCCATCTTTTATAAACATAGAAATATTTCTGTATTTATAAAAGATAGCTTGAAAAGTACACAATTTAATCCATCTTTTATAAAGCTTTGCCAACGGATAACTTTGTCCGTTGGCAGAGCTTTGTTAAAAGATGGCTTGATTTGTGTACTTTTCAAGCCCTCTTTTATAAATATAAATTATGAGTGCCGAGGTTTGCTGAGTGACAAAGGCGCCTCAGTGACCTTGGCGGGGGGGGCACATTAACTTCCTCTTGTGAGCCCTCGCGAGAGGCGGGAGGGGAGGGTCGGGTCACAGGAGGAAGTTGCACTGACTAACCAGACACAGCTGTGGCCGACAGGCACTTCTGTCAGCTTGCCTGAATTGAAAAATGGTGGGCGCATCTCCTGTCGCCACTTTCTGGAGACTGCTGGAGGCTGGCCCCCGGCCCACTGAAGAACAGAATAAGTTCCTATATGAAGGAACTCCCGTCCCCTGCACACTATCACTGGCCCCTCTAAAAGAGCCAAACAGTTAAGGTATAACTTGTGTTCACCCAATGGGTGAGGTGTGTTCATTCAATAATGTGTAGTTTTAATAGTTGGGTAGACAGTACATTTAGGATTTCTTAATGACAAGCATCAAGACAACGTTCTTTGACTTCTTCATGTTTTATTTTTCAAAAATAGCCCAACGCGGGGGGGCGCTGTTGTGCTGAAACAAGATGGCCACCTGATCGCAGAGCTCCGGACTGGGAGAGTGCATAAACTTGGAAAAGTGCCTTTAAATACTACTGATCTGCTCAGCACTGACGGCGCTTCTGGGTGAACCTCCAAGCTACAGCTCTGCCGACTTCTGGATCTGTGCTCCCCCGGGGGCCGTGCTGTGAGCCCCACTCTAACTAGGGCTGCGGGTGACATTCTCGGGCCGCGCCGCGGCTCCAGGGACTGCAGCTCTCTCTGACACCAGAGAGCGCGGCGCTGCAGGCCGCTGTGGGGGAGGGGCATCAAAGACCTTCCGAGGGGGCCGAGCCGCTGCGACTGGCGGATTCACCCTGCGTTCCCCCAGACCAAGCCCCTGTATGCTGCCGTGGAATCCACTGAGACGGACAACCAACTCCGTCTGCTAACTTCGTTGGGGCCTGTGGATCCCGGAGTCCCCTGCCCCCTGAAATCACTCGGCGGGCGACGAAGACTTCGCTCCGGGACCTCTCTCCCTCACCCTGCTTGCCTGCTTACCTGCTGTGCACCGGACTGGGGCCGCGTGTGCCTAGCCCGACTGCGTCTCACTCCGACACCGGGGATGGCGGCGCTGCAGGCCGCCGTGGGGGAGGGGCATCAGAGCCCTTCATAGCGGACCGAGCCGCCGCGGCCGGTGGACCCACCCGGCACTTTCCGGATCAAGCTCCTACACACTGCCGGAGCCGCACAGTCACCTCCACCTGCTAACTCCTTGGTGCCTGGAGGCCCCGGAGTCTCCCGCTTCCTGCTCCCACACGGCGGGGGTCGTAGACATTGCCGCAGGTCATCTCCCCCTCGGCCTGCTCACCTGCTCTCCCTCCGCGGCCCCCCCTCCCACGGAACACGGGACTCTACCCACGGCAAGGTAGGGGGTGCGGGGGGAGTTGTGTTATCAGCCCCGGTGATCCCGGGTTGCCAACCCCGCACACTACAGGCACTCCTCACAGGCCGCCATACTTCTACGCCGCGGCGCTTTGGGCACTGTCCCCCCCCACGCTGGTGATACCTCTCCTGGTATTGTTCACCCCCTGGATCTGTGGGGACACACGCTGCGGCTGGGGGCCTACGCCGCACTGCGCCGCAGCCGCTCCCCCTATCTCCTGCTACTTGAGCCGGCGTGCTGCACCAGGCCTGCGATCACCAGCACCACAAATCTTCGGCTTCCCGGTGTTCTTGCCGCCCAGCACCAACGTGGCGGCCCTATTGGCGTGATCCTGCCAACCACCATCTCTCTGTTCCGGGCGGGCCACCCCCCTGGTCCCATACCACCACTTCTGGGTCTCACGCGCCCAGCCCGGGGTTGGACTGTTTCCTGCCCCCCAGTGCGGCCCTGCCTGTGTCTGCCCACGGCAACTAAGGGGAGCATAACTTGTTACCTACTGGCTGGCTTCATGCTGCTCCTACCATTCACTTCTACTATACACGGCGGCGTGCCTGGGCTGTGTGGGGAGCCATCTCGAGCACAGTGATACTGTGGTCTCTGTGTACTTCCCGGGTCCCTCAGACCTGCACTGGTTGCTTGCCTGTACCACTGCTTAATGCCCTCCCACCTGCCACGGGAACATTGTCTGCTTGCCTTCCCCCCCCTCGCAGTGAAGCACCCAATCTACACTACAGGAACGTTGTCTGCTTGCTCTCTCCCTCCCCGCAGTGAACCGCTTGCTCTGGACTCCTCACGACTGCGCTCTCACTGCTCTCAATTAATACCTCTTCTGAACTTATAGCTCTGCTTTCCGCCATGACTAAGGGAGCCGGCTCTAATAGGAAGCAAAGCTCACTAAACATGTTCACTAAGACCCCCTCCAAGCCACTATCTGACCCTCCGGAGGAATCGCTGACGACCACTGCACCCTCCACCTCTAACGACTCGCAGAAAATGCTGGAGTACATGCGAGAGGGCTTCACCACACTCCATACTAAGTTAGATGATATGAATGGGACCATCTCATCAATAAAGGCCCACATTGAGAGGACGGACAGCAGGGTCGCTGAGATTGAGACGAGGGTTGGCACCACAGAGGACGACCTGACCTCCCTGCGCACCGCTGTAACCACCTTGACCAGCCGGGTCTCTGTGGTCGAAAAGAAAAACGATGACCTCGAATCCCGCTCCAGGAGGAATAACCTCTGCATTGTTGGAATACCGGAGGACAACATCCGAGAGCACATGGAGGATTACCTGGAACGCACCCTCCTGATGCTACTGGATAACCCCAAGCTTTCGGCACAATTTGCAGTGGAGAGAGCCCACCGATCCTTATCCGCCAAGCCCAGGCCTGGTGCCCCACCTCGCCCCATCATAGCCAGAATCCTCAACTTCCGCGATCGTGATTCCCTGCTCCGGGCAGCCAGGGCCAAGGGGGAGTTGCATCTGGGGGCGGCTAGAATACACTTGTATCCGGATTACTCGGTGGCTGTCCAACAAGAGCGTAAAACCTTCCTTGCGGTGAAGAAGAGACTCCGAGACTTAGGAGTCAAGTACTCCATGCTTTTCCCTGCCAAACTGAGGATTGAACACTCTAACCAAACGTATTTCTTTACCATCCCAGAAGAGGCTTCAAAGTTTATAGATGAACACATACCTGGCTGATCTAAGCAATGTTAATATGACTTGCATGGTTCATCGTCTATTAGTATACCTGGGCTGCGGGATCGGACCGCCACGGCGCTCCCTCCCTTACTATGGGCACTGTTCATCGTAGCCTACTACTGCGCAGGCTGCTTCTGTTGCCCCTTTACCTTTCCATATGGGTGATGTTTCGTTACCATACTGTTGCATCATAGACCGTACTGCCTGGTTCGTGTTGGACTCACGGCCCGAGGCTACCCTGGTTTCTCAGCCCACCCAATTCCGTATCAAATTCCGACACCCTGGCCCCTCTCTAACCATGACTATAACTGAGTCTTTTGGCGCTGTGTCGGGGTGCATGGTCCCATCCTATTTCCCCGTGGGCCCTTGCCTATGGTTTTTGCCCCGATGTAACCTGCACACTATAAATGCTCCACCTTAACCTACTACGTAGTATAAACCTCCTTACGCTCTCCCCAGTCCGGCCGCCATCGCCCGGCTGCTGACAGTCCCCCAGACGCTGATGCCTAAAAGTTTGTTTGTTCTGGTTTTGTTTGGGTTTCGTCCCTCTGATTGGAGGAGGGATGTGGGCGGGGGATTGGAAGGGAACGTTCTGGTTTAAAAATGTCTTGACAGCCTCCAGATGCCCCGCAAGAACAGCACCCAAGCAATTCATATACGCAGTCAACCGACCGCATACACCTAAGGTACACACTTTTTACGACCCTGGAATCCACCTTTGTTTATTCCACTGCCACTCATACGTATATGGCTGATACTTCTCTGACCTTTATGAGCTGGAATGTCCGGGGACTAGGCAATTATAAGAAGATGCGGCAGATCCAGCTCCACGCCGAACGCCACGGGGCAAAGATCCTTTGCCTTCAGGAAACCCACGCTCGCTCAGAGCAATGTGAACGATTCGCCAGACAATGGGGCCCCTAGAGATACTACACTAATTATTCCACTCACTCGAGGCACCCTCATCCTAGATCCACTTGGAAGATTTGTACTCATCACAGGTATATTACAACGTCAGGAGATAATAATTCTGAACATATACGGTCCCAACGTCGATGACCCCGACTTCTAGCCACTTTACTTGAGAGCTACCCCCTGATTCCTATTTTATGGGGTGGGGATTTCAATACGATATTAGATGTCACATTGGATAGGTCCGGGTCTCGCCCTCGTCAACTGTCTAGGGCGGCCTACTCTATCTTGACTTCGCTCCCCCGCTTGGCACTGGTGGACGCTTGGCGCCTAATGTATCCCTATGACCGTACTTACTCCTCAGTGCACGATTCCCACTCTAGGATAGATAGATGGCTGGTCACAGACTTACTGTTTAGATGCGTCACTCGCTTGGCCATTCTCCCCAGGACGCTGTCGGACCACTCACCAGTACTAATTTCGTTAAACTGGGGATCAGACGCCAACAAAACAAGACAGTGGAGGATGAGTCCTCAGGTGCTTCTCGACCAGGTTTTTGCCTCCGAGCTTGAATCCTCTATTGAAGAATATTTCGAGATTAACTTAAATTCTGTCTCTACGCATGCTATGCTATGGGAAGCCTTTAAGGCACACACTAGAGGAGTCGCCATCTCTAAGAGCAGTGGCATCCTTAAGAGCATCCGTGCTGACATCGCCACCAGTGAATCAGCCCTAACTGCTTATGAATCCCAATACGCTGTAGATCACTCCCCGGCTACCTTGGCGAGTCTGGGCACTGAGCTGGACAGGTTCCGTGGCCTTGCTGAACGCGAGGTTAAGTTCCTGGACTCCGCTCGTTTGGCGAGGAAATACGGCAAGGGTGAGCGCCCCGGCAGAATGTTGACTAGACTGCTGCGCCGCAAACTTGGTGCCCCCAACATACCGGCCATTGCTAGACCAGATGGCACACTCGCCACCTCCCCTCAAGATATCAATTCCGAGTTCCTCGCGTTCTACACTTCCCTGTACTCGGAGGTTGACACCTCCCAGATTTCTGAAATCAATTCCTACTTAGAGAACCTCCTGTTATCAGTCCTATCAGAGGCCCTTTACCCTAGAGGAAATCGTGGAGTCCATTGAGTCACTGGCAGCGGAGAAGGCTCCCGCACCTGATGGGCTCCCAATGGATTTCTATAAACTATACAAAGCCCAACTAGCGCTGCACCTGCTGGCCTTGTGGGAGGAGTCATGTGACATGGGCATACTTCCGCCATCTCTCCGTGAGGCATTGATTACGGTGCTCCTCAAACCTGGTAAAGCCCCTACGCAGTGTAGCTCCTACCGACCCCTCTCGTTGATTAATAGCGATATTAAAATATTTGCCAAACTACTTGCCAACCGCTTGGGACCGTACATGTCCCACATTGTTCATCCAGACCAAGCTGGCTTTGTCCCTGGCAGATCCACCTCCCTAAATTTACGGCGACTCTTTAATGTACTCAACAGAATCGACCCGGCCACACACGCAGTGGCGGCCACATTAGACATGCAAAAGGCATTTGATTCAGTCTCTTGGAAATACCTGTGGTGCGTCCTCGAGAAATGTAAATTCGGCCCCAACTTCCGCTCCTGGATAAAGCTCCTTTACACCGCCCCGTCGGCCAAGATTCGTACCGAAGACAGATGCTCTTCCTCCTTTCAGATATTTAGAGGAACACGCCAGGGATGCCCCTTTTCCCCACTCATTTTTGCTATTGCCATGGAACCCTTTGTTGACATGATTCGGCAGTCACACTCGCACAGAGGGCTGCGCACATCTGGCCAGACTGACAATCTCCCTTTATGCTGACGATACCCTGCTGTTTGTTCGATCCCCTGAAGTTAATCTCTTACCTATACTGACAGACGTGGCTCGATTTGGGGACATATCCGGTTTGACGGTCAATTGCTCCAAGTCTACATTATTCCCACTCACGGATTCGACACAACCCCCTCCGGATCTACATGGGTTCACCTGGGCTTCCTCTAGCTTCACCTACCTAGGGGTGGTGGTCTCCTGGCACACGTCACAGCTACGTGACGACAATTATCATACCTACTTAACTACCCTCGTGATTAAAACCTCAAGCTGGACTAAGCTTCCCCTCTCGCTAGCAGGGAGGATAGGCATACTCAAAATGATTGTATTACCTCAATTACTGTATCATTTCACCAACCTGCCCCTGTGGCCTGGGGATACCTTTTTCCAAACACTACGCACCATATGTAACACCTTCCTCTGGCACTCTGGGGCCGTCCGGCTCAAATTGACTACACTATCTGCCCCTAAGGCGTTGGGCGGCTTTAGCGCACCCGATTTTATCAGATACTGGATGGTGGCCCAATCGCAGTTCGCTGCATTCTGGTTCAACACCACTGGTCCCCCCCATGTTCGCCTTGAGAAGCTAGCTGTCTGTGACCAAGTGATCGGGTATCTGGTCCTCCAGCCAATCCCCCCTGTGTTAAACTCGACGAATCCGGTGGCTTGTACATCCCTGGCGCTGACTAAACTCTGGTCCATGGTCGGCACACCCCACCCATTCCATGGGCATCTGCCTTTGTGGAACTTCCTTCCTGATGTTCCACACATCCCACTCTCGGTGGCCGCCCGCTGGGCCTCTGCTGGCTTCCTGACTTTACGCGATGTCTTTGAACAGGGGAACTTCATGGAATGGTCTGACCTTCCCCACCTACTCAGGCGCCGACCCTCGGTGTGGCTACAGTATTCTTCGCTTCGAGCACATCTCAAGTCCACTTATCCAGACTTCCCCGCCTTGCCCACCGATGAACCTATAGTTGAGGAGCTCTGCTCCTATCTCTCCTTCAGAGGTAAAGTGTCGAGGCTCTACTCCTTATTGCAGACCAGAGCGACCCCCCCCCACTTTACCGAGCTGAAACGCAGATGGGGGGAGGACCTTGGTACCGAGATCACTGACGAGAAGTGGGCACGGATGTGCGCTCGGACCCACGAGGTTTCCTGCAACACTAAATTTAAACTCATTCAGTTTAAAGTCCTACACAGGTACCATCATACGCCCATGAGACTCCACCGTATGTTTCCTGCCAACCCCCCCACTTGTCCTACGTGCGGCGCAGATCAGGCCTCTTATATGCACATGTTGTGGCTATGCCCCCATTTGTCCCAATTTTGGCTAGACATTTGCTCTACATTATCTGACATTCTAGAACACCCAATAACCCCCACCCTACTGCACTGCCTATTCCATGACCTCCCACAGTTGCCCCGTGATGTCAGGAAATTGGCAGGCCTCTGCATGCTACTGGCAGCCCGCTGTATATTACTCTTTTGGCTCCACCCTACAGTGCCCACCTATACCCAATGGCTCAGATCGGTCACATGGGCTCACGATACTGAACAGTCCTGGAGTGCTATGCAGCATCCCCACTCCAGGCCGAGGGACATCTGGCCGAGATTCCGCGACTATTTCTGCCATGACTTCACCCTCCACCTCCTCCTCTACCTCCCCTGGTGGTTCCCCCTAGGTAGCATTCTGTTCCGGGGCATGTTATTAATACTCTGTATATTGCTGGTTATTGATATGCTATATTCACGCAATGCGTATTGTTTATTGCTCGTACTGTTTGCAAACTGCGCTGGTGCCTTGTGGCATCCTCTGTTTTTTTTTGTTGAGCTGTCAAGTCAATAAAAAAGAGTTTTAAAAAAAAAATAGCCCAACGCGTTTCGAGAAAAAACATCTCTTCAGAGGTATATATATTCAAAAATATCAATCCAATCTAAGAAACAATTTCAGAAAACATAGTTACTATTGCTGTATGACATTTTGCTAATACAGTGAAGATTCTCAAAAACTACTATTTTATGTGTAGGTATGGACACCATCATAAGTCTTCTGAAACATACCCTGTGTACAATTATATATTGCATGCTCAAATTAGTGTCACTTTTTCAAATTTATACAATCGTTAACAGATAGTTCACCAAGAAGAAGTATAGAAGTATACATTGTGACTTGTCTACATAATAAAAACAGGTACTCAAATGAGGACATTTAGAAGAACAAGAAGTTACCCCTATTCAGGTACGGATATTCAACAGTGCAAGGTATTGCCTCTAATATCTCATTTGTCTCTCTGGTTAATGGATGTCAAAGTATGACATATGGGACTCTAAAGAAGGGTCAATATTACTGCGTAGGGTAAGAGTGGGATCATACAACGTGTTATGGGAGGAAATGAATCTGGATTAAGTCAGGTTGGTGTTAAGGATTGTAGGGGCAAAGCCGCTATCAAATTTACTTAAAAGGGTAAGAATGTTTCCCAAGTAGAGTAAGTAAAAGTCCCAGTCCTCTGATATGGCTGATGCAGACTGGCTCGTGGATAGGTCTGGAGAGTAGATCCCTCTTAGTGGATATCTCTGAACAGATGTCAGTATCTAGAGATAGAAAATGAGGTACTTTAAATGTGAGCCAATGGGCTCGAGTAGGATGTAGACTTTTTAGTCTATGATAAAGGGGAGGGACCTAGGTCGCTTACCTCAAGTGAGTGGTTTAGTTGCAGGTGAGATGACGATGCTCCTTCCTCGCTGGTCCGTGCATGTTGATGTTCTGTAAATGGGGGCTGTTTATAGCGGTGCTTATTAGTGACGTCATCACGTCTATGGTGTGCCGTGACGTCACTAGACTCGCTTGTTCGAGTCAATAGTAATGTTGTCTATTTAAAGCGTAGTGAGGCTATAGAGTAGCCTGATATGTAAAAGATGTAAAGGCTATGAGTATGTATACACCCCCGTGTGTGAGTGCACCTGAGGCCCATGTTATTTGTGTGGCGTCATCACGAGCGTGCAGTGCCGTCACTACGGTTTACTTTTAGGGAAACTAATGAAATGATGAAAACAGCGTATTGCTGCTGTGTTGCATCAGTCACTCAAAATGGATCCACCGAGTTAAAGGTATTGGGAAGGCACAGGAAAAGAGGTTAATGTGAGAGTAAAAAACAGCTTAGCATGCAATACGGTAATGACCTAATAAGCATTCTCGACCATTCCCGTTCTAATTTGAATAATAGAAAATGTCTGTCTCTGCTGGGGAGACTTACAATCTAGGTAAAGCCAGAACAAAGGCTTGGTAACTTATTCCTGGATATGTTGAAATGATTAACAATGATCAATAGGCAACAGGCATGTTTTTCAGTCACCTCATGAGTCAACCAAATTAGATGAGAACAGGGGTCCCTGCCTCTGTCTCTCCGAGGGAGACTTACAATCTTTGTGGTACCTGCAGTCATGGCAAGAAAAAAACAGCTGGAGGTGATATGTTTATACTGACATAGGTCAACAAATTGTATTAAAGGTACCTCGTATGTTTACAAAAATGGCCCCAGGTAAAAGTCTTCATTGAGGCCCAAGGGTGTTGAGTCTTATTTATGTATCCAATAGAGCTCTCTGTGCCAGTCTTCTGGCCAAGTCTCCTCCTCTTGGGGATGTCCTGACCACTTCTAGTATCACTACCTGTAGGTGGGCTATGGTGTGGCCATTTTCTTTAAAATGTCTGGCTACTGGGGATTTGATATTCCCTGTTCTTATATTGGACTTGTGTTCGGTCCAACGTTCGCATGCTTTTCTTATGGTTTTCCCCACATTAAATTTGCCATATGGCCATATGAGTACGTAGACCACATTTTTACTTTCGCATGTAGCGAAGTCCTTCAATAATATCTTCTTGCCACTATGGGGGTGTCTTATGTGATCGCCTTTGATTAGGTTAGTTAGAACAATGTTGACAATTCAGGCAGGCAAAAGTGCCCTTCTTCTGTTTCATTAGGGTGGTTTGTACAGGTCTTTTTGTTCTCTCTGCCCTGATGAGGCTGTCTTTGAAGTTTTTGCCCCTCTTATAGGCCAGCATCGGCGGTTCAGGAAAAAGTCTGTTTGGATTGGGGTCCGATCTCTGGCGCTTTTGTCAGGTCCAGGTGAGCTGTACTCCGTAGTTTCATTTTTAGAGGATCTACCCAATAGGTCAAGCAGTGCTTTTGATTCCTCTTTTCCTCCTTTCCTCCTTCTCCCCCTTGTTCTCTCCCCTTTTTCCCCCTAGTAGCTCCCGCTGCATTGCAAAGCACTAATAATGTTGCTCGCGTTCGCTGCGCTGCTGGCATCAGTAGTTCAGTGTTTGGACACTATTTAATGTTCTTTTCTGTTTCCAGTGAAATAGTCACTTTATCTGTTTGAGTGACTCTGCTGGACTTATTATTTCTTTTACTGAGACCCCCGTGCAGGCTCTCTGATTATACTGCTATCCCACATTTACGTTGTGAGGAGAGTGATTTTTTTCTGCTCCTTGTCATCACTTACTTTGTTGTTGCACGTTTCTCAGTGATTTGTCTGCTTAGATTGCCGTGGTATCCCGTGGTCTTGTGGTTCCTACGTATCGCGCCGCCAGCGTAGGTATGACAAATCACGCTTGTTATCAGCTCATCATCCAACCGCTGAGCATGGCAGAATTATGCAGGGCTGCGATTGTGACCATGCACATGCAGACCTTGGCACGATCCGTGTACTTGGTTCGCTGCAGGTTTACAAAACAAAATCACTTGCTTCTGGGTAGGATCAGATGCACCCAGATGGGTGCTGCAACAGCCAATCGGAGCACGTGTACGTCTACACGGCGTCCATAGCTGATCCTATTGGGCAGCCAATTAGGCATACAAGGAACGCCTACCGTTTCTCCAACGGGTGGGCCTGCTTGCCTCCTAAAGCAGCTGACGCTCTTGACGACCAATCCGGAGCTCAAGGAATGCCCACCTCCAACGGCGCCTCCTCCGACAGCTGATACGATCACCTTGAACACTGAAATATGTGCCCAGGGAGCGCACACACCTCCTGCAGCACGTCCTTCACCTCCGACCACACAATCGCTGCACGTACTGTCGTAGCGCCACCGGCACCCGCTTAGGCCGAAACCTTCCCGTGTGGGACACTGGGGGCCGAGGACTTGAAGGTTGATGCAGACAGGTTTTGCCGGGAGATGCTAAATACCCCCCCCCCCACTGTACGTGTGGGGCAGGGTCCAGAATACCTCGTTGCCAGTGAAGAAATCCAAACACATTGAAGTATTTAAGGGTTTATTCTGGACCCCGAGTAAACGCAGCCAACAGGGCTAAAGCAAGCAATAAACTGACATGCCTGGAATGTTGATCTATGAGGTAGAACAACATTCCATGCGAGCCAGACTACGACACACTGCCCTGTCAGACTGATTTCGAATTTCCAGTATTTCCTCTGTGGGTAATAAGTCTCGCTCTGAAAAAGTTACCCCTGATTTTTTCATCCAGGAATTTTTCTAGGTACCTAGGGAGAGTTCCCATTGTCTTATCGACAACCGAAAAGGTGTTCTTTGGGATTGATGATTCTAATGTTTCCAGCTCCCGTTTTACCTTTAGGAGGTTTTTCTCCAGTGTTTCCAGACTCTCACCCGTTCTGGCCAGTGCATTTTTTGTTTTCTGTTCCAGTCCCTGTTGGGCAGAAACCTGTGCAGTTCCCTTGGGGACCACTGCAAAAGGCTTAAGACTACAGGTGTTGGCAGTAAACCCAATTGGTAGCAGTCTGTACCACCCAGATTTACCTGGTAGCTGTGGCTGAGCAGCCAGACTTCTCTCAAGAAGAATTAGACAGTATATAGAGAATACAAGATAGGTACCAAAATACAGTAGCACAAGCAAACACTAACCAGAGCTTGGGTATACTAGTATATCATTTTTTATTTAAAAACACACTTTGTAAAATGCACTAACACGGCAAGCAAGTTCAAACACAGTCACTATTAATATATATACATCCCTGATTACTTATTGAACAACTCTTAGTTAAAACACCACTTATTTGCAGACAGAGGTGAGCTCTTAACCTAAGATGGCACTCCAATAAATTAGTTAAAAAGGGAGGGAAAAAGGCAGAATTAGGAAAATACACAATACCAACACTTTAAGAGAACCAGAGCAAGTCAGACAAGGCAGAGCCTACTGAGGAGCAAGAAAGTCATAGGCCAGGTCCACTCTTGGAGAGAGCAAGGCGGAATGTGTCCAAGATCACACAGTTGAATAGTACTTTAAAGAGTCTTTGCAGATAGTTCAAAAAGGGTTGGATCAAGTCAGGAAAGGTTAGTTAGCAGGTTCCAGGTCAGCCCAGGATAGAAAGTCAAGGATTTACGGGACACCTTGAACAGTCTGTTGCAAGGGAGACCAGGCGGGACACAGTACCTGAAATGGCGAGAAAGCTCCAGCGGGGGCAGTTGTTCCTAGCAGCGGGTGCAAGTCGGTGCTTGGTCCAGGGGAAGAGAAGATCTCGACGTGGAGGAAAGCTGGAGGTCCTTGCACTGCCAGGGGAGAAACCAGCCGCAGAGTTTCCCGGTTAAAAGGTACTACCCTTTTATTTGCGGTAGTGGTGAAGCGTGGCTATCCGACCGCCGGGGTGCTTGGCATGGGCGATTCAACCACGAGACGATCCAGGAAGGCGAAAAGAGGGCGAACTGGTTATCTCCACCAGTTCAGAGGAAGAAGACTCTCCGGGATGAAGATCTTCTCTGTTGTTGGGAAGTGGTGAGACGGTTCAGCAGGGCGCCACCGGTGGTGTCGTTGCAGGTCGGCTCAGCTTCTCCCTCTTTGTATTCTTTGGTCCTGTGGCGACTTCTGAAGTTCCAGTCCCCAAAGCCCTGCTTTTATGCAGAAAACCCCCATTCATCAGTCATAGCTGTCACTCAAACATGCTAAGTGGTGAGCCGGGCCAATCACACAAGAGTGCGACTTGAGTTGCCGAGGCAACTCAGTCCAGGGTGCCTAAAACCCCCTCCCACACATCCTGTAGACCCATACAGAGTGGCACCACTTTTGGAGGCTTCTGTGTAGAAGCCCGCCAAAAAGTGTAACAAAGGGCTCGACTTGGGTTGGAGTTACAGAGGTGAACACAAACGCCATTTTAAAACCGAGTCCTGGCAAAAAGACCCAACCGGGGAATAAATATTAAATAAATAACCCGGCAGTATCTTTAACATTGCACCAAAAAAGTGGTGCGTTTAAAATGAATGGGAAAATCCCATAGATAATATTCCGGTGGAATATTTTGCGTGGTAAGCACTGCCACCAGCCAGAAACTCGACGAGGGGGGACTGCACAGTGCCCCCTCGAAAAACAGACCCAGGGGCAATCTAATCACACCTACCAGTACTCCCTCCCCTCCAAATATGATGGTTTGTACTGGTTCTGTTCACAATTTAACACTAGTAAAGTCAATGGTGACTTTACATGCCCTGGGAGATAGTAATCAGTCCCAGGGTATGGAGTCTATGTTTGGGGGTCACTATGACACCCCTGTGTTACTGCACTGAGGGTGCTGTGTAACACACTTACCAAAAATACATGAAACCCTATGGAGTAAAAGACCCCATAGCCCATAAAACACATTACAAAGTCAAAGGATCTCTCAAATCGTGTCTAAGAGTGGGAGAAAAAGAGTGTCACTCTTAGCAAGAGAAAAAAATAAACCCCAAAAATCCAGCAAAGCTGCTGGGGGACTCACTAGGTTTGGGAAATTAGCCTTAACAGAGAATTCTCCCTAACAGTCCCTGCAAAATCCCAGATTTCAGTTGACTATGATGTTCCTTGATCTCCTCATACAGAGAGCCACTTTTATGGTTTGTGATCTCCCTGTAGAAGGACATCAATTTCCATTCTACTAGGCAGTTCAAGGACTTTAATCCCAGTTAAAATCGGAACTGTCCTCCTGGTGTGCTCCACGGTAGGTTTAGGGCTCTCTTCCAAATTCTACCCTCCACCTTAGCCCAGTTTAGGTCCCATAGTTGCGGTTTAGCTTCTAGGCCATATAGTAAAATTGGCAGTATCGTAACCAGGTAGTATTTTATCATTGGGACCACTGAGAATTTGCAATATCTCCCTCTGATTTTAATCAAGTGGGGAATTAAGGAGAGGGTTTTAGAGAGCAAATCTCTTTCTACTTTATGGTTAGCTGGGCTTGCATAGACCTTGTAACCCAGATATGTAAGATCTTCTACTTGTGGGATTCTCTGCCCATCTAGAACCCAATGCTTGAAGTTGATCTTTTTCCTTGGGTGGTTAAATGCCAATATCCTGGACTTCTTAGGATATATTATCAACCCATTTTCCTCCGCATATTTGCTCAGGCCGTTCAGCAGTCGCTGCAAGCCAATAGCGGTTCTGTCTAGCAGGACGATGTCGTCCGCGTAGGCCCGCCAGAATATTTTCATTCCATTAAGTTCTGGACTGGCCAACGCGGACGAGTTCAAGTGTTCCCCTGCATCAGCTAGAAATGGGTGTAAAAATCTGGGTGCCCCCAGATAACCCTGTTTTACCCCTCTTTCTTCTTGAGATACTGAGACTGGGTCTGATAGGTGGCCCTTGTTGTCCAAGCGCACCCTTACCCTTGTTCCCCTGTGAAGTTTCGTTAGCATTGACATGAGCGTCTCTGGGATTCCCTTTTTTCTGAGTTTATGCCAAAGCCTTGGTCTGTCAATTTGATCAAAAGCTTTGGACAGATCTATCCAGGCCCCAAATAATGGTTTCCCTCCCATAACCATTGATGTTTCACAAAGAAGGTTTAGCATAATCCCATTCAAGGCCGTTGATAGGCCCTTTCTAAACCCGGTTTGGCATCGGGACAGTACCTCCTCCTGGTCTACCCATATCGAGAGTTCATTTAGCAAGACCCTCATGAATATTTTACTCTCGATATCCAGGAGGGCGATAGGGCGGTAGTTTGAGGGGTTTAGTCTATCCCCCTCCTTGAAGAATGGTATTATCACTGCAGTCTTCCAGGATGGGTTAAGGCTCTTTTGTTGTAGGATCTCAGTGAAGAGTCGTTTTAATAGTTTTGCCCAAAGTGTTGATTTTTTCTGAGTACCTGATAGGTGAGGCCATTGGGACATGCAGCTCTTGATGTTGAGGCCTTGGATATTACCTCCATGATCTCGTCCTCCTCTACTGTTTCCACCCCTTATCTAGTGGCACGCAATCTGGTTCTTTTAATTTCTTCCCAAAGCTGTTTGTAACCATCTTTTTTTCAGTCACCAAATTACATAGCGTGCTACTAGGCTGGGAGTCTAGCTCTCGTATCGCCGACCAGAAGCTTCTTGAGGTTGAGTTTGAGACTAGTTTTAGCATTTGCTCCCCATCTCTTTGGTGAAGGAGAGCTTTATGGTTCTTTACCCAGGCCTTGTAATTTCATCTGATTATTTTTATTTGTTGAGTATGGGATTCTTGATCCAATTTTTGGGTCTTTATTCCTCTAATATTTTTCTCAAGTTTCTCTTTCTTTCTCTGATATCTTCATCAAAGCTATGGAGATATTTCTGCTTTGTTTTATTTGATGGTGGTTTTGGGGGCACTAGTGACCATATTACATTCATAAACTTTCCTGGTTGACATAGCTCTTGGGTCATCTGTTCTGAGATGTTTTGTAGTCTTTTGTTTAGATCTTTCCCTTCTTGGCTGGATTTCATCAACCTTATTTTCCCATTTATCCCTTCTAGTTCTTGATTATGGAATAGCTTAGTCATTTCAATTCAGGGCCGTCTGTAAATGAAAGTTCTAATCTGAAGTGGCCACTTCCTCCTCCTTGTTTTACTTTTAATTCCGATTACGGGAGAATAATCCCTTGCTGACAAAAATATAATCTAGCATTATATGCCATGCAGGGTTCTCCCTCCTCTTGGTTCGTACTGTTCAACATTTTCAGGTCCCATGCCTTTGTGAATTCCAGCCAGGCCCTTCCTTTATTGGAGGGTATGTACTTCTCACCCACGTGAATCCCCTTTTGTAATGCACACATTCTGCTTTAAAGTTTCCTGCCAGCAGAATGTCTGCTCCTTGCCACTCTGTCTTGATCTTAGCCAGCAATTCTGCTAGTTTTCCCAAAAAAACTGAATTTTAGAGGATGCAGGATTTCAGTAAACATTTATCACAATTAAAGCACTCTCTTTTGGATCATTGGTAGAATGGACTTTGCAGGCCAATATTCCAATTTCATCTTTCCAGATTTGGGTGGTGTATTTGCTGGTACAATTCCTAGTCGAGATGAGTCTTAATCTTTTCAAATATTGGAGCAATTTTTATGTGGACCCTCTTCCCCCCCCCCCAATCCCTGAAAGTTTTTGCTCTTTTTGATGAAGATCGGGGGCAGTTTCAGTTTGTTATTGTTAGTCTTATGATCTTCAGTGGGCTTGATTGGGGTCTCAGTTTGCAGGCCGATACTCACGCCCACTATTTTTGGTATATTTATTGTATCCTCTTGGCCTGCCCTTTTTGCGGCCTTCTGTTTTCGGGTCCGATTTTCTAGGCTTCTCTCCACAATTTCTTGCCCGTCCTCTGCCTCCATATCCCTGGCTTTTTTCCTGTTCTGCTTTTTTTTCTTTTTCTGAGGTTCCTTGTTTGCTTTCTTCACTTGCAGTTTCCATTTTCTGTTTTCTTTTGTTTTTTAGTTTTTTTTCTTGTTTCTTTGTCAGATGAGGGATGACTTCTTGCTAGTCTTTTCTCTTCATCTTTTTTTTCTTTCTTCTCCTATAGGTTTGATTACTTGCTTCTGTCCAGCTTATATTTGAGTCGTTTATGTTGTCTCCTGTTTCTTCCTCTATTATGCTTTTGTCCTCTTTTTCCAATGGCCTCTTGTTCTTCCACTATTTGAGCTGTCTTCAAAAGTTCTTCTATGGTTGATTCCGATAAGGGCATATCCTCAGGCTCTTTAGGTTTGTGTTCTCCAACCTGATACTCCACATCTTTTGTTGGTGGTTTTTCCCTCCAGTTTTGCAAGATCTTCTGGACTGGTCCCTCCCAGTCTCCTCTGCTTTTCCATTGTCAGTCAGGAGGATCCAAAGGAGAGCTGCTTCTTTTCAATGATTTATGGATTCTTTTTTAACTTCTTCTATTGATGGAATTATTGTAGTGTTAATCACGTTACTGAGGCTGACCATAGAGGCATCTCATTTCACCACTTCATTGGTTTCACCACTTCATTGGTTAGTTCCAGTACTATTCCTTCTTGGGACTGGACCTCCCCCTTTAGTAGCTCAAAGACCAACACAAGGGAATTTAAGACCTAGTTAAGGGTACTCAATGTTGCGTCACTTGGAGTTGGATTAAGCTTGTGTTTTCCGTTCTTCCCCCTCCACTGAGTTCTCATTGTGGACATCTTCCATTGGGGCTTTTCTGCCCTCTGCGCTTTCATGCAGCTGATGTTCTTCATCCTGTTTTTTTTCCCTCCTTCCCTTTTCTTCTACCGGGTTTGTCCAATTGATATGTGATTGTTCAACCAATTCATCCAGACTTCTGCTCCTTCTTCCCTCAAAATATTCTTTGATTTTCTTGGGAATATTTTTGGTGGTGACTCTGTATTCTAGGCCTCTTTTCCAATGGTTTGTTCCGTCTGTCTGGATTTCTTTACCTTTGTCCTCTTCTTCCAGCGTGTGGTTTAGACTGGATTTGGGCCACAATTGAGAGCTGGTTATTTGGCATATTATCCAGTTCACCTCTTATTGAGGGTGACCCCATTGTGGTGGATTGTGCCACTGGTTCCAAGTAGTAGCCGTCCCAATCTGGCGCCTTTGTCGGGTCCAGGTGAGCTGTACTCTGTAGTTTCATTTTTAGAGGATCTACCCAATAGGTCAAACAGTGCTTTTGATTCCTCTTTTCCTCCTTCCCCCCCTTGTTCTCTCCCCTTTTTCCCTAGTAGCTCCCGCCACGTTGCAAAGCACTAATAATGTTGCTCGCGTTCGCTGTGCTGCTCGGATCAGTAGTTCAATATTTGGACACTATTTACTGTTCTTCGCTGTTTCCAGTGAAATAGTCACTTTATTTGTTCGAGTGACTCTGCTGGACTTATTATTACTTTTACTGAGACCCCCGTGCAGGCTCTTTGATTATACTGCTATCCCACATTTACATTGCGAGGAGAGTGATTTTTTTTTTTCTGCTCCTTGTCATCACTTACTTTGTTGTTGCACGTTTCTCAGTGATTTGTCCGCTTCGATTGCCGTGGTATCCCATTTACTTTAGCTTTTGCTACGCGGCTCTTATTACCCCTCCACACCCACTTTCTGTTTCAGTCTATTTGTTTCACAGTCAATGGAGCGTTGGTCCACGCACCGAGGGAAAGGGGGTGGGGGAGTTACGTGTCAGCTTTTGCAAGCTTACCGTGTTTTACAAGCTTTGGACTACAGTAGGTCGCGCGTCGGGAGGCTCTCCCCTTCTTCTGACTTCTGGGTTTCAAATTCAGCCTTCCCTCGGGAGCTCGCTGAACACGCAAAACACTCTTCTCGCTCCGCTTGAGTTTTTGGTGAGTAGAAATAGGCACTCCCCCTTGTCAAGGCAGCCACTGTAGACAGACTTCAGCAGAATAGAGATCACGCAAAACACTCTCTTCTCACTCTGCTCGAGTCCAAGTAGGGGAGGCCGCTTTGCACTGTGCAGTTAGTCACAAGAACCCCAGTATTTGTTCAATTCTTGGCTTGCCTTGAGATTCACGATTGCTTGACCCATCATCTGTGTCATCCTCCATCTGAGGCCTAACACATAGTTCCCCACTTTCTTGGCAGGACCTGGAGGGGTGACTTTCAAACCTTCTCTGATCAAGGCAAGGGGCCCCCTACGGGATGTCCAAAGAGTAACTCCCAAGGGGCTGAAACCAACACCCTCTTGAGGTACCTCTCTGTAAGCGAACAGCAGGCATGGCAGGAGGAGATCCCATTTCCTCCTCAAGGGCTCTTCCATAGCGCCTAGCATGCCCTTCAGAGTTTTATTTAATCTCTCAACCGGACCATTGGTCTGGGGATGGTAAGAGGTGAAGAACTTGTAGGTTACCCCACACTCTTTCCACATGTAACTAGACCTGAAGCTGGATCCTTTGTCAGAGACAACCTCCTTAGGGAATCCAACACGGGTGAAAATACCCAGGAGAACCCGGGCAACCACCTTGGCAGTAACAGTCCGAAGGGGTATAGCCTCAGGGTACCTGGTGGCATAATCAACCAAGACCAGGATGAACCGATGTCCACCTGAAGAGGGATGGTCAAGGGGACCGACAATGTCGAGGCCCACCCTCTCAAATGGGGTGACAACCACTGGCAACGGCTGCAGTGAGGCGATGACACTGCCACCAGTCTTGCCGGACAACTGACAAGTGGGCAGGTCCTGCAGTGGGACTCCACTTCTACTCCCATCCGGGGCCAGTAGAAATGGGCAGAGAGCCACTACTTAGTCTTCTTGGTACCAAGATGACCATCTAAGGGAACCTCATGCGCCAACTGCAACAGGAAAGGCCTGTAAACCTGGGGTACCACCAACCTCTTGAGGGTACCAGGTTCACGCTTGGTGGGCGCACTACAAAGGAGCTCACCCTCCCAATACATTTTAAATGGCCTGGGCCTGTTTTCTTAGACCCGAGAGAGAGAGAGAGAGAGAGTGGCACACTCTCTGACCCTTACAGAAGTCTACCCTAGAAGGCCCCCTTCAGCCAGCAGGTGTTGAAGGTCAAAGTGATCCTCTGGGTTGAGCACCTCTCCTGCAGGAGAGTCTTCTGGCTCTTCACCCTCAGGAGTTGAGTCTCGGGTTACCACTGGACCCAGCCTGTCCGGAGCCTAAATCCCAGTGGGTGCTGCTGAAGCAGCCAGACGAGAAGGAGCCCCCTTCACAGAGGTGGCCTTCTTGCTCTTCAGTCTCGCCTTGGGTGTCTCCCCTTTGGCTTGGATACCTGACTCGCAGTCAAACCCTGTGTGACCTGTGATCTAGTGACTGCAGCAGCAGTCAGGGATAGTCCATCCGAGATCAACCCCTACTCCACTAGATCATTCCCCAACAAGATGGTACATTGTCCTGAACCAGGACGGGAAGCTTTGCTGTCTTGTCCGCAATTGTGATGGTGACTAGGAATACAGCAGATAATTGGGGAGGACCACCAGCTAACCGGTTAGTTCTCAGAGGAGCACCGACATAGTCCTCTGACATGAGCAGGGTCCTGTCCACCACTGTCCTATTTGTCCCAGTGTCTCTCAAACCTGTAGAAGGCAGGCCATTCAGGGGGATGCTTTTCAAAAATCTGCAGGTATTTTGTGGGATATAAGCCAGTACATCTGCGTAGTGGTCCCGGGCCCCAAGGGACACTAGGGAAATCTCTGCAAGAGTACCAAATGTGATAACTGTAGAGGAGGCATGGAGCAAGGGTAGGTCAGGCTGACAGCCTGGACTCCAAGTGCCTTACCTTTACACTTGGGGTCACCCTTCTTGTGGTCCAGAGCTCCACAGTCCCAACAAGTGCCAGGAATGCGAGGTACGGTACTGGATCCACTGAAATTCTGCTTTGCTGCAGGAGGACCACTACTCTTACTCCCACCCCCACAGGACTTATCCCCACTATATCTTTGGGACTTAGGAGAGGAAGGTTTAGATTTACTCAACTGTGAATGCTTTAGGGACTCCTCAGACTTCCGAGAGGTCCCCTTTGTTCTTGTCCTTCCCACTGGGTTCCTTAGGGGACACCAGGTGGGAGACCCACTTGTCATCCAGCCTGGCCAGTTTAAAGGGATCCAAAATGTTCTGGTCAGCAACATACTGACACAGTTCCCGTGAACAGGCTTCAGAAAAATGCTCAAAAAGCAAAAGGTGGAACAATTCAACAAAGGTTTTCATCTTGTATCCATCAATCCGCCCCATCATGTTCATATTTGCAGAACTCACCCAGTCAACCCAAGACACATTATCTGTTTTCTTATATTCCCTGAAACTTTTAAGGTATTGGGTAGGTGTCTTGCCAAACTTGGCAATCAAAGCAACTTTCATGCACTCGTACTGACCCCTTTCTTCCACACTCAGCTTCAGAATACAGTCATAACCAGTTTGAGGCACTCTACTTAACAAACACTTAGCCCAATCTCTTTTATCAACATCATAGATTCCACAAGCCATTTCAGATGTTTCAATCCATTGGAGGATGTCGAACCCTCCACATACACACCAACCAAATCTTTTATAAACTTGGTGGCATGGGACCTGACACTCGACTGGTTTGGCTTAAATCTCCACTCTAGCTGGATTCTCTAATATTCAGTGTCCTTGTTGCTAAGTTCAAGATCTCTATCTTTGAATATCACTTGCTGTGCCAACTCCTCCTTAAGTTAAGCTTCAGTTTCCAACTTTGTGTATTCAAAGGCCTTAATAATTCAAGTTCCAAGGAATTCCCTGAAGAAACAATGCTCGGTTTCAGAATAGAGGCAGCAGGCGAGGTGGAACTCCCAGAAACAGATTCAATAATAACCCCAGGGGTAGGGTCCTCAGTGGTTTCATCCCCCCTTCATCAAGAGCATCACAATCATTTTGGTAGTCCACAAGGGCAGCTATCAGCTCAGCCCTAGACTAATCTTCAAAGTCTAACTCCCTGCCTTCACAAGCACTCTAGAGAGCCTCTAAGCTCATCCTAGTCCATTTACCATTTGCAATAGATTCCAGTGATTGTAATGTAGTTATCCTAGTACACAACTAAACCTTAAATTATTAAAGTGTGGATATTTTGTAGGTGGCAAGGTTACACACTGATTCTTAAAACCATTAGCATCCCACCGCTGCCACCAGTGTAAAGACTGGAGTGGGTGTATATGTACTCCTGCCCTCTATATGGCAGAGTAGAAGCACAGAGCACCCCAGCCAAGTTTCTCTACATTAAGCAACCAAGGCTTAAGCTCTAAGGAGGTGATGCAGGCTGGTTCTTAAGTACAGTGTAGTTTCCCCCCCCCCACAAAGGTATGTCCACACACTAGGTTATGTAATAACCCATCACTTTATAAAAATAAGGTTCAATATTGTGATGCTGGAAATGCATCGGACGGACATGGCCTCCGTATCCTGCTTTTTATCGTGTGTTCTGTCGTGTTTTCCACGCAGGAGTTCATGTGGGACTCTTGGCGGTGCAGATCTCTCTTTTGGTTTGGCAAACAGACTCATGGGATACCCTTATGGCACCCATGGGTGGGGATGCAACCCTGTGTCCCTAGTGTATGTTTCTGGGCACCTGGGTGTGACCAACAGAGCAGGGTACGGGCTGGTGGCAGCTCTGTGCTGAAATGACTGATGCCCTGAGCGTCCTCCATTTTGGGATGCCCAGGCCCTGTCATTGGAATCGGTAGATTCCTGATGGAGACAAAATGGCCCCTTGCCTTCCATCACCTGTTACCTTGATCTTCCCAAAGTCCCGGGAAGCCCTGCCTCTGTCCCTTCCCCCTGACTGGCTGTTGGGTGGAAGTTCCATATATGGTAGTGTGGGGAAGTGCCGACCAGACTGGCTGGAGCCTTCTCAACGACCTTATGTTGTGGGTATGCCTGTGGGTGGGACCTGGATGAATGGAGTGTGTGACGAATACGCATTCTATGTTATGGGTGTCTAGTATCTGGTGTTTGACACAATGACTGAGACAGCCCTGCCCGAAACCGGTATAAATGCAGTATGGAGTGATGAATGGTTCGGTACTTGTCCCAATACACATAACTTGTTGTGAGTGTCTGGAGAGAAGTGAATGGCCTGAATGCACAGTGTGCCTGATTGGCTGCCTGCTTGCATGAATGCCCTTAGTCGTGATTGGATGCTTGAGTGTGACCCAGCGGAATGAATGGGAGATCAACAGTATATCTGGGGACCTCTCACTGCTAGGAATCGTGTTCAGAAGCTGAAGTCCACTACGACGAGTAACTGGACTAACTGATGCTTGACCTTGAATCCCTGCTGGACGAGAAGAATTGTTGTTGCTCTCCTTCACGATCTGAAAGCTGCTGTGCCTCCAAGGACTGATCCAGAGAGGACCTGGTAAGGTGCCCTCTTCCCGAGCTACGAGGGACCATCGTGCACCAGCTGATCTTTGCCAAAGCTCCCTGGTAGACAGACCTTCGACAGGCTGCTGACCCGATACGGGGACTGCTGCGGAACTCCAAGGAGAAGCGCCCGGACTGTTGATCGCCACTGTTGCCGACCGCCGTCGCCGACCGGTGCCGCCGTGCTCCTGTTTTGCCTAAGAACTTTCGAATCCAAGGACGCTCTCATCCGCGTTGTCGTCGCCGCTGTATCCTGCTGGAGAAGGCCTGACTGTTGACGCGTCGAGGAGCATCCATCGGTGGGTTTCCTGCCACCCAAAGACCGCAGAGACAAACTCTTTGCAGTCCAGAAGTATCGACACCGAGGTGCCCCGCACGCCTCTTCCTTGCAGGACGTTTGTGCTTCCCTGTCAACGAGCACCGCTAGGAATGAAGCTGCCACTTCACCGTCGTAGCTCGACCTGTTCTCCGTCGGACGTTCGACCTGTGACTCCTGCCTTAAAGGGAGGACACTCAAGAAGGGCCGTCGATTCCCCGACGTGGAACGCTGCAACGCCAGGTACTTTGGGGTTGCAGAACTATTGGGAAGTCTAGTGTGAACAATTTAAGGACTGGGCTTGTATCTTTCTTCTACAGGTTGCCCAGGTGGGGGGGATCTCCATACAGAGCTGTGTTTAACGGTAGTGACCAGTATCTGCCAATTGTTCAACCATCTTGCTTTCCTTCCTCTCTCTACTGCTGGTTTCCTATTTTATTTGATCTGTGTGTCATTCTGACCGTACGCACTTTAATGAGATCTGATAACGTTTGTGGTACCACTTTAGATCTGTATATATTTACCATTGTTGATTTCGGAGCACAAAGTGAGTTATTGTGATAGTGTACATGACCTTGAATATTAATTATATAAAGACTGTGTTTTAACCAATACAGTGTGTGGACATTCCTTTGTGGGTGCTTGGGCACTACACTGTACTTAAGAACCAACCTGCATCCCCTCCTGAGAAGCTAGGCCTTGATTGCTCGACTACGTTACCAATAATAGAGAATCTTGGCTGGGGTCCTCTGTGCCTCTCCTCTACCATATAGAGAGAGGAAGTACAGACACCTCCCTCAGGCGTCTTTACAAATATATATCTCACAATCAATAACACACTTTGTGCTTTGGCAACTCTGATATGGTAAATATGTACAATGTCTATGTGGTAGCACAGTTAACTCTCAACTCCTTTAAAATGTACCAACTGCTGACCGTTTCAATGGCAAACAAATCAAATAGTAATGTGAATCAACATCAGACATAGGAAGGAAGACAAGTTGGGTAAAACAATGGCAGAATACTTTGTCCCACTACCAAGACACAGTTCTTTGTGATGATCCCCCGTCCTCCCACCTGGGCAACCTGTAAATAAAGTGTATCAGCAAGCCCAGTCCATATATGTTTAAAATAGTCTTGTTTCCTGCTGAAATGTTCTACTACCCCAATATAGCAGAGTTTCTTCAACGGTTCATCGACAGATCCCTTGAGGGTGAACTCCCTTTAAAGCAGGAGCCACAGGGCGTCGATAATCCTCGAAGAAATGTGAACTCTGGTGTCTAGAGTCCTCACTGAAAGAGTTTGGTGCTGCAGAGATGACACGATGAAGAAGGTAGGCCCAGCAGCGGGCATTGGGTGTCGGTGTCGACGGTCAGGACTGGACCATGGCTGGCTTTCGGATCTTCCTTGTCGGTGTCCTTGTGGACTTCGGGTGGCGGGAAACCCACTTGCGGATTCTCCTCGGTTCGCCGACGACCTTGACTTTCTCAGGCGTGAGAAAGCGGTCGACGGTGATGGCAAGGGAGTCCTTTTTTTCAAATGTCTTAGGCAAAAGGTGGAGCGATGTGGCTCTTGTCGTCGAGCAGCACACCGTCAAGTTGTCCCTGCTTCTGGGCAACACGACTTGACTGGCTTCCAGCGGTTACGGCAATCCTCCGAATCCCGGTCGACAACAGTGAACTTCGATGTCCGGGTGCTTCACTTCGAGATTCCTCGGTGGACTCTGTCTCCGGTCGACAGCCTTTCAGGACTGGCTTCCAGGGTGCCTCGGTGAAGATTAGCTATCTGCACAAGGTTCCCTCGTAGCTCGGGGAGAGGTCTCCTAGCCAGGTCCTCTCTCGGATCAGTCCTCTACAAACTTGACAGCTTTCGTTTCGGGTCTAAGCAAATGCAGCAGCAATTCTTCTTCTTCCAGCTGGGATTCAAGCATAAGCAACTTCAAGTTTCAACTTCAGCTTCTGAACAATTCTGGTAAGTGAGATGTCCCCAGCTATACTGCTCTGTCTCTCATTCACACTGCTGTGCCAGGCTCAGGCAGCCAATTATTCAGAAGGGCATTCATGCAGGCAGGCAGCCAATCAGGCTCACAGTGCATTCAGGCCATTCACTTCCACCCAGACACTGGCGACAAGGAATGTGGATTGGGGCAAGCACCCAGCCTTTCAGCACACCACACTGCATTCATACAGTTTGGGGCAGGGCTGTCTCATTCATTGTGTCACATACACAGACACCAGACACCCATAACATGAAGTGCATATTGGTCACACACTCATCCGGGTCCCACCCCAAGGGTGTACCCACAACATACAGTCACCGGGAAGGCTCCAGCCAGTCTGGCCTGGACTTCTCCACAATACCATATATGGTTCTTCCACCCAACAGCCAGTCGGGGGAAGGGACAGAGCCAGGACTTTGGGAAAACAAGGTAACAGGAAATAGAAACCAAGAGGCCACATGGGCCTTCTTGTCTCCTATCAGGAATCCACTGATTCCTATGGCAGGGCCTGGGTATCTCAAAATGGAGGCTACTAAGACCACCTGTCAAATTCAGCATGGAGCTGCCACCAGCCCATGCCCCGCTCTGTGGGCCACACACAGGTGCCCAAAAACATACACTAGGGGTACAGGGTTATACCCCCACCTATGGGTGCCATACGGGTATCCCAAGGGTCTCTGTTTACCACAACCAAAAAGAGGGAGCTGCACTGCCAGGAGTCCCACATAGACTCCTGCGCAGAAAACAACATAGAACACACATAAGGGAGTACAGGGCAAAGACATGGAGGCCCTGTCCCTCCAATGCATTTCCAGCACCACAGCCACGTCCTCTGGACAATAGTTTGTGGGTTGCAGACAAAGTTCCTTTACTAGTTAGTTGAGATAAATACGGGATGACACGCGACCTGAGACTGTCCTCTGGACCAACCCTCCAGTCAAAAATCCTTAAGTTCTATAGCACAGCGAGTCTCGATGTTCCAAAAATCTTCCTTGCCTGTCAAGTGTCCAGGAGCGAAATCCACAGTTCAGAGTTAGGGTCGCCCAATCCTCTCACCAGTCCAAACTACAGATACTGATTGTACCAGAGCCACAAAATATCAGAGTCATACTAACGAAAGCATGACCAATGACAGCAGCAAGGACCGTCACTTGCAGAAGCTGGAGATTTAACAGCAGTGGCATCTGCTCTCCTCCGTTGCACCGCCTCCTCAGAGGGAGTCATTGTCGTTTGGGAGACAAATCCAGAGGTTAGTAACTCGGTCCGTTGTCACCTTGATCAGAACTAGTGACTCTCGGTGTGATGCTGGAAATGCTTTCGAGGGACAGGGCCTCCTTGTCTCACTACTTCCCTTTGTGTGTTTTTCTGTTTTTGATGCTTGTTAATCTGCTTCGAATCACATGCTGTGCATATAGTCCGACATCCAGTGGCAACCACTGAGTATTGCATCTTGTCTTTCGAGAATTGAAAGGGGACGTCGACATGGGTGTGCCTGTAACACTATCCCTAATGTGACATGTAGTGTACCCAAAATCCCTCACGCACGGAGGTCCCTCAGAATGTTTTATTCCGGCCAGTGTACTGGCCGCCTTATGCAAAGTTCTTCCAGAGACATTGTTATTGTTATACTTTTCGACCTTTGTTGTTGATGGATATTATCTTGCCATCCCTTCCCTCAATGGCTGTTTCCTGACCTACGCTGAAGCCTGCTCCACGGAGCTTCGACGGAAAGTGCCTGGGCCTTCTGGCCGGCCTACACAGTAGGGAGAGTGGGGTCGGGGTGGACTTTTCCTTTTTAAGAATGCCTTTCCCTTTCCTCTCTCTTTGTTCCCTTGGTCTTGTCATCACTGTATTATTCCTCTGTTATGGAGAGGACTCCATTTAGGTTTTGCAAGGCCAAATTCCAGTGGAAAGACAAACACCATAAGTGTAATAGGTGTCTTCCCCTTAATCACAACAAAGCGGCCTGTTCGGCTTGTTAGTTCCTGCGTCCGAAGGCACTAAAGGAGTGCTGTGTGAAGGGGTGGGTGGCCTACGGAATGTCGCAGGCCGAGAGTAGTTCCCCCGTCGCCAGAGCTCCCGAGTGTGACGAGGGGCTTAGTGACGACCAGGGCTCCGAATCAGAGGCCATTGACCTTACGCTCCGCGTCATCCGTCCCCGGCCCCAACAGGCACGACATGAGTCCTGCTATGGGGACTGTACATCCCAGCGACAAAGGCGCACACTCTTCCCGCACTAAAGACACAACCACCGGTTCATCTTCGACCTAAACAGTCAAAGCGTTCCATTGTGCCAACGGGCACACCGGATAGTTCGGCAGTGCCCGAGGATCGGCAGCCCCCCCCCCCACAACTGCAGGTGCGGCATGCGACTGGGCAGTCTAAATCAAAGGGCGCTAGCGCCAATATTCAAGTGTGCATCGAATCGCATCGGAAGAAGGCGTCAGCGGACGAGAAGGCCCCGGTTACCCCGAAAGCAACCGCGGGCCCAATCCAAACATCACTGAGACGCCAGATATTACCGAAAGCATCGCTAGGATTGTTTTGGCGTCAAATAAGAGAGAACGGTCGAAGGACTTGTCGAAACGTAAGGATAAACCTAAGGATTCATCGAAACCTACAGATAGGCCTAAGGATACGTCCGAAAACACACCACGACCGTGGGAACCTCAAAGGACTTTTCAGAGGGCCCTGGGTCTCTTTCTTCGACGTTAATGAAAAATCTTGACGTTCTTCAACACAAGATCAACTAGAAGAGCCTTTCCCACCCCTATACTCCTCTGGTTCCTCAATATGGACCAGAGACAAGTTTGAGTGGCGTATGAATAGGTTGGAGAGGTTTGTAGAGCTCTCAGAGAAATCCACCCCCAAAAGGCCTCGAGAGGAGAGCTTTTTCTCCTCTTTTGCAAAGCTTGCAAAAACCTTTGATCCTTCTCAGGAAGAAGATGAGACTTATGACCTCGCTGAGGATGAGATCCCTGTAGACCAATTTAATCAGGATGAATATTCATTTGGGGGACCCTGGAGATGATCACATTGACTCCACAGAGGGTTGGGAGGACAACCACGACCGGGTCGACCCTCAGCCATGGGCATCACCTACTCCAACACCGGAACCTGACGCCCTGTGCATGGATTCCCCCCAAAACACCCATTGGACAGGCCTCTCCAGACGACGACCAAATGGCATTTAACGCTATCCTACAGAGGGCAGCTGAACATTTCCAGATTACTCAGGAAGCTGTACCAGAGGCAGATTTTGTCGAGGACATCTTAAAGGAAAAACCTCTGGCCAGCCAGGCTATTCCTTTGTTGGATTCAATCAAGAAACTCTAGGCTCCTTCATTGTTGACACCCACCCTAACAAGGGCAGTCAATCCTAGAGTGGAAAAACTGTTTCGCCCTTCCCCATCTGATCCCCTTTACATCAGGGGTCATGCTACTCCAGATTCCCTGGTGGTAACTACAACCAGGAAGAGGGCAGGGGTCCTCCTGTCCACAGGGGAATGCACCCCCTGATAAGGAGTGCAAATGTTATACGCACTAGGGAAAAGGGTCACAACTGCCACAGCCTTTTCCACTCGCATTGCTAATAACACAACTTTGTTGGCTAGCTATTCAGACGCACAATGGAACATACTTCAAGAGGGCCTTCAAGAAGTCCCTGAACCGCTGTGGGCACACCTGCTTTCCATTGTAGCTGAGGGCAAGCGGGTTAATCAGAGTATTCTCAAAAATACTTTAGATGCGGCAGAAACGGCTAGCCGGACCTTGGCCCAAGGTACCCTCCTAAAGAGGCACGCATGGTTATGAAACTCTGTTTTCAAACCAGAAACCCAAGCTTCATTAATAAATAAGACGGTGGAGGAGACTAACTTATTTGGGAAAGCGGCTGATGAAGCGCTTGAAATAGCTAAAAAGGAGCACGACACCCTCAAGACCCTGGATCAAATCACCCATAGGCCTTCCCCAAGGAAAGGGAGCGGTTCAAGAAGTTCCTTTTGTGGCCAACGCTTCCCTCACAACCAATATAGCTCGGGAAGTAACTGGTCCTCGCCCCAGGGAACCAGCTACACCACCCTGTATCCCCCAAGAGGTCAACAAAGTGGAAAAGGAAGGGGCCGGAATTCTACCCCTAGAGGCTCCGTGGCCTCAGGTCAGAAATGACCAGCAGATCCGGGTCCTCTCCCATACCTCCCAAGTAGAGGGTTGGCTAACATCATTTCTTCGAACATGGGAGGGGATAACCGACCAGTGGGTACTCAACACCGTCGCCCACGGGTACTGCGTAGAATTTTGACGGACCCCCCCCCCCAATTCAGACCTCCACGATCAAGACGCCTGATGCCTGAACATCTACCCATCCCGATACAAGAGGTTGAGATTCTGCAGGAAAAGGGCGCCATAGAAGTCGTACCTCTTCTACAGGTAAACAAGGGTATTTATTCAGTGTACTTCCTTGCACCCAAAAAGGATCTCACGATTTGCCCTGTACTAGATTTGCGCCCAGCGCGCTAATTTGTCAAACCTCAAACGTATCGTATGGTCACTCTGCAGGAAGTGATTCCCTTGCTCACACAGGTAGACTAGTCAACATTGGACATGAAAGATGCATACTTTCATATTTCAATGTTGCCAGCGCACAGAAAATACCTCTGGTTCATGATAGAAGACCAGCACTATCAGTTCAAGGTACTTCCCTTCGGCATTGCCTCAGCACTGAGGGTATTTACAAAGGTACTGGCAGTGACAGCGGCACATTATCCATCCCAGTTTATCCTTACCTCGACGACTGGCTCATAACAGTGGATTCCTATGGAACATGCCTGTCAAACACACAAAAGACGATAGACTTCTCATTCAGCCTGCGATTCTCCATCAACAAGAAGAAATCCAGTTTAGACCCCAGTCAAGTCAATCAGTTCCTAGGGGCTCTAATTCGAACAAAGGACAGCCTCATCTTCCCCTCCAATGAGAGGGTCAAAAACATGCTGTTTCAAATCCCTCAATATGTAGCCAGTCGAGAGGTGACGGTACGCAAGGCCATGCGACTGTTAGGAATGATGGTGTCCTGCATTTATTTGGTTCCTCACGTACGGTTGAGCATGCGTCCAATGCAAGAGTGGCTTAACAGCCAGTGGTGTCAGGCCAGCGGACAATGGGACGATATAGTGTTTGTCTCGCCAGCCCTCGTCTCTCTCTCTCTCTCTCTCTCTCTCTCTCTCTCTCTCTCTCTCTCTCTCTCTCTCTCTCTCTCTCTCTCTCTCTCTCTCTCTCTCTCTCCTTTCTCTCCCCCCCACATCCCCAAGTGGTCGTCGAGGAAAGACCTCTTGAAAGGAAAATCCTTCACCACCCCCGCAGTAGAAGCCATTCTCACTACAGACACATCTCTCACGGGTTGGGGGCTCACCTGCTTCAGCAAACGGCGCACTGAGTCTGGTCCTCAGAAATAGCATCCAACCACATAAATCTGTTGGAGCTATTGGCGGTATTCAAAGCCTTTCAGGCACAACTACAAGGAAAGACAGTCCTGATCCTTAGGGACAGCACCACAGCCACGTACTATCGAAACAAACAAGGGGCACTCGCTCTCCAGGGCTGTCCAAACTGTCCCAGAACATTTTGAAGTGGGCTCTCAAACACAACATGTTCCTGTTGTCAGAACATGTTCCAGGGGAACTCACTCTTCTGGCAGACGTACTCAGCAGAGATTTCCCACTACCCATGGAGTATGAATGGCGATTACACAAAGACATCGTCTCCAACGTTTTCGCAGAATGGGGCTTCCCAGAGATCGACCTGTTCACAACTCTGGAGAACGCTCAATGCCAAGACTACTCCTCCAGGTACCCCCAGAACCGTTCCAAGGGGAACGGGCTCTGGATCACATGGTCAGGGAAATTTGTTTACGCTCCCCCCCCCCGACTCCCCTACTCAACAAGATAGTGCACAAGATGCACCAGGAACCAGTCACCATGATATTGGTGGCCCCATGTGGGCCCGCCAACCCTGGTTTGCTCATCTGATAGAGATGTCCCTATCTCCTCCAATGAAACTCTCTTTCCCGTACAACATGTCTCAAGACAAAGGGGAAACACTTCACCCATGCCCGCAAACAATGAATTTAGCGGCCTGACTCCTGAGGTCATAGAGGTCGGGCACCTACAACTCCCGCAGAGATGTTTGGACATACTCAGAGAGGCAAGGAAACCTAATACACAATATTGCTATTCCAGTAAGTAGAAGCGTTTTGTCATCTGGTGCAATTCTAAGAGCTTCAACCCCATTGACTGCTCTCCGACCCATATCGTTTTTGTATCTGACTCATTTACTAGACTCGGGCCTGGTTTTTAACTCTCTAAAAGTTCACTTAGCTGCTCTTTCAGCCTACACTAGGTCACAACAGAAGGTGTGGTGGAAGATACCAATTATTAAGGCTTTCAATGAGGGAGTAAAGAGAATTCACCCTACCATTTCTAACCCGGCTCCCGGATGGGACCTAAATGTGGTGTTGACTAGACTTATGGGGTCTCCGTTCAAGCCCATGGAGAAAGCAAGTCTCAAAGATCTCACCTACAAAACTGCCTTTTTAATAGCTATTACTTCCATAAGGAGAGTCCGTGAACTACAGGCCCTCTCAGTTCTAGACTCCTTTGTTAGAGTTCACAGAGATAAGGTGGTTCTGCGCACTCACCCTAGGTTTCCGCCTAAATTCATTCAAAGTTCTATGTGAACCAGTCCATGGAACTACTGATGTTCATTCAGAACCCCTCAACCATGGGAGAGAGAAGCCTGCACACACTGGATATACGCAGAGCAGTCATGTTTTACATGGAAAAAAATCGACCACGAAGAAAGACAATCAGTTTTTCATTTCAGTGGAGGTGGGTAGTGAGGGAGACCCTGTCTCCAAATCTAATATCTCAAGGTGGATTATCAAATGCATCACACTCTGTTACACTCTTGCTAAGAGAGAACTGCCCGTCAAGACTAGAGCACACTCTACTCGAGGCACAGGGGCTTCCATAGCATTCATTGCAAATGTTCCCCCTATAGTCCATTTGCAAAGCGGCAACCTGGATTTCTGTACACACCTTTACAAAACACTATTGCCTAGACACTCATTCTAGGTCCGATTCTCAGGTGGGACAAGCAGTACTAAGACATCTTTTCACTACTGTTCCTTCTCACAACCCACCTCCAACTCTGGGTACTGCTCGCTAGTCTATGCACAGCATGTGATTCTAAGCAGATTAACAAGCATCAGAAGACATGCATTACTTGCCCTAAAAGCATTTCTGATGATTGTATCTGCTTAGATTCACATGTGCCCACCCTTCCTCCCCGCTTGGATGGAAGGAACATATACGTCTACTGCTTTTTTCAATCTTTTCTGTACTCACTCACGATAGTCATAAGGCTTCCTCACGGCAGAAAAAATACAATCGGAGGGACCTGGACGCGTGAGGGATTTTGGATACACTACACGTCACGCTAGGGTAGTGTTACAGGCACGCCCATGTCGACGTCCCCTTTCGATTCTCGAAAGACAAGATGCAATACTCAGCGGTTACCACTGGATGTCGGACTATATGCACAGCATGTGAATCTAAGCAGATACAATCACCAGAAATGCTTTTACGGTAAGTAATGCATGTCCTACTTTTCTGCCACAGGAGTCCAGTCTGGAGATCTGGCAGTGCAGCTTGTTGGGAAGCCACAAGGGTCCTCCCGAACCCCCAAGCGCTTTAGAGTTAGGCAAGACCTCTTTTAGGTGCTATAATGGACTAGGGAGGGGGGGAAGTGGGAAGGCTCTCTAATGCAAATGTAATCACATACACAGACATGGGCAGGCACTGTAGAAGGCAGTTATTGTTTAAATAATAAGGCACAATTAACTATTAGCTGGATAGATTTATAATGTCAGATCCTAGGCATTGTAAAATCTTAGTACTGTAGAGGAGTCAAGCTCCTTCCCAGAAGGAATGTAAAAATTGACTTCAGCCGCTTACACAGTGTTCGTCACTAAGGCTAGCACTGGCAGCACACTGACTGACTCACCAGCTGTGTACTGTCCGTCAAGGGTCCATGCAGGGTAAAAATAGGATTGCATGTTCTGTGCGACAAAATACAGGATGGGACAAATTATAAAAATAAAGTGTGGAGGAGACTACAGGGCCCAGATAACGTTTGCAGGAGGAGTGAGATATGGACAGAATGAATGAAATTTGTTTATAAAAATGTTTAGTTTTTCCCTTGGTCTAGGCCTCAAGGTTTGTAAAAGTCTACCGAGCTGCAGGGTGTTTTTAAATGAGCTAGAAAAATGTAGAACAGCATGCTCTGGCAAAAAGACAGATTGGGATGAAGCCATGGTCCATATCCAGTGATGCCACTGCAGCAAGCCAGGCCTATATAAACCCCTGCCGGGCACCACTTTGGCAGGAAGGAACGGAAGAGGGACAGGCGAAGACCGTTCAGGCAGCAGAGCTCTTTGCTACCATCCTCATTTTTGTAAGAACTTGTTAAATCCTTACAAGATCTGCTTTTTGCCTTATTTCCCTACAGGGGTGTATTTATTCTGGTGTGAGCCTAATTAGGGTCACCCCTACAAGTGGTGACTATCCCAGTGTGATCCCAGTTTTCCCCCGTACTTTGCAAAGACCCAGGCCTAGTCACCAGGAAGGAGTCACGGCCATCTACAGTGACTGGTCCCCCAAATAAAAAAACACCTGTTTCCTGAGTGTTTTTAGAAGGAGCCATTTTAAAAGAAATCCTCTCTGCTCACTGAAGCAGGGCGTAGCTCCGGAGAGAAAGACAGGCCAGTATTGGGACCTCGTAACAGAGGAAACTCAGGTGAACACGCACATGTGAGTAGATTCTTGTAAGAGATAACAAGGGGACATGTATGTATGAATGTATGAGTATGTGAGGTGAATGGATGAAGTATGAGGTCAATGAAATAGATTGAATAGGACTTTTGATGATGTGTTAAGGTATAGATTGGATAGGAGGTGTGTTATGCATTGAAATTGTTGCATATTTCTGTTCTTCTACTTTTCTACTTTTTATAATGCAGAAAGGGATCCTCCAGCATATAAAGACTGAGAAGAAAGGGAGCCTCAGCGTATAAAGACTGAGAGGTAATGGACCCTCAGCCATAATAGGTTGAGAAGGTAGTGGCACTCAGAATTATTTTATGATGATAAAAGCAATGGGATCCTCAGCATGTAAAGAAAGCTGAGAAGGTGGTATTACGAGGATATAAGGAAAAAATAAGTAGTGGCTTGGTATAAGGAGTGGGCCTGGATTTTAGTCAATTATTTCTGTATATTTTCTCTTGCTGTCTTCTGTGGTAAAAAAGAAAGGAAGGTGGGTGAGTTGCGGTGTGTGTGTGTGAAAACAAAGTGGAAAAGAATAAAGGGGGTGGGGGAAAAAGTGGGTTGATCTGTATTTTTGTGTAACAAGCAGCAGCGTGCGCACATAGCAGTAAGGTCTAAGTGAAGCATTAGGGACGTGCGCAATGTTATGAGGGAAGAACCCCCAATAAGACACATGCATAGGGCCCTGCCACCGTATTGTGACAGGATAGACAAATATCATAAACAATGGGTATTGGAAAGAAAGGAAGGGGGTGGTGTCCTGCTCCTGGCCAGAGCAGGGCTCCCATGACAGAAGCACGCTAGAAAAAGTTTCCATCTTTTTAGCAGCAAAATATAAGAGGAAAAGGTTACAAAAAAGAAAAGAGATTCTAGATCTCTGGCGATTATTCGAGGATATGGAAGATCAGGAAGATGAAAAAGAGATCCAATGTAAGGGGATATACCCCGGAACACCTAAACCTGCAGTAGGGTATACAAATCCAGTCTATAAGCCTCCAGTGGTAGAGAAATTGGTGACAACAGGATTATCAGGATCAGCAACTAGGGGGCAGGGGCGTAATTCAAGAGCTTTTGCACCTCCACCTCCATACAACCCATCCACAAGCGCTGGCTTGCCCGTAGCATCAGTTTACCCAGGGGGTTCACAAGCAGATATAAACTACAAGTTAAGAGAGTTGAGGGAAAGGTTGGTCAGGTTACAAGAACCTGAAGAAGTACCACCAAAAATAAGGGTACCAGTGCAGAAAATAGGGGATTGGAAGTCAGGAGATTTTTTGGTTCGATTCAACCCTGGGGCAATAAGAAATGTTTGTGTTGAAAAAGATGAGGAGAGAGTATGGATGGTCCTGTGACAAGAAGTAGAACCAGCAAGGGAGAAATAAATGGGAAGATGAAGGTGGCAGAATTAATGAAGAGGCAGGACAAGAAAGAGATCAAGTAGAGGAGGCAGTGAGAAACCTGTCCCTGCCACAGGAGGCAGTGAGAAGCGATAGACCCAGAAATAGACCAGATTTAATGGTATTACACGATCCATAAAATACTAAAAAAAGGGGTTGAAAACAAAATAGACATGCAGATAGATGCCTCTTATACATAAAGGAGTAGGGATAACACAGTATGTGCCATGGCTTCAAATGGACAAAAAATATTAGATTAAGGCTCTCCCCCTGCTTACAGCCGGAGCCAGTAAATGGATCTATGAATTTGAAAAACAAACAGCAGGCGTAGCTTTAACACTAGGAGACCTTAAGAGTTTACTGGTCGCCATAGTTGGGGACCAGGCTGGGGACATATGGGCAAGGGCTGGGAACTCTGGAATAATTCTTGCAAATAATGAACATGATGGAGCAGCCTTCAATGAAGTAAAGGTATGGGATGCCCTACGATAACCCTGACTTACATTCTTTAATGCAGTGCACAATGGGTGATGATGAGGACCCAGTTAGGTTTATTCTTAAATTACAGGAAATGTGGAGAGTAGAAACAGGAGGGCAATGGGACCATTCAGTATCATTTTTCTACTTTATCGTAAAGAGGGGATTACCAAAAGAGGTCCAGAAGGCACTAGATACAATTGTGGGAGTTGAAGCCAAAGGGTGGGTGGAGATACAAAGTATACTAGTCGGAGGGGCGTGGCTACGAGGGCCATGTAGGAGGACGTGATCTGGAGTAGCTCCCGAGATCCTGTAATGATCTGGGCGTGGTGAACTTCTGGATGGTGTAGGAAGAACGGCGGCAGAGATCTGTGCGGAAAAGATAAGGAGCGCCGGAGATGAAAGATGACACAAAATGGCCGACCAATGTCCGGAACAAAGGAAGGAGCAGGCCGCACAGTGACCGAGCGAAAGGGGCGTACTGAGTGCACATTTGTCATTTGTGCAAAATACAGGTCCTCTGGGTCATGTCGAATAGAACGGTGAGGCCGAAGGCGAAACAGCCCACCTTAGACGACTTCGCTAAGACGTCCCCGGGTCAAGACTACCAAGAGCAGGGACAAGCCGCCTGCAAGCGGCATGATGACATCCGGCGCTAACCAAGAAGTCCTAGCTGCGATTGCGGACCTAAGGGCGGCCTGGGAATCTAAACTCGAACTAGCCGTCACTGAACTGAAAACGGCGCTGGACCTCAAGGTCGGAGAGGTGCAGGAGGACGTTTATCTACTCCGACAAGACGTCAGGGCCTTGGCGGAGCGCACGGAGTCCCTTGAAAAGGAAGTTAGCCCGAATACTGCGGATTGCGCCTCCCATAAGGCCGAATTGCATGCCCTGATACAAAGAGTGGGCGACTTGAAAGCAGAGCGGAGGAGGCGGAAGGACGAGCCCGCCGAAACAACATCCGCATCGTGGGCCTGCCGGAGGGATTGGAGGGCCACGATCCCACGGAATTCATTGAGTCCATGCTACTGCAAGAGATACCCGGAGGAGCCCTATCTCAAGGATTTGCGGTGGAAAGGGCACATAGAGCTCTAACAAGGAGGCCGCCGCCGGGGAATCCGCCTAGGCCGGTGATAGCCAAAATTCTTAATTACCGAGATCGGGAGCGGATATTGGAACACTTTCGTAAGGGAGGAACGATTACACGAGGAGCGGCAAACATCACGGCCTACCCGGACTATACCATGTCTGTGCAGCGTAGCCGCATGAACTTTGGGACGGTAAAGCGGAGATTGAGAGAGGCGGGCCACAAATATATGTTACTATATCCGGCAAAATTGAAAATCATTCATAAACATAAAACTTTGTTTTTTGAGACCCCGGAGGATGCCATGGGATGGCTCGATACGCAGGGATGTCCCCAGGAGTCAGAAGTTCGGACGGAGAAAGAGCACGGAAGAGATAAGTAATGCAAGAGGAAGGTGCCACAAGATGGCCAGCACGTGGGACTTGAATATAGTCGTTTGCGCAGCCTTCAGTAGAGAAGGTCAGACTATTGCACTAAATATTATAAGCACTGTAGTTATTATTGAATTAACGGGAGCCTTACAGAGCGGATCTCTTTACCCCACAACAATTTTAGTTAAGTGGCCATTAGGGCGACTTCACCCTACTGAGCTCTGTGCATTGTTTGGTGCTTGCAGGACTAGATGTGGGGGTGCCTGAGTTCCGAGAATGGAGCTGGGCAGCAGTTGGGTGTGTGATGTTGGGGAAGGGACGGGTGGGGGGAGGGTAGGGAAGTTGGGAATTTGCTGTGTACATAGTTATGGGGAGTTTGAGCTGGTACGAGAAGCAACAAGCAAAGATGGAGAGCTGTATCTGTATCACGTGGGCAAAGGGGAGTCGCTGCACGGAAGGCGGGAGGACACTCGTGAGTCATGGGGGACCTTAAGATTGTAACATGGAATGTCAGGGGACTTAACAGTTACTTAAAGAGAAACAAAGTCATGATGTACTTAAAAAGACATAAGATTGATATTGCGTTGTTGCAGGAAACACATTTGACCCAGCAAAAATTGGAACTGGTGGGGAAGAAGTGGAGAGGTACTGTAGTAGGCTCTCCGTATTCTGCCTACGCTAGGGGAGTGCTGGTCTGGGTGGCACTGCACATTCCGCTCCAACTTACACAGGAGGTGGTGGACATGCAGGGGAGGTTGGTCATATTAAAGGCTTTGGTAAAGAAGTGTGCATTATAAATACGTATGCCCCCAACCAAAACACTGCGACGTATTTTAGAACCCTGTGTACTCATATGGGCGCGTGTATGGGAGGAGCGGTTATCTGGGGAGGGGATTTCAACTGCGTGCTCAACCCAAAGGCAGACAGATCTGATGGGAAGATTGATAGGCCCACCCCAGCGGCCAGGGTATTGCAGACATTACTAGACGACTTGGGGCTGGAAGATGTTTGGAGGCTGAAACACCCTAATGAAACACAGTACCCGCATTACTCAGCTCCACAGCAACTGCATACGAGGCTGGATTACTTTTTTGCCACGCCAGATGTGGTGATAGAGATCACCCAAATAGGCTATAGAGCGAGGGTCCTGTCGGACCACTCGCCTCTGGTGCTGAGTTGGCAGTGCTGCCGCCCCAGGGCGCGGATACCGACATGGCGCCTCTGGGCGGAGTCGCTCCGGGACCCGGTCTTCAGGGAAGATATCAGGGATGCGATCACACAATACTTTGAGGTAAACACAGGCAGCGTAGACTCAGCAGGCACGCTCTGGGAAGCGTTTAAGGTGGTATTGCGGGGTGCTGCTATTGCTAAGTCAAAGGGCCTACAGGGTGGGGTCCTAACGGAACTAGAGGAAGCAGAAGAGAAACTGGAGCGCGAAATAAACAGGGCGGGAGAGGATGCGGAACTTGTACTCGAGTTACAGCAGAGGTGCGCAGAGCTTTGGGAAAGGCTCTGCAACCTTAACTATAAGAAGTATGTCGAGAGGCAACATGCAGGAAGGGATAAAACTGGCCGCTTGCTGGTGTGATTATATAAGAGCGAAACCCCCAGACCCCCGATTAGGACAATAACTAAAGAAGGCGGGGAGGTGGTTGACACCCAGGAGGGAGTCAACGAGGCATTCTTGGACTATTATAGGACATTATATGAGGACAGAGGAGGGGACAATCGAGAGGAGATTAGAGAAACTCTAAAAGACATGGAATTACCTAAGATTAGTGCTGAAGAAAGGGAGGAGCTGGACGCACCGATTAGCTTAGAGGAATTGGAGGAGGTGGTGAAGCAGCTGCCCACCTGCAAGACCCCGGGCGCGGACGGATTCCCTGGCGAGTTTTATAAAACATATAGGGCCTCATTCTGACCCTGGCGTTAACCAAGGCGCTATTAGCGCCTTGGTTGACGCCGTTAACTTTCCGACTCCGCCATGGTGAATGGCGGAATTACCGCCCCATTCCAAGGTTGGCGGGGTCTGTAATTCCCCATTCACCATGGGCCCTTCCCCATTCCCATTTTTGCCCCATAGGGCTCAATGGGAATGGGGAAGGTGCTAATTACGGCACCGTAAATTACGGTGCCGTAATTAGCTCCAAGGTCCCTTTGCGGGTTGGTTTTTTAACGCCTGCAAAAAGCAGGTGTTAAGTTCCAACCCGCAAAGGGAACTCGGAATAGGGCGGTAAGGGTTTAACGGCACCGGTCTCGTTACCGGTGACCGTTAACCCTTACCGCCCGACTCGGAATGAGGCCCAAAGAGTGGAAGTACTCCCCCCTATGCTAGAGATGGTCAATGAGTCTTTTGAGATGGGTCGGCTGCCAGAATCGCTTAGAGAAGCGTTAATTGTGCCGCTCCCTAAGCCCAACAAGCCAGGGCATAGCTGCGGCTCCTATAGGCCGTTGTCAATGTTGAACCAGGATAGCAAGATATTGACGGCGGTCCTGGCCAATAGGCTGCGTAGAGTTATTAGCAAACTGATACACCCGGACCAGACAGGTTATGTCCCCAACAGAAATATAACCCACAACCATAGGCGACTCCACCGGGTGATTGAAGAGGGAAACAGGAGAGAGGGGGAAATGGCGGTGGTGTCCCTAGATGCAGTCAAAGCTTTTGATTCAGTGAGGTGGCCATGGTTGCCATGGTTGCTGGGGGCCCTGGAAGAATACGGGATGGGGCCGGGTTATGTTAGGTGGGCAAAATTACTATACAGTGAACCACTGGCCAGGGTACGCACGGGATCGGTGATATACTGAAGTGGGAAAATGGAAAAACAGACTCCCCTCTTTCCCCTCTCGCGCCTGGCCTAAAGGTTCACGGCCCAAGCACCCACCACGAGAAGAGTTTGCCCATCTACCAGACGACCAGATACCCTGGTACAGGAACATAAGGATGTGTCCATCTGCCTGCCCAGCAGCCCGCCCTGCCCATGCCGATGCCTGCGGCATGGATCAACTGGACTAAAACTATACGTCGTTAGAGATGCCATGACGACCTAGCCAACGGATAGCACACCTGTGCCAACATACACACTGGACACTCCCGCACCAATTTACATGAAGAATATACTCAGTGCTATGACGTAGGTGACAGACATACTCACGGACGTGCATCTTTATTATTTTCCACATAGGCTTTCAAAATGCAGAAACTCATCTAAAGAGCTTGCTTACGCTTCTCCTACACCTAGGTGCCATAATGAGGATTATAACGAAGACACAATACTGGTCGTAAGACAATACGAGTCTATAACCTAAAGCGCCTGTGCACCAAACGGTTCCACCTATACACTACGCCTAAGTAGGCCGCAAGCAAGAGCTCCCGTGGATGTTAACAGAACAAGAGCCAGGTTGCTGATCCTGCAGAATGAGCCCGGCGAAAGCAGACAGCCAAGGTCATAATGTTGCAAACCCACATTCCAAAAGCAGACCATCAAGGGCACGATGTTGCAACCTTGCACGCCGTGCACCAACATCAAAGTCGCACCTGCTAATTAAACCAGGCACACAGTGGAAAAACAATATTAATTGTGCAGAATTCTGCCTCAAGCACGGTCCCATCTCACGTGACCAAGCCGAACCTGACAAGATGCCAAGCCCAGGAGGAAAGAGGCGTCTGGATCCCTCGTTACAAGACACAGGCAGATACACTTGAAAGGATCAATGGACATCTGCGACAGTGGGAGTAGTCGGCCGTCCAGCTCATGAATAAGTCTTCACATTGTCTGCATGTACCAATAGTGAAACATTGTTGAAAATTGCAGATACACCGAGAGCTGGGAACAGCGATGGTCCCAGGCTGGGAAGCTCACGGGCGCACCAATCAGAACATGGGGCTCTTATCACTGACGACAGTAACATTAACCAATCATTAGGAGTCCTCATGTAACAAATCTCATGTATCTAATTGTAGGGACAACCCAGATATATCACCTGACTAACCCTCGGCCACTCATATTATTCTCTATATGTATGCTATACTAACCCTACCACTCGAGCAACCAATTAAGAGTGGCGATAGGTTTTTTGTTAATTTTCTAGAGTGACGCAAGTAGCGCGTCATACTACAGTAAAAAGGGCCTACGAGCCCCACGATTGTGTGTGTGTCAGGTCAGACGCGTATGATCCTTGACCCATCCCTGCCGTTTGTGTTTAATAAACAGCAGAGTCACATTGCTTCTTGTGTGTGTCTCATACTCTATCTCCTTTGGGATATACGGGAGGAGTTGGGGCCTATATGCCCGGAGGTCTGCGGACGGCCCGGCCGACCCCGGCAGAATTTCCCCCTGACAAGTTGGGGCACCGTTCGCAAACTGCAGACATGCACTATGGCAGGAATTGAGGGTACAGTACCCAGACACATCAGATATAGGAGCAATTACATCCCGCAAGATGCATGAGAACGAAGATCCTGTTGATTATATTCAGGAAATCCAAGAGAAGTGGCGCATGGAAACTAGAGAACAATGGGATAAAACACCAGCAATATTTTACCATATACTGGTACAAGGGCTCCCGGAAGGAGTTCAGAAACAACTAAAGAAAGTAGTGGGAATGGAAGCAAAACCATGGCCCGAAATACAACTGACTATAGTGCATCATTGTAGGACATGGCAAGGGAAAATGAAACAAAAGGAAGAGGACAGGAAAACGGAAGAGGCTAAATTAGTACAGAAAAAGCTTACTAAGTACACAATGGAAGGGGCACTAATAACTACACCTACAACAATGACCCAAAGCCCCACACAAGTAGTGGCTGCACAAGATTCCTCACAAATACCACCTTCACATATTACAACACAACAGGTGCCGCCACTCCAACCATACACGCCCAACATGGGAGGAGGATACCCAATGCAAGGAGCTGGATATTACAATTATAACAGGGGGAGAGGAGGACTTATGAGAGGGAGAGGGTACGGGTATGGTACCCAACCGCAGGTGGGAGGATTTAGAAATTCCTACCCCACAGGGCAACCAGTATACCAGGACAACACAGGGAGCTTTCCATGGCAGAATAGGGAACCACCGGTGTGTTGGAGCTGTGGACTATTGGGGCACATGTCACGCACGTGTAGAGTTAGACCAGGAACACCATCATGGAGTAATCAGGGACAACCACGGCCCGCACAAGTACAGCAGGGCAAACCACAACAGCAAATGTTGCCACAAGGAAATGAACAACAACAACAACAATTAACACAACAACAGCCCCAAACATTGCCACAACAACAGGTAGCGATCACACAACAACCACAAATACCACAAACACAACTGGGTAGGGTGACGGTTTTGGGTCACAACCCTTATACCGGGAATGGCCAGTCGTTGTACCCCCAATAGGACAGCCCACAGACGGCCTTGGTGTGTCCCATCCTGTCAGTAACACCTAATAGTGCGGAGGAACCACGCATAGAGGTAACGATAGGTGACAAAAAATTATCATTCCTTGTTGACACCGGGGCGACCCGGTCTTGCATAAGGGAAGGTAAATTTAAGATGTCAGGTGAGACCATGAACACCCAAGGATTCTGTGGGGCTAGAGGGTTGGTTCCCTTTACTGATAACATTCCCTTATCTATTGGAGATTACGATCTGTCAGTTCCACTTTTATATTATAGTGCTTCACCAGTAAATATACTGGGGAGAGATATAATGAACAGGTTGAATATGACGATCTCCTTTACTGAGGACGGCATCATTTGCTCTACTCCAGGGATTAACATGCTCACAGCACGGCAAATTATGCAGGCATACTGTGGACAGACAGCGATTAGGGCGGAGCCAGTAGATGGTGAACTCTTCCAGTATGGAACGGACATGGCAATTGCATGGATGCCAGGGATAGAAGGGAAAATATGGAGAAGGCCAGCAGCCTATCTGTTCAGACCAGAAACACCTGTTAATGAACCAGAAGGGAAGGTGGTTTCAATGGATATTGAGAGCATTATTGCAACAGCTGATTATATTGCTGTACATGCCCAAGACAGAGAAGGAAGAGCATGGAGGGCAGTGATAGCATTAGCAGAAGGATGTAGGCTCACCCAGGTGTCAGATGAAGAACTGTTTTCAGATGAAAGGGAGGAAGGTGAAATGGTGTTTATGATGAGTGTGGAAATATGGCTAAGAGTGGCCTACAAACAAGTAGCACAGAAAATTGCAATGGCACTTGAGGCACCCGCATGCACCCCGGTCCCTTTCTTTAAGGACGACATGTCAAAGGTACCCAAATCATTGTGGACTACTGGCCCCTATGACGTGGGCTGCATAAAAAGTATAGGGGGAGTAAAAATAAAATTGAAAAAAGGTGCAATACTCCCCAGAGTAAAACAGTACCCACTATCAAAAGAGGCAGATGAGGGCATATATGAAACCATTACGGCCCTTATAAATAATGGTATATTGGTCCCCTCAGAATCACCATGTAATACGGCTGTGTACCCAGTGCGCAAGGCTAAAGGGGGGTCTTGGCGCTTTATACAGGATCTCAGGCCCTTGAACAACATAGTAGAAGCGGAATATCCCGTAGCTGCAAACCCGGCCACAATATTGTGTGGCATTCCAGCAGAAGCATCACGATTTACAGTGATCGACCTTAAAAATGCTTTTTTCTCAATACCATTACACCCAGACTCACAAGATCTGACGAGCTTCACTTACAGAAACGCTAAGTGGAAGCACACCAGATCACCACAAGGGTATTGTGAATCACCTTCAATTTTCAACAGAGTGATACAGATGGATTTGGGTAACATTGAAGTAGAAAGCACGGTGTTGCAGTATGTAGATGATATAATAATTTGCAGTAAAAACGAAAAAACATGCAGAGAGGACTCCTTAAAAATGTTGACAATATTAGCTGACAAAGGTTACAAGGTAGACATGGAAAAGATACAGTATTGCCAAGAACAGGTACTTTACATTGGTCAGCTTATATCCCAACATGGAAGAAAGATCGCACCACAAAGAGCACAAGCTATTTCGGCCACTCCAATGCCACAAACTGTAAGGGAACTGCAGCAGTTCCTGGGGCTCTGCAACTACTGTAGAGCTTGGGTATTTGATTACAGTTCATACATAGGACCCCTGCTTGAGGCGTTACGGGAAGCTAATAAAGGGGAGAACAAACTGGGGTGGACGAGGGAAATGAAAGAAGCTTTTGATGAATTAAAAGATGCGATATCAACTGCTCCGGTGCTGGCATCCCCAGACTATGAGCGGCGATTTTTTATATTTTCACATTGCGACTCAGCAGTAATGAAAGCAGTGTTGGCTCAAAAAACAAGCATGGGCTACAAACCCGTAGCATTTTACAGTGGCCACTTAGATCCTGTAATGTTAGGCCACTTCCCCTGCGAACAAGGTCTCGCCGCAGCCGCTTTTGCGGTGGAGAAAGCATCAACAATAACCATGGGGTGCCCGACTACACTATTTGTGGAACATGCACTTTTTGCAATATTAAATAAACCTAAATCCACCCTAACCACGCAAAGAGCATCAGGTTATGAGATCATTCTATCCAGAGCTGAACTATCAATTGTTAGATGTAGCACGGTCAACCCTGCAAGGTTCCTAGCAGAAGTAATTGAGGAGGGAGACTATGCCCATGACAGTACTGGAACAACTGAAATGTACTCATGTACTAGAAAAGTTGAGGAAAACGCACTAGAGGGGGGTGAGCTGTTATTTATTGATGGGTCATCAACTATCGATCAGGGGGATGGTGTGAGGAGGACTGGGGCAGCAGTGGTGAAAATGATGGAGGTACCGGTGTGTGTGGCAGTGAAATGTGTACAATTACCACAGCATTACTCCGCTCAAGCAGCTGAACTGGTCGCACTGATCTTGGCGTTGAAGGAAAGCTTTGACAAACGAGTGACCATATACTCTGACAGCACATATGTCACATCAACTGTCCACTCAGGGTTGTCGAAATGGAGAAGAAGAGGGTTTAGGAGAGCTGATGGCACCCCAGTGCAACATGCTCTCTTATTGGCTGAACTGATTGAAGTAATAAATGACCCCCAAGAACTAGCTTTAGTAAAATGCACCGCACACACCAATGGTGAAGACCACGTCTCAAAAGGGAATGCAGCAGCAGACGCACATGCGAAGTATGCTGCATACTTTGGTGAGATATGGAACCCCCCAGAGTCACAGAGAGGGAGAGGGAGGGGAATAGCAAAAGAGATGTTGTTAAGAGAAGGGTACACCCATCTCCCAGCCACACAGATTATGGAGCTACAAGCGGCTGCACCAATGGCCGAAAAGGAAATATGGGTAAAAAGAGGATGTACAATGTCCCCAACTGACGCACTATGGCGCCAGGGTGGCACTGGAAAGGTTGTAATACCATTGGCACTTTTGAACACTGCCCTGAGCCAACTACATCATCCAGCCCACACAGGCAAGGAAGTAATTGCAGCACGAATTAGGGAAGACTGGTTCTGCCCCGAGTTAAATTCGCATGTGTCGAATTTTATCAGTAACTGTATCACATGTCAACAGTTTACGGCCGGCCACACTCTAAAGGTGATAAGAGGTACTATACCCCGGCCAGAGGGACCTTTCCGGCATCTCCACATTGACTATGTTGATATGATCAATATATGTCAAGGAAATAGGTATATGATTGTAGTAGTATGCCCATTCTCTAGGTGGATTGAGGCAGGACCCTGTTCACACCCAGATGCATTTAGAGCAGCCAAGTTCCTAGTGAGGGAGGTCTTCCCCAGGTGGGGAGTGTGCGAGGTGTTAAGGTCAGACAATGGCCCACATTTCGCAAACAAGATGTTTCACCACATTACATCGCTGCTGAACATTCAACATAAATTTGCATGTGCATACCACCCACAGGCCAACGGTGTATGTGAACGCCTGAATGGCCTATTAAAGGAGGCAATTGCAAAGATACAGCAAACAACAAAGAAGAGTTGGTTATATTGTCTTCCATTAGCATTATTTGAGCTAAGGAATAGGCCAGGGTCCGACCACCACCTCACTCCCCATGAGGTGGTTACCGGACGTCAAATGCGCCTTCCCCTAACGCCAACGTCAAGAGCATTTACCGACCACGAAAGCACTGCAAGTGTTTTTGGTGATGAAATGTACCAATATGTGTCTTCTTTGATTACTAGTGTAGTGTTTGTGTCTCAACAGCTCGAGCGCACACGGGGCGGGTCTAACAGCAATCAACAAGAAGACGCGGATAAAGAATTGGAAAAGGAAGGACTGTGTAAAGTTGCTAAAGGTGACCACGTACTACTTCGCAATTTCAACAGGAAGTGGAACGATCCACGCTTTACTGGTCCCCATCTGGTGGAGGAGGTATCAACAAGAGCAGTAAAAGCTACAGGACAAGCGTGCCTGGAACCACCTACACGACGTAAAGATCTACAAACAACAGACCCGCCCCAGCGCCACCGACAGGTCCATTGATAGAACAGCAACAACATCGACAACGGAAGAAGGAAGTTCTACCACAGCCAGCGGCCCAAGTATTCCCATACCTTGTCACTCCCCAGACTCCCCAGAGACAATAACTGAAGAAGAAAGGGGTGATCCCCATACAGCCCACCCCATGATCACACGCTCAAAGAGTAAAAGCAACACCCACCGGTTGAACCCAAACACCCCCTGCCCACCATCCACTGACCCCTGTACCCATTACAGTAGTAACTGAACTAAAGGACATTGCCTAGCACAAATACACATGTAAACACGTGAATGCTCTCTTTTCTTTTCTCTCGCACATGCAGGAACCGCGTATTATTGTATTGCTAAGAAAGTAGATAACTAACAAATTCGCTGCCCAGGAGTAGATGGTACCCTCAGACGATAATTACCCAGAAGAATTGTCACACAAATTTGTATATGAAATAAAAAGGCCAACGTACCTGAAAAGGAAAAGGGTATGCGTCTACTACACAGCGTTCCTTTTGGCCATAGAATATTCGATGCCCCACCTCCACCCATACTTACCTGCCCTAAGAGATAGATCGCTTAGAGTAGCGTGGGAACAGCTCTTCGCCTGGGCACTGAATGACTATTTGATAGGGAGAGCTTAAAGAAAAACAACTAACATTTAATAACCAGCATATTGAGAATTTTCAGGCGGGCAACTATAACGTCGCAAGAATACGCTGCCGGACTGCAGCAAGGTAAGAGCAAAATGCCGGTGAAATTAGCATATGTAATAAAAGTAATAGGGATTTTGGTAATCACCGGGTTCGTAGCTGCCTCTGTATGGCAGTACAGCTGTGCTATCAATATTGTTGCTGTACCTAAACCTAACACACCCCCATCCCCAGCTGCAACAGGTGTTACGTCAGGTGATATTAGTAAAATTGTGCACAGGCAAAATAGAGTACAACGCAGCACATACTCAGATAATAAAGGTATTGACAATTATATACAAGATTCAGCACACGTCTCAAACAACATATGGTATCAACACATGACCCGCATTGGTAAGCAGACAACAGAAGACAGCTGCTACGTTTGCTCATTAATACCATACGCCATGAGCGCTTCTCGAACATTTGTTGCCACAGAAATAGACGAAAAAACTGCACGATGCATAATATACTTGGCACTGTTCCAAACGAAAGGAAGATTTCAAGGGACAGTGGTGCATATGACGTGGAAAACACGAGACTCATACCCATACGAAAACAACTTCCTCAAGACTTATTTGAGTTACCAGAAGAGCAGTTTACATGCTGAAGCATTTAGATACATAACAAGTGGTCCTGCGAAAGGAGAAACAAAGAAAGTAACACTGCAGTATTTATCATGTGATTGGTACGCCACTGAAGTTCCTGGTAAATTAGGATGCTGGGAGAGGCCACTGGTGACGATAACGGGGAAAGTATACTTGGACAACAAATGGGAGATAGGAGTGGTTGGCAGCAACATGGTAACAAAAGAAACTATTTCAACTATCGATGCGCACAATCACAGATGTTGGACAACTTGGATCAAATACGTGCCTATGCTCACATGGATAGAAACGGATGAAGACCCGATAACAATACTGCCGTTGACTGCGCCTAAAGTATGCTACCAACATAAAGGAGAGGTGGACGTGGGATATAACACCAATTGTGGAAGCGTGATGGAGTTACCTGAGGGGGGAGCAGGAACAGCAGTGATAATGGACCATTACTGGGCCTGTGGAGAAAAGGCATATCACACACTGCCCCCTCTGTGGAATGATGTATGCACGATGGTGCACGTCAATGTACCATCGCTAGTGGTACCCCAGAAGCATGTGAATGTGGCGAACTTTCCCAAAATGGATGAAGGGGACAAGAGAAATAAGAGATCTGCACCGCCTCAGGAGGAGCCAGGGAACAGGACCAACGGCAATGATACTGTCCTAAACAGACGGAAGAGACAAGGGGAACCTCTGACAGGAAATTACCTATGGGGAAGGTCGGAAACGGCACTCACTTCGATTCCGCCAGAACACAGACTATTCAGCAGAGCAGCAATGTTCTTCTCCTCAATAATACATCCAGGACTGCAGGCTTACACAAACGCAAAATGGCTCCAGATAACTAGATGGGAACTCATGATGACCATCAATTCTACAGTAAACGGATTCAACACGATAAAAGAGGAGCTGCGAGCAATAAGGATGGTAGCACTGCAGAATAGATATGTATTGGACCTCCTCACTGCCATGGAAGGAGGAGTTTGCGCAAAGATAGGACAATCATGCTGCACATTCATTCCTGCCAATGATGCTGACAACGGTACACTGACAGAAGCAGTTTCACAACTGGCCCAGTTGCACTCCAAAATGGTGGATGAAAGTAAAGGTGTAAAACAGGATGAGAGCTGGTTTTCGCTATTATGGTCATGGATGCCATCTTGGCTGTCAGATGGACTGAAAATTATAGTTGGTTGTATTATTTTGGCTGGAGCTACATTGATCATAATAAGATTTTGGAAAGCCCGGAAGGCACGCACCACTGACGAGTTGCTTGAAATGGTCGGTAGGCACCCACTGATGCCAGCAGATGACGGCCAACACACAGGCATAATAATACAAGAGAGAGAGAAATTGCGCAACCAGATCATCACCAACCACCTGGACCCACCATCGGTGAAGGTCGAGAACCCAAGAAACCCCAGGAGTTACATAGGGAAATGGGTATACTGTACTCCTGGAGGAACCTGTGAATATATGTATTGGTCATTTGAAGATCATGTTAACCATTATGGACATTTAGGAGGAATAACTAAAGTGTGGAGAGTAAGAGGAGATAACGAAAAGGATATGTTTGTGGTCGACAAGTCGACCAGAGGGGGGACTGAAGTGGGAAAATGGAAAAACAGACTCCCCTCTTTCCCCTCTCGCGCCTGGCCTAAAGGTTCACGGCCCAAGCACCCGCCACGAGAAGAGTTTGCCCATCTACCAGACGACCAGATACCCTGGTACAGGAACATAAGGATGTGTCCATCTGCCTGCCCAGCAGCCCGCCCTGCCCATGCCGATGCCTGCGGCATGGATGAACTGGACTAAAACTATACGTCGTTAGAGATGCCATGACGACCTAGCCAACGGATAGCACACCTGTGCCAACATACACACTGGACACTCCCGCACCAATTTACATGAAGAATATACTCAGTGCTATGACGTAGGTGACAGACATACTCACGGACGTGCATCTTTATTATTTTCCACATAGGCTTTCAAAATGCAGAAACGCAAGACGCACCATGAACTCATCTAAAGAGCTTGCTTACGCTTCTCCTACACCTAGGTGCCATAATGAGGATTATAACGAAGACACAATACTGGTCGTAAGACAATACGAGTCTATAACCTAAAGCGCCTCTGCACCAAACGGTTCCACCTATACACTAGGCCTAAGTAGGCCGCAAGCAAGAGCTCCCGTGGACGTTAACAGAACAAGAGCCAGGTTGCTGATCCTGCAGAATGAGCCCGGCGAAAGCAGACAGCCAAGGTCATAATGTTGCAAACCCACATTCCAAAAGCAGACCATCAAGGGCACGATGTTGCAACCTCGCACGCCGTGCACCAACATCAAAGTCGCACCTGCTAATTAAACCAGGCACACAGTGGAAAAACAATATTAATTGTGCAGAATTCTGCCTCAAGCACGGTCCCATCTCACGTGACCAAGCCGAACCTGACGAGATGCCAAGCCCAGGAGGAAAGAGGCGTCTGGATCCCTCGTTACAAGACACAGGCAGATAGACTTGAAAGGATCAATGGACATCTGCGACAGTGGGAGTAGTCGGCCGTCCAGCTCATGAATAAGTCTTCACATTGTCTGCATGTACCAATAGTGAAACATTGTTGAAAATTGCAGGTACACCGAGAGCTGGGAACAGCGATGGTCCCAGGCTGGGAAGCTCACGGGCGCACCAATCAGAACATGGGGCTCTTATCACTGACGACAGTAACATTAACCAATCATTAGGAGTCCTCATGTAACAAATCTCATGTATCTAATTGTAGGGACAAACCAGATATATCACCTGACTAACTCTCGGCCACTCATATTATTCTCTATATGTATGCTATACTAACCCTACCACTCGAGCAACCAATTAAGAGTGGCGATAGGTTTTTTGTTAATTTTCTAGAGTGACGCAAGTAGCGCGTCATACTACAGTAAAAAGGGCCTGCGAGCCCCACGATTGTGTGTGTGTCGGGTCAGACGCGTATGATCCTTGACCCATCCCTGCCGTTTGTGTTTAATAAACAGCAGAGTCACATTGCTTCTTGTGTGTGTCGCATACTCTATCTCCTTTGGGATATACGGGAGGAGTTGGGGCCTCCCTGCCCGGAGGTCTGCGGACGGCCCGGCCGACCCCGGCAGAATTTCCCCCCGACAATCCGAGAGGTGGCAACTCAGTAGAGGCACCAGACAAGGGTGCCCCTGGTCCCCGATGTTATACATTCTAGCCCTGGAGCCCCTGGCAGTGTACCTCAGACAACAATATGACATGGTCGGTATTGAGGTAGGGGGAGAGAAACACCTAATATCCCTGTATGCTGACGATGTACTACTATATTTGAAATATCCGGAGGAAAATCTTCAGTATATTCTAGAGGTTATGGAAAAGTATGCAGAACTGTCCGGCATAGCAGTGAACCCCCAAAAATCGAGCATGTTCCTATTGGGGAGCTACATAGGAGCCCCTCTGGAGCGGTTGCCAGTGTTGTCCGTACCTTGGGCGGCTGATTCCTTCCGCTACCTCGGAATAGATGTATATCATACGGTGGAAGGGGAACACTTGCATAATACTGAGGTGGCTGTGAAAAACATCCGAACAAATATGAAGTTTTGGGAGAAGCTGCCGCTGGCGATGATGGGTCGGGGGCGATGCTCAAAATGGTGGTCCGGCCCAGGCTGTTACATTTCTTCAGTAATATACCATACTTGATACCCAAAATGTTTTTTGTCAAACTGAACAGCATGTGCCGGGACTTCCTATGGCATGGCACTCGCAATAGAGTAGCGCTATGGAAGCAGCAGAACTTCCATGATAGAGGGGGCATTAAGCTGCCGAATTTTGAGGCCTATTATGTAGCTAGTCAGTTGCAATATGTAACCAAATGGCTCTCTGATGATGTAACTCCTGAGTTTAGGCTGTTTGGGCAGGACTGCACCCCGTTTTACCTAAAGGAGATTATCTGGGTGCCTAGACTTGAAATTAAAGAACGCCCGGGTATGATGTTGCTTGGGTGGAAGATGTGGAGCAGAGTATGCCAACTGATGGAGAACCCGTACCCGTGTTCCACACAGGTGCCGCTAGTCGCCTTAGCTGGGGGAGACAACCAACTCAGAATGATAATTAGGACCTATTGGGAATCGGTCGGGCTGGTCACATTGGGAGATGTATGGCAAGAAGGGATTATTAAAGATTTCAAAGAACTGGGAGAAGAGGCAGGTTTGCACAGAGGCCAATATGTCTCGTATCTCAGGCTGGTGCAGACTATTCGTAAAACCTGGCCAGAGACTGTACTGGCGGAGGAGCCAGACGTCCTAATGGGAACGATATATGACATATCAGAAGGATGGCACGAGATCTCTAGACTGTACGAGATGGTGATGACCAGGGTGGGGAAGGATTTGACTCATTTGAGGCTGGACTGGGAAGCGGAGGTGGGGGCACAGATGACCGATGGGATGTGGGAACGTGCTATGGGATACCACAAGAAGGTGTCCAGAAACGCCAGATTGCAGCAGATACAGTTATACATAACGCATAGAGCCTATATGACCCCGAAAAGAATATCTAAGTTTGTAAACGCAGGAAGACAAGCATGCCCAAACTGCGATGAAGAAGATGCTGATATGACACACATGTTCTGGTCTTGCCCAGTGATTAAAGCTTTTTGGGGTAAGTGGCACGGAAACTAGCGGATAAAGGGTTCACGCTCAACGTAGATACGGCCTGGGCCTGCCTGTTGGGAGGGTTTCCCAGACCACGGAATACTAAACATGTTGGGAAACTGAGGGACCTGGCATATGTGCTTGCTAAAAGAAGGATTGCCACGGGCTGGAAAGCAGTGCCACAAGCCACGGGTTGAGGTATGGTGGCGGGACTTGCAAAAATGGGCGGAGGCTGAAACGGTAGTGTGGCAGGAGGCATGTAGCAAGTGCGGGGAAAAAGAAGTGGGTAACCTGATGGCTTGGAGAATGTTAATAACAGGACTGTTTGGCACATTGGTGGATTCTGCAGCTTCGGAAGGAAGCGATACCCGGCCACACGCAGCAGATACAGAACGAGAAACGCAAATAAGCTCTTGAGGGGGGAGGGATTTGGGGAGCAGTGACGTGCGTTAATTGATGTTCACGAGTCTGTTGTAAATAATGCTGCAAGTTTGGTTTGTATTATTTATTTGTTTTCAAAATAATTAAAAAAAAAATTTTTTTAAAGTATACTAGTCCACCATTGTAAGAGAATCTGCCCAGAAGCAGAAAACGGATGAGACCCAACTAGTGGAAAAGAAACTAAATAAGGTTGTCGTCCAAGCACCAGTGACAGCACTGGCTCAGGGGGAAAGGACAGGAGATACTCAACAGATTGTGAATGCCACAATTGCAGCACTATGGGCCGAACAAGGACAGGGACAATGGGGTGGCGGGGGACACAGTAACCCAACCCACAGTGGCAGTATGAAGGAGCACCAAAGGGAAGAGTATTTCGAGGAGCAAGAGCAGGAGGCTTTGGGGGGGGGGATATGGCCCTGGGGAGGAGGATTGGGAACAGCACAGTGCTGCTAATGCTGGAGATGGGGCATTTTGCAAAGGAATGCATAAAACAAGCCTGGGATGAGATTTAATTATGGGCCATCACCTCCAGGGCAGGGATTCCAAGGGCCTCAAGGATGGGACACCTGCAATTTGGGTGAGGGGGTCAAGATCAGTTCCATTATGGGGCTAACAGGCAACGGCAACGTGGGCAACAACCGCAGCAGGGTGAGGGAACACAGTTTAACAGGATGGCAGGGGGAATGGGTGCCCCGTTCCAAGGAGTTACGATGGTGGGGGGGCTACCCTTTTTCATTCTCCGGGACAAATACATATTCTGATTAGGACAGCCCACAGAGAGCACTTGCGTGTCCAATCCTATCGACAACCGCACATCCTGAAGAGGAGCCCTGGATGGAGGCGGAAATAGGAAACACGCAATTTATATTTATGGTAGTTTCAGGTGCAACTAAATCATGCATTATGGAGGGGAACTTTCCATTATGAGGTAAAACTCTTGACACGCAGGGATTCTCTGGGGCTATTTCTACGGTTCCATACATTGAGGAGCTGGATATAAAAGTGGGAGGGAAGGTAATTCAAGCCCCGTGTTATATTCTGAGAGCTCCCCTGTTAACTTGTTGTTTAGGGATCTGCTCAGTAAACTAAATGTAACTATATCGTTCACAGATCAAGGTGTAGTATGTTCCACTCCAGGATGTGTGTAGCTCGAGCAATGGTAATAATACAATGGCAAGGGAGTCAGTAGTCCATGGAGTTCCTCTGGTCCGGGACATATTTGTCTATGGTATCAAGGTACTAGAAAAAGCAGTGCCTCAAATTGCGTCAAAATGTTGGCGAGTGCCCACAGATTCTATTTTCTGACCCATGGTGCCACCCAAGATGGTGGGGGGGACAATATTGTCATTAGATTTGCAAGGACTAGTAGTGTCAGACAAAAGAGTAGCCCTGATGGAACAGACCAGGACGGGTACGAGTGGCAGACGGTACTGCGTGTAGACCCGACAGTACAATTGAAGGAAATCACTGATGAGGAGTTATTTGAGGACAGTGAGGAAAATTGTGCATCCCCTGTGATGTGATCTGGTGCAGTATAGGAAGGTACAGTGCACCCTGTTGGCAGTGTTTTTTTAAAAAAAAAACATTTTTATTATTTTATTCAAACGAACAATACAAACCAAACTTGCAGTGCATATGGTAACGTTTTAATTATGCATCACTTAATTATGTTCACTGCTTCCCCTATCCCACCCCCCCTTTCGAGACTACTTCCTCTCATGTTCTGTTTCTGCATCTTGTGATAGGGTTTCCTCTGCCGTGGGTTCCGTTGGGTCTCGCATTGGCCCAAATAACTCTGCTATAAGTAATTTCCAGGCCATCAGGGTCTCCGTTTCCTCCCCCCCCCGGCACTGTTCGATTCTTGCCATACCATGGCTTCTGGCTCAGCCCATTTCTGCAAATCTTTCCACCATACTTCTAGTCGTGGTTTGTGGCATGTCTTCCACCCCATAGCAATTCTCCTCTTTGCAAGTGCATACGCCAGCACTTTTAGTTTGCTCACATGCTTAAGTTTTCGTGGTCTAGGAAACCCACCTAACAAGCAGGCCCACACTGTATCTACCACAATCTTAATACCCCTTTCTGCTAGTCTGTGTGCCACCTCACCCCAGAAGCGCTCAATAACTGGGCATGACCAAAACATATGCACCATTCCCGCATTCTCCTCATCACATTTGGGGCATGCTTGCCGTCTTGCATTTTTTAATCTAGCTATCCTCTCTGGTGTCACATACGCCCTATGCGTAATATATAGTTGCATCTGTTTTAGTCTTGCGTTCCTTGACAACTTTTTGTGATACCCTTGGGCTCGTTCCCACATCTCATCATCCATCGGGGCTCCCACTTCCGCCTCCCAGTCTTGCCTCAGTTGTACTACCTCCTTTCCCACTTTGGACATCATCAACTAGTATATTCTGGATATCTCATGTCCCCCTTCTGCTATGTCATATATTGTATCTATGGTAGCGTCTTGTTCTTCCCCTAGTACCACTTCGGACCATGTCCTCCTAATTCTCTGCACCACTCTATGATAGGTGATACACTGGCCTGTGTGTAACCCAGCTTCCTCCCCCAACACTTCAAAGTCTATTATAGTCCCCCATTGCCATATATCGCCCATTGTTGTTATCCGCACCGGTTCCCAGTGGTTCCTGATCATCATCCTTAGTTGCTTTTCTTCACCCGCCAGCGCCACTAGTGGTACCTGTGGGGAACACAGGAATGGGTCCTCCATCATCTAGCATGCCTTGCGCCACATCTTCCACCCAAGTATCATCATCTTTGGATGCCCTTCCATTTCTGCCTTGGGCAGCCACATAAATTCCTTTAAGTAGAATGGAGCACAATCCTGTCAGAACAGCCTGGACTCAGAGGTTGCCTCCTCTGAGAGCCATTTAGATACATATTGCAGCTGGCTTGCTATATAATAAACTTCATAGTTAGGCAGTTTTATGCCCCCTTTCTCATATAAATTCTGTAGCTTCCAGAGGGCCACTCTATTTCGTGTTCCATACCAAAGGAAATCCCTGCACATATCGTCTAATCTAATGAAGAACTTCTTTGCTATCAAGTGCGGTATGCTCCCAAAGTAGTGCAAGAGCCTAGGTAGGACCACCATCTTCAACATTGCCCCACGCCCTATCATTGCTAAGGGCAGCTTCACCCAGAACCGCATGCAATTTTCAATTTTCTTAATCGCTACCTCTGTATTGTACTGATGCTCCTCTTCCACCATATGGTATATATTTATCCCAAGATATCGAAATGTGCTAACCTCCCATGGTATCTGTAACACAGGTAGCTGTTTTAATGGGATCCCTTTATATCCACCCAATGGGAACATGCTAGATTTCTGGGGGTTCACTGTTATGCCAGACAGCCCTGCATATCTCCATCACCTTCAGAATGTATTGGAGGTTTTCCTCCAGGTGGCGCAAATACAACAGCATGTCATCGGCATACAGGGAGATTAAATGCTGTTCCCCTCCCACAGCAATGCCTATCGTATCATACTGTTGCCTCAAGTATATCGCTAGGGGTTCCGGGGCCAGTATATAAAGCATAGGAGACCATGGACATCCCTGTCTAGTACCTCTACGGAGTCACCATCTTTCTGATGTCACTGCTCCCGTTTTAACTCTAGCCAGCGGTTCACTATATAACATTTTTGCCCACCATAGATATGCAGGCCCCATTCCATAGCCAGCCAAGGCCGCCATCAGCCATGTCCATTTGACCGAGTCAAAGGCCTTTATTGCGTACAGTGACACAATTGCCAATTCGCCTTCGTTCTCGTTTCCATGCTCTATAACTCGATGGAGTCGTCTGAGATTATTGGATATGTTTCTATTTGGGACATAACCTGTCTGGTCGGGATGTATTCATTTACCAATAACCCTCCTCAGTCTGTTTGCCAAAACGGCTGTCAGTATTTTACTGTCCTGATTTAACATTGATAAGGGTCTATATGAACCACAGCTATGTCCAGGTTTATTAGGTTTGGGAAGCGGTATTATAATCGCTTCACTGAGTGACTCTGGCAGTCTACCCATTTCATATGCCTCATTCAACATCTCTAAAAGTGGGGGGAGCACCTCTCCCTTAAATGTCTTTTAGAATTCGCTTGGGAGTCCATCAGCCCCCGGAGTCTTACTGGTGGGCAACTGCCTCACCACCTCTTCTACTTCTTCTAAAGTAATCGGTGCGTCCAACTCCTCTCTTTCCTCAGCACTGATCTGCTGCAGTCCTATATCCTCCAATGTTTCTACTATCTTCGTGTAATTACTCTCCTCATCATCTCCATATAGTATCCTGTAATACTCTGCAAACTCCTGGTTAACTCCTTCTTGGGTATCAACTATGTTCCCAACTTCCTTTGTTATTGTTCTAATCGTGGGTCTGGGGGTCTCACTCTTGTATAGCCATGCCTTCCTGGTTTATCCCCTCCTGCATGCTGTCTCTCTATGTATTTTTTATAGTTAAGGTTACACAGTCTCTCCCAATGGCCAGCACATTTCTGTTGCAGCCTGAGTATTAGTTCAGTGTCTTCCTTGGTATTATCTTCTCCCCTCAACGGCCCTTTCTAATTCTTTCTCAGTTTCCTGTAATTCAGCCAGGATCCCACCTTGCAGCCCTTTGGACTTTGCTATGGCTACCCCTCTCATCACAGCTTTAAAGGCCTCCCAAAGCGTACCCGCCGAGTCCATACTGCCAGTATTTATCTCAAAGTAGTTAATAATCTCCTCGCTCATATCCTCCCTAAAAAAGGGGTCTTTCCGCGCCTCTGCTCTGAGGCGCCATGTCGGGATCTTCGCTCTCTAGGGGGTCTATATTGCCATCCTAGGATTAATGGCGAGTGGTCTGAGATATTATATTATGCCTGCGTGATCTCCGTCATTATCTCTTGTGTGACAAAATATAGTCCAACCTAGTATGTAGTTGCTGCAGAGCGGAATAATGTGAATATTGCCTCTCTTGGGGATGATGTGACCTCCATACATCCCGAACCCAAAATCATCCAGCAGTGTCTGCAGTTCTTTAGCGGCTGGGGCAGGTCTATCCATTTTCCCATCTGATCTGTCTACCTTAGGGTTCAGTACGCAATTAAAGTCTCCTCCCTAAATCGCCGTGCCCCCCCGCACACGTGCGGAGGTTACTACACAGGGTTCTAAAATATACCGCCATGTTTTGATTTGGGGCATACGTATTTATAATGCTCATCTCCCTGTTTTCCACCAATCCCCTCATTATGACCATCCTCCCGTCCGTCTCAACTATCGTCTGTAACAGCTGAAACGGGACATGCGGCGCCACCCAGATGATCACTCCCCTAGCATAAGCCGAATTTGATGAGCCCACCACAGTCCCCTTCCATTTCTTCCCAATCATCTCCATCTTATCTTGCGTCAGGTGAGTCTCCTGCAGCAGGGCTATGCTATCTTCTGTCTACGTAGGTATAGCATAACCTTATTCCTCTTTAAATTGCTGTTGAGCCCCCTGACATTCCAAGTAATTATTTTAAGATCCCCCATGGCTTGTTAGAGTCCCACTCCTCCTCCCACCAGTGCAGTCCAAACCCAAGTGGGTTTCCCTTCTATATAGGCTCGTTTCCCAACTTGAACTTCCCTTAACTAAAAACACAACAAACACCCCAACCTCCCACCTCCCTTCCCTGCCCCAACAACACCCTCCCCAACTGTTGCCCAGCTCCATCCCTGGATCTCAGGCACCCCCACATCTAGCCCTTTCTGGCAATAGCCTGTACTCGCAGCTCAGCAGGGTAAAGTCGCCCTAGTGGTTGTCTTACTACTACTTCCTGTGGGTATGTTGTCTTCATCTTGCTGCTCCTATTTACTTCAAGTTCACCAATGCTTAATGCTACCCAGTTTACTTGTTTACTTTATACTCTATATTCCAGTGCAATAAGTTCAACAAGTCCAAGAGTATCATAGTACAATTTCAATGTTATCTATCTTTGCCCTTCCTCTGTTATCTGTGCCACATTCTCTTATTGGTACCCCCCCCCATTTATCCCTTCATTATGCATGATATATCCCCATCACTTATCGTGCTCCTCGTGATCCTGCTCCTCATCTCGCTCCAGACAGCCCTGCAAGTCCAGCCATGCCGCTGCTTCCTCTGGGGTATCAAAAAAGAACGCTCTACTTTTATGCAGGACTTTGAGCTTCGCAGGATACAAAAGCATGTACTTGATTCCAGCCGTGTGCAGTCTTCTCTTGGCGGCCCACATAGCTGTAATGCTGTCTCTGCACCAGCATGGTGTAATCAGGATACGCCATAATAGTAGTAGATGCCCTTTCTATCGTTCCACCTTTACGAAAGTACTCCAAGATCTTCTCTCTTTCTTTATAGTTCAGGATCTTTGCAATTATTGCCCTAGGGGGCGCCCCGGGCCGTGGTTTCCTCATCAAGGCCCTGTGTGCTCGTTCAACAGTAAATCCTTGTGAGAGCTTGTGGGCCCCTATATCTTGCAGGATCATATTCTCCACATAGTCCGTGGGGTCCTGGCCTTCCTCTCCCTCCGGCAGGCCGACCACGTGGATGTTGTTTTGTCTTGCCCTTCCTTCCGCTTCTTCTGCTCAGTTCTCGAGGTTAGCCACCTGCTGCTTTAGTATATGGACCTCCTTCGCGTTACTTGTGCTGGTTTCTGTGTTGGTTTTCACCGCACTCTCTAGACCACTTGTTCTTTCTGCCAGCGCTCTGACATCTTGTCGCAGCAGGGTGACTTCTATTCCTACTGCATCTATTTTGGTCTCCAAGGCCGTTCGTAGGTCCCCCATTGCTGTCCCCATGTGGTTTTCAACTCAGTTATAGCTGCTAGGATCAGGTGGTTTTCTTTTGCCGGGGTCCCTTCTACGGATGCTGCTGCTGCGCTTTGTGCCAGAGCGGTAGGGGTCTGTTGCGTCTTGGCAAAGACGTCCATTGTGGATTGCTTGCTCTCTACCTTAGCTCCTCTCATCTGCATCCTGCAACCCTACCTGTGTATCCAGGTCCAACTCTTCCGCAGCGTGCAAGTTCTATTTCCCCGTTCTTCTGTGATGCCACAGGGACAGCTGGAACCTGGAAGCGTTGTCCTCAGAGGGCTGCGGTATATGTTAGTATGCGTTGTGTTGCGTTTGAGTGGGTTGCGTCCTCCCACATCCTCAACCATTGTTATTCGTCCTATGGACCTTCTCTGACTCTTGGCAGGGCCATCCGTCGTCTACACGTTCTATACCCTGTGTGCCAGTGTCGGTGTTCATACAGGGCCTGCAGGTACCACCAATGATCTGGCTCGACCTTGCATGCAATGTTTCCACAGCCATGGTAATCAGTGGCCCACTCGTTTGTTCCCTAGGGCCATGAGATGCACCTCCTTCTCCAACACCGCTATGCCTCGGGCTCATATGCTGCTTGGTGCCCTGTGATCATCTTGATGAGAGCCTTTCTACAGTGTCGGCATTCAGCTTGCCTGCTGCCTTTATTCTTTTTGTGTTATAATCCAGCAGCTGCCCAGGATAAGCTTGATTCTTGCTCAGTCCAATTACTATCATGCCAGTGTTCCTCAACGCTTTGTATTTTGCATAACAGCGTGCCAGCATGGGTCCGACTTTATTGCGTGGGTCTCATTTTCTCTTTGGGGTGGCAATATTAGATTAGTTACCTGGGCACATGTCTCCCAGCAAAGTTGGAAAGCACTCCCTCTCTTACTGTAACAAGTAGCCGGCGTCCAGCGTCCCTGTCCCTTGGGCACCAGTATAGCACTTTGTTTGTGTGGGGTACCTATTCCTTCCAATGCAATGGCAGGGCTATGTTATGTTCGGTGTCTTATTTTGGCTTCCGCGTACAATTACAAGCAGGAAATGTATCATGCAAGCCGCGCTGGTTCCCACTCGCACAGCGCGGCTCGTTCACCGTTGTTTGTTCAAAGTAACCGTGTTTCCTTTTCGCCGGCTCTGCACATATTGCTACATGTGCGGCCGCTCGGGACGTTCCATTCACGTCTGGAGCTGCGCCACTGTTGTATCCAAAGTTCGCTGCACGCGGCTACTACGTCTACCGTGCAGATCGTTCAGCCGCTCCAAGTCCCGTGATTTGCCTCAATACCATAAAGCGTTGTTTTCTATGAGCGACTGCCGCTCATAGTGTTAGGAGCGAACAGATGCAAAGACAGAGTGCCGCAAGAACGCTAAATGCTACTCCTCTTCTTTACTCTCCGCTGCACGGATCTATTCAATTACTCCTGCGGCCGCGGCTTCGATCCCTTTGTTGTCCGCCATCTTGCGTTACTTTGTTTCCATATGGCTGCATTCTGAAAAGTCAATTTTCTTCCTAATACTTTGCCTGATTCACTTGCTTTTTACAGTTGTTGCGGGGAACCTGTTCAGACGCCTTTGCTTTCATTTCTGAGGCACACGGGTCATTTTTTCCACGTGATATTTCGGATCAATCTCAGAACCACGGAGCTGCTTCAGCAAGGCACGTCCTACACCATGGCTAGATAGCCACGCCCCCCTGATGGCAGTGGTGACCTCATCTTTATTTTTTGAGGAGGACATGCGATAGGTGCCACCACAGTTATGGACTGTTAATCCACATGATGTTGGGTTACTGAGAGATGTGACCCCAGTACAGATTACGTTGAAGTCAGGAGCAGTACTCCCGAGGGTGCAGTCAAGGGAAGCAGAGGAAGGGATAAAAGGCACCATTCGGGCTCTATTAGAGCAAGGGATCATTGTGCCATCCACGTCCCACTGTAATACGGCCATATACCCAGTCATGAAAGCAACAGGGGTAGTTGGAGGATGATCCAGGATATACGTCCTCTTAATGACATGGTGCAGAAGGAGTTTCCGGTAGTTCCAAATCCAACAACAATCCTATGTGGCATTCCCAAGACAGCGACATACTTCACAATGGTGGATCTGAAGAATGCGTTCTTCTTAGTCCCACTCCACCTTAATTCATGGTATCTCACTGCGTTTACACATGGTCAACGGTGTTTCGAGCACACGAGATTGCTTCAAGGGTACTGTGAAAGTCCAAATATTTTCAATAGAGTGCTGCATGCCGACTTGGGAAATATTCAGGTGCCTAGCACAATCATCCAATATGTGGATGATCTGCTGGTATGTAGTGAAAATGTACATCAGTGCAGGAGGGATTCTATTGCATTATTGCAATTGCTGGCTCACAAAGGGTACAAGACAGATACAAAGAAGCTACAATATTTCCAACATGAGGTACTATATACTACCACTTTTGTTCATTTTTGCAAGGCCATGCGACTGTTAGGAATGATGGTGTCTTGCATTTATTTGGTTCCTCACGTACGGTTGAGCATGCGTCCAATGCAAGAGTGGCTTAACAGCCAGTGGTGTCAGGCCAGCGGACAATGGGACGATAAAGTGTTTGTCTCGCCATCCCTTGTGTCTCTCTCTCTCTCTTTCTCTCTCTCTCTCTCTCTCTCTCTCTCTCTCTCTCTCTCTCTCTCTCTCTCTCTCTCTCTCTCTCTCTTTCTCTCTCTCTCTCTCCCCCCTTCTCTCCCTCTCTCCCTCCCCCCCCCCACATCCCCAAGTGGTCGTCCAGGAAAGACCTCTTGAAAGGAAAATCCTTCACCACCCCCGCAGTAGAAGCCATTCTCACTACAGACGCATCTCCCACGGGTTGGGGGCTCACCTGCTTCAGCAAACGGCGCACTGAGTCTGGTCCTCAGAAATAGCATCCAACCACATAAATCTGTTGGAGCTATTAGCGGTATTCAAAGCTCTGAAAGCCTTTCAGGCACAACTACAAAGAAAGACATTCCTGATCCTTACGGACAGCACCACAGCCATGTACTATCGAAACAAACAAGGGGGCACTCACTCTCCAGGGCTGTCCAAACTGTCCCAGAACATTTTGAAGTGGGCTCTCAAACACAACATGTTCCTGTTGTCAGAACATGTTCCAGGGGAACTCAATCTTCTGGCAGACGTACTCAGCAGAGATTTCCCACTACCCATGGAGTATGAATGGCGATTACACAAAGACATCGTCTCCAACGTTTTCGCAGAATGGGGCTTCCCAGAGATCGACCTGTTCGCAACTCTGGAGAACGCTCAATGCCAAGACTACACCTCCAGGTACCCCCAGAACCGTTCCAAGGGGAACGGGCTCTGGATCACATGGTCTGGGAAATTTGTTTACGCTTTTCCCCCCCCCCCGACTCCCCTACTCAACAAGATAGTGCACAAGATGCACCAGGAACCAGTCACCATGATATTGGTGGCCCCATGTGGGCCCGCCAACCCTGGTTTGCTCATCTGATAGAGATGTCCCTATCTCCTCCAATGAAACTCCCTTTCCCGTACAACATGTCTCAAGACAAATGGGAAACACTTCACCCATGCCCGCAAACAATGAATTTAGCGGCCTGACTCCTGAGGTCATAGAGGTCGGGCACCTACAACTCCCTCAGAGATGTGTGGACATACTCAGAGAGGCAAGGAAACCTAATACACAATATTGCTATTCCAGTAAGTGGAAGCGTTTTGTCATCTGGTGCAATTCTAAGAGCATCAACCCCATTGACTGCTCTCCGACCCATATCGTTTTGTATCTGACTCATTTACTAGACTCGGGCCTGGTTTTTAACTCTCTAAAAGTTCACTTAGCTGCTCTTTCAGCCTACACTACATCACAACAGAAGGTGTGGTGGAAGATACCAGTTATTAAGGCTTTCATTGAGGGAGTACAGAGAATTCACCCTACCATTTCTAACCCGGCTCCCGGATGGGACCTAAATGTGGTGTTGACTAGACTTATGGGGTCTCCGTTCGAGCCCATGCAGAAAGCAAGTCTCAAAGATCTCACCTACAAAACTGCCTTTTTAATAGCTATTACATCCATAAGGAGAGTCAGTGAACTACAGGCCCTCTCAGTTCTAGACTCCTTTGTTAGAGTTCACAGAGATAAGGTGGTTCTGCGTACTCACCCTAGGTTTCCGCCTAAATTCATTCAAAGTTCTATGTGAATCAGTCCATGGAACTACTGATGTTCATTCAGAACCCCTCAACCATGGGAGAGAGAAGACTGCACACACTGGATAAACGCAGAGCAGTCATGTTTTACATGGAAAAAAATTGACCACGAAGAAAGACAAATCAGTTTTTCATTTCAGTGGCGTTGGGTAGTGAGGGAGACCCTGTCTCCAAATCTACTATCTCAAAGTGGATTATCAAATGCATCACACTCTGTTACACTCTTGCTAAGAGAGAACTGCCCGTCAAGAGTAGAGCACACTCTACTCGAGGCACAGGGGCTTCCATAGCATTCATTGCAAATGTTCCCCCTATAGTCCATTTGCAAAGCGGCAACCTGGATTTCTGTACACACCTTTACAAAACACTATTGCCTAGACACACATTTTAGGTCTGATTCTCAGGTGGGACAAGCAGTACTAAGACATCTTTTCACTACTGTTCCTTCTCACAACCCACCTCCAACTCTGGGTACTGCTTGGTAATCTATGCACAGCATGTGATTCTAAGCAGATTAACAAGCATCAGAAGACATGCATTACTTACCGTAAAAGCATTTCTGATGATTGTATCTGCTTAGATTCACATGTGCCCACCCTTCCTCCCCGCTTGGATGGAAGGAACATATACATCTACTGCTTTTTTCAATCTTTTCTGTACTCACTCACGATAGTCATAAGGCTCCCTCACGGCAGAAAAAATACAATCTGAGGGACCTGGACGCGTGAGGGATTTTGGATACACTACACGTCACGCTAGGGTAGTGTTACAGGCACGCCCATGTCGACGTCCCCTTTCGATTCTCGAAAGACAAGATGCAATACTCAGCGGTTACCACTGGATGTCGGACTATATGCACAGCATGTGAATCTAAGGAGATACAATCATCAGAAATGCTTTTACGGTAAGTAATGCATGTCCTACTTTTCTGCCACAGGAGTCCAGTCTGGAGATCTGGCAGTGCAGCTTGTTGGGAAGGAACCAGGGTCCTCCCGAACCCCCAAGCGCTTTAGAGTTAGGCAAGACCTCTTTTAGGTGCTATAATGGACTAGGGAGGGGGGGCAGTGGGAAGTCTCTCTCATGCAAATGTAATGACATACACAGACATGGGCAGGCACTGTAGAAGGCAGTTATTGTTTAAATATTAAGGCACAATTAACTATTAGCTGGATAGATTTATAATGTCAGATCCTAGGCATTGTAAAATCTTAGTACTGTAGAGGAGTCAAGCTCCTTCCCAGAAGGAATGTAAAAATTGACTTCAGCCGCTTACACAGTGTTCGTCACTAAGGCTAGCACTGGCAGCACACTGACTGACTCACCAGCTGTGTACTGTCCGTCAAGGGTCCATGCAGGGTAAAAATAGGATTGCATGTTCTGTGCGACAAAATACAGGATGGGACAAATTATAAAAATAAAGTGTGGAGGAGACTACAGGGCCCAGATAACGTTAGCAGGAGGAGTCAGATATGGACAGAATGAATGAAATTTGTTTATAGAAATGTTTAGTTTTTCCCTTGGTCTAGGCCTCAAGGTTTGTAAAAGTCTACCGAGCTGCAGGGTGTTTTTAAATGAGCTAGAAACATGTAGAACAGCATGCTCTGGCAAAAAGACAGATTGGGATGAAGCCATGGTCCATATCCAGTGATGCCACTGCAGCAAGCCAGGCCTATATAAACCCCTGCCGGGAACCACTTTGGCAGGAAGGAACGGAAGAGGGACAGGCGAAGACCGTTCAGGCAACAGAGTCCTTTGCCACCATCCTCATTTTTGTAAGAACTTGTTAAATCCTTACAAGATCAGCTTTTTGCCTTATTTCCCTACAGGGGTGTATTTATTCTGGTGTGAGCCTAATTAGGGTCACCCCTACAAGTGGTGACTATCCCAGTGTGATCCCAGTTTTCCCCCATACTTTGCAAAGACCCAGGCCTAGACACCAGAAAGGAGTCACGGCCATCTACAGTGACCGGTCCCCCAAATAAAAAAACACCTGTTTCCTGAGTGTTTTTAGAAGGAGCCATTTTAAAAGAAATCCTCTCTGCTCACTGAAGCAGGGCGAAGCTCCGGAGAGAAAGACAGGCCAGTATTGGGACCTTGTAACAGAGGAAACTCAGGTGAACACGCACATGTGAGTAGATTCTTGTAAGAGATAACAAGGGGACATGTATGTATGAATGTATGAGTATGTGAGGTGAATGGATAAAGTACGAGGTCAATGAAATAGATTGAATAGGACTTTTGATGATGTGTTAAGGTATAGATTGACTAGGACCTTTGGTGATGTATTCCGGTATAGATTGGATAGGATTTCAGGTGATGTGTTAAGGTATAGATTGGATAGGAGGTGTGTTATGCATTGAAATTGTTGCGTATTTCTGTTCTTCTACTTTTCTACTTTTTATAATGCAGAAAGGGATCCTCCAGCATATAAAGACTTGAGAAGAAAGGGAGCCTCAGCGTATAAAGACTGAGGGGTAATGGACCCTCAGCCATAATAGGTTGAGAAGGTAGTGGCACTCAGAATTATTTTATGACGATAAAAGCAATGGGATCCTCAGCATGTAAAGAAAGCTGAGAAGGTGGTATTACGAGGATATAAGGAAAAAATAAGTAGTGGCTTGGTATAAGAGTGGGCCTGGATTTTAGTCAATTATTTCTGTATATTTTCTCTTGCTGTTTTATGTGGTAAAAAAGGAAGGAAGGTGGATGAGTTGCGGTGTGTGTGTGTGAAAACAAAGTGGAAAAGAATAAAGGGGGTGGGGGAAAAAGTGGGTTGATCTGTATTTTTGTGTAACAAGCAGCAGCGTGCGCAGAATAGCAGTAAGGTATAAGTGAAGCATTAGGGACGTGCACAATGTTATGAGGGAAGAACCCCCAATAAGACACATGCATAGGGCCCTGCCACCGGATTGTGACAGGATAGACAAATATCATAAACAATGGGTATTGGAAAGAAAGGAAGGGGGGGGTGTCCTGCTCCTGGCCAGAGCAGGGCTCCCATAACAGAAGCACGCTAGAAAAAGTTTCCATCTTTTTAGCAGCAAAATATAAGAGGAAAAGGTTACAAAAAAGAAAAGAGATTCTAGATCTCTGGCAATTATTCGAGGATCTGGAAGATCAGGAAGATGAAAAAGAGATCCAATGTAAGGGGATATACCCCGGAAAACACCTAAACCTGCAGTAGGGTATACAAATCCAGTCTATAAGCCTCCAATGGTAGAGAAATTGGTGACAACAGGATTATCAGGATCAGCAACTAGGGGGGGGGGGGTAATTCAAGAGCTTTTGCACCTCCACCTCCATATAACCCATCCACAAGTGCTGGCATGCCCGTAGCATCAATGTACCCAGGCGGTTCACAAGCAGATATAAACTACAAGTTAAGAGAGTTGAGGGAAAGGTTGGTCAGGTTACAAGAACCTGAAGAAGTACCACCAGAAATAAGGGTACCAGTGCAGTAAATAGGGGATTGGAAGTCAGGAGATTTTTTGGTTCGATTCAACCCTGGGTCAATAAGAAATATTTGTGTTGAAAAAGATGGGGAGAGAGTATGGACGGTCCTGTGATAAGAAGTAGAACCAGCAAGGGAGAAATAAATGGGAAGTTGAAGGTGGCAGAATTAATGAAGAGGCAGGACAAGAAAGAGATCAAGGAGAGGAGGCAGCAAGAAACCTGTCCCTGCCACAGGAGGCAGTGAGAAGCGATAGACCCAGAAATAGACCAGTTTAAATGGTATTATTACACGATCCATAAAATACTAAAAAAAGGGGTTGAAAACAAAATAGACATGCAGATAGATGACTCTTATACATAAAGGAGTAGGGATAACACAGTATGTGCCATGGCTTCAAATGGACAAAAATTATTAGATTGAAGCTCTCCCCCTGCTTACAGCCGGAGTCAGTAAATGGATCTATGAATTTGAAAAACAAACAGCAGAGGTAGCTTTAACACTAGGAGACCTTAAGAGTTTAGTGGTCGCCATAGTTGGGGACCAGGCTGGGGACATATGGGCAAGGGCTGGGTGCCCTGGGATAATTCTTGCAAATAATGAACATGATGGAGCAGCCTTCAATGAAGTAAAGGTATGGGATGCCCTACGATAACCCTGACTTACATTCTTTAATGCAATGCACAATGGGTGATGATGAGGACCCAGTTAGGTTTATTCTTAAATTACAGGAAAGGTGGAGAGTAGAAACAGGAGGGCAATGGGACCATTCAGTATCATTTTTCTACTTTATCGTAAAGAGGGGATTACCAAAAGAGGTCCAGAAGTCACTAGATACAATTGTGGGAGTTGATGCCAAAGGGTGGGTGGAGATACAAAGTATACTAGTCCACCATTGTAAGAGAATCCAGGAGCGGGACAGGGATACCGCCCAGAAGCAGAAAATGGATGAGGCACAACTAGTGGAAAAGAAACTAAATAAGGTTGTCGTCTAAGCACCAGTGACAGCACTGGCTCAGGGGGAAAGGACAGGAGATACTCAACAGATTGTGAATGCCACAATTGCAGCACTATGGGCCGAACAAGGACAGGGACAATGGGGTGGCGGGGGACACAGAACCCCAACCCACAGTGGCAGTATGAAGGAGCACCCAAGGGAAGAGTATTTCGAGGAGCAAGAGCAGGAGGCTTTGGGGGGGAATATGGCCCTGGGGAGGAGGATTGGGAACAGCACAGTGCTGCTAATGCTGGAGATGGGGCATTTTGCAAAGGAATGCAGAAACAGGCCTGGGATGAGATTTAATTATGGGCCATCACCTCCAGGGCAGGGATTCCAAGGGCCTCAAGGATGGGACACCTGCAATTTGGGTGAGGGGGTCAAGATCAGTTCCATTATGGGGCTAACAGGCAACGCCAACGTGGGCAACAACCGCAGCAGGGTGAGGGAACACAGTTTAACAGGATGGCAGGGGGAACGGGTGCCCCGTTCCAAGGAGTTACGATGGTGGGGGGGCTACCCTTTTTCATTCTCCGGGACAAATACATATTCTGATTAGGACAGCCCACAGAGAGCACTTGCGTGTCCAATCCTATCGACAACCGCACATTCTGAAGAGGAGCCCTGATTGGAGGCGGAAATAGGAAACACGCAATTTATATTTATGGTAGATTCAGGTGCAACTAAATCATGCATTATGGAGGGGAACTTTCCATTATGAGGTAAAACTCTTGACACGCAGGGATTCTCTGGGGCTATTTCTACGGTTCCATACATTGAGGAGCTGGATATAAAAGTGGGAGGGAAGGTAGTTCAAGCCCCCGTGTTATATTCTGAGAGCTCCCCTGTTAACTTGTTGGGTAGGGATCTGCTCAGTAAACTAAATGTAACTATATCGTTCACAGATCAATGTGTAGTACGTTCCACTCCAGGATGTGTGCAGCTCGAGCAATGGTAATAATCAATACAATGGCAAGGGAGTCAGTAGTCCGTGGAGTTCCTCTGGTCCGGGACATATTTGTCTATGGTATCAAGGTACTATCAAAAGCAGTGCCTCAAATTGCGTCAAAATGTTGGCGAGTGCCCACAGATTCTATTTTCTGACCCATGGTGCCACCCAAGATGGTGGGGGGGACAATATTGTCATTAGATTTGTAAGGACTAGTAGTGTCAGACAAAAGAGTAGCCCTGATGGAACAGACCAGGACGGGTACGAGTGGCAGACGGTAATGTGTGTAGACCTGACAGTACAATTGAAGGAAATCACTGATGAGGAGTTATTTGAGGACAGTGAGCAAAATGGGGAAATTGTGCATCCCCTGTGATGTGATCTGGTGCAGTATAGGAAGGTACAGTGCACCCTGATGGCAGTGTTTTTTTAAAAAAAAAACATTTTTATTATTTTATTCAAACACACAATACAAACCAAACTTGCAGTGCATATGGTAACGTTTTAATTATGCATCACTTAATTATGTTCACCGCTTCCCCTATCCCACCCCCCCTTTCGAGCCTACTTCCTCTCATGTTCTGTTTCTGCATCTTTTGATAGGGTTTCCTCTTCCATGGGTTTCGTTGGGTCTCGCATTGGCCCAGATAACTCTGCTATAAGTAATTTCCAGGCAATCAGGGTCTCCGTTTCCTCCTCCCCCCGGCACTGTTCGATTCTTGCCATAGCATGGTTTCTGCCTCAGCCCATTTCTGCAAATCTTTCCACCATACTTCTAGTCGTGGTCTGTGGCATGTCTTCCACCCCATAGCAATTCTCCTCTTTGCAAGTGCATACGCCAGCTCTTTTAGTTTGCTCACATGCTTAAGTTTTTGTGGTCTAGGAAACCCACCTAACAAGCAGGCCCACACTGTATCCACCACAATCTTAATACCCCTTTCTGCTAGTCTGTGTGCCACCTCACCCCAGAAGCGCTCAATAACTGGGCATGACCAAAACATATGCACCATTCCCCCATTCTCCTCATCACATTTGGGGCATGCTTGCTGTCTTGCATTTTTTAATCTAGCTATCCTCTGTGGTGTCACATACGCCCCATGCGTAATATATAGTTGCATCTGTTTTAGTCTTGCGTTCCTTGACACCTTTTTGTGATACCCTTGGGCTCGTTCCCACATCTCATCATCCATCGGGGCTCCCACTTCCGCCTCCCAGTCTTGCCTCAGTTGTACTACCTCCTTTCCCACATTGGACATCATCAACTAGTATATTCTGGATATCTCATGTCCCCCTGCTGCTATGTCATATATTGTATCTATGGTAGCGTCTGGTTCTTCCCCTAGTACCACTTCGGACCATGTCCTCCTAATTCTCCGCACCACTCTATGATAGGTGATATACTGGCCTGTGTGTAACCCAGCTTCCTCCCCCAACACTTCAAAGTCTATTATAGTCCCCCATTGCCATATATCGCCCATTGTTGCTATCCCCACCGGTTCCCAGTGGTTCCTGATCATCATCCTTAGTTGCTTTTCTTCACCCACTAGCGCCACTAGTGGTACCTGCGGGGAACACCGGAATGGGTCCTCCATCATCTAGCATGCCTTGCGCCACATCTTCCACCCAAGTATCATCATCTTTGGATGCCCTTCCATTTCTGCCTTGGGCAGCCACATAAATTCCTTTAAGTAGAATGGAGCACAATCCTGTCAGAACAGCCTGGACTCAGAGGTTGCCTCCTATGAGAGCCATTTAGATACATATTGCAGCTGGCTTGCTATATAATAAACTTCATAGTTAGGCAGTTTTATACCCCCTTTCTCATATAAATTCTGTAGCTTCCAGAGGGCCACTCTATTTCGTGTTCCATACCAAAGGAAATCCCTGCACATATTGTCTAATCTAATGAAGAACTTCTTTGCTATCAAGTGTGGTATGCTCCCAAAGTAGTGCAAGAGCCTAGGTAGGACCACCATCTTCAACATTGCCCCACGCCCTATCATTGCTAAGGTCAGCTTCACCCAGAACCGCATGCAATTTTCAATTTTCTTAATCGCTACCTCTGTATTGTACTGATGCTCCTCTTCCACCATATGGTATATATTTGTCCCAAGATATCGAAATGTGCTAACCTCCCATGGTATCTGTAACACAGGTAGCTGTTTTAATGGGATCCCTTTATATCCACCCAATGGGAGCATGCTAGATTTCTGGGGGTTCACTGTTATGCCAGACAGCTCTGCATATCTCCATCACCTTCAGAATGTATTGGAGGTTTTCCTCCGGGTGGCGCAAACACAACAACATGTCATCCGCATACAGAGAGATTAAATGCTGTTCCCCTCCCACAGCAATGCCTATCGTATCATACTGTTGCCTCAAGTATATCGCTAGGGGTTCCAGGGCCAGTATATAAAGCATAGGAGACCATGGACATCCCTGTCTAGTACCCCTACGGAGTCACCATCTTTCTGATGTCACTGCTCCCGTTTTAACTCTAGCCAGCGGTTCACTATATAACATTTTTGCCCACCGTAGATATGCAGGCCCCATTCCATAGCCAGCCAAGGCCGCCATCAGCCATGTCCATTTGACCGAGTCAAAGGCCTTTATTGCGTACAGTGACACAATTGCCAATTCGCCTTCGTTCTCGCTTCCATGCTCTATAACTCGATGGAGTCGTCTGAGATTATTGGATATGTTTCTATTTGGGACATAACCCGTCTGGTCGGGATGTATTAATTTACCAATAACCCTCCTCCGTCTGTTTGCCAAAACGGCTGTCAGTATTTTACTGTCCTGATTTAACATTGATAGGGGTCTATATGAACCACAGCTATGTCCAGGCTTATTAGGTTTGGGAAGCGGTATTATAATCGCTTCTCTGAGTGACTCTGGCAGTCTACCCATTTCATATGCCTCATTCAACATCTCTAAAAGCAGGGGGAGCACCTCTCCCTTAAATGTCTTATAGAATTCGCTTGGGAGTCCATCAGCCCCCAGAGTCTTACTGGTGGGCAACTGCCTCACCACCTCTTCTAATTCTTCTAAAGTAATCGGTGCGTCTAACTCCTCTCTTTCTTCAGCACTGATCTGCAGCAGTCCTATATCCTCCAATGTTTCTACTATCTTCGTGTAATTACTCTCCTCATCATCTCCATATAGTATCCTGTAATACTCTGCAAACTCCTGGTTAACTCCTTCTTGGGTATCAACTATGTTCCCATCTTCCTTTGTTATTGTTCTAATCGTGGGTCTGGGGGTCTCACTCTTGTATAGCCATGCCAAGATCCTTCCTGGTTTATCCCCTCCTGCATGCTGTCTCTCTATGTATTTTTTATAGTTAAGGTTACACAGTCTTTCCCAATGGCCAGCACATTTCTGTTGCAGCCTGAGTATTAGTTCAGTGTCTTCCTTGGTATTATCTTCTCCCCTCAACGCCCTTCCTAATTCTTTCTCAGTTTCCTGTAATTCAGCCAGGATCCCTCCTTGCAGCCCTTTGGACTTTGCTATGGCTACCCCTCTCATCACAGCTTTAAAGGCCTCCCAAAGCGTACCCGCCGAGTCCACACTGCCAGTATTTATCTCAAAGTAGTTAATAATCTCCTTGCTCATATCCTCCCTAAAAAAGGGGTCTTTCAGCGCCTCTGCTCTGAGGCGCCATGTCGGGATCCTCGCTCTCTAGGGGGTCTATATGGCCATCCTAGGATTAATGGCGAGTGGTCTGAGATATTATATTCTGCCTGCGTGATCTCCGTCATTATCTCTTGTGTGACAAAAATATAGTCCAACCTAGTATGTTGCTGCGGAGCGGAATAATGTGAATATTGCCTCTCTTGGGGGTGATGTGACCTCCATACATCCCGAACCCAAAATCATCCAGCAGTGTCTGCAGTGCTTTAGCGGCTGGGGCAGGTCTATCCATTTTCCCATCTGATCTGTCTACCTTAGGGTTCAGTACGCAATTAAAGTCTCCTCCCCAAATCACCGTGCCACCCCGCACACGTGCGGAGGTCACTACACAGGGTTCTAAAATATACCGCCATGTTTTGATTCAGGGCATACGTATTTATAATGCTCATCTCCCTGTTTTCCACCAATCCCCTCATTATGACCATCCTCCCGTCCGTCTCAACTATCGTCTGTAACAGCTGAAACGGGACATGCGTCGGCACCCAGTTGATCACTCCCCTAGCATAAGCCGAATATGATGAGCCCACCACAGTCCCCTTCCATTTCTTCCCAATCATCTCCATCTTATCTTGCGTCAGGTGAGTCTCCTGCAGCAGGGCTATGCTATTTTCTGTCTACGTAGGTATAGCATAACCTTATTCCTCTTTAAATAGCTGTTGAGCCCCCTGACATTCCAAGTAATTATTTTAAGATCCCCCATGGCTTGTTAAAGTCACACTCCTCCTCCCACCAGTGCAGTCCAAACCCAAGTGTATTTATAGTCTCGTTTCCCAACTTGAACTTCCCTTAACTAAAAACACAACAAACACCCCAACCTCCCACCTTCCTTCCCTGCCCCAACAACACCCTCCCCAACTGTTGCCCAGCTCCATCCCTGGATCTCAGGCACCCCCACATCTAGCCCTTTCTGGCAATAGCCTGTACTTGCAGCTCAGCAGGGTAAAGTCGCCCTAGTGGCTGTCTTACTACTACTTCCTGGGGGTATGTTGCCTTCATCCTGCTGCTCCTATTTACTTCAAGGTCACCAATACTTAATGCTACCCAGTTTACTTGTGTATTTTATACTCTATATTCCAGTGCAACAAGTTCAACAAGTCCAAGAGTATCATAGTACAATTTCAATGTTATCTATCCTTGCCCTTCCTCTGTTATCTGTGCCACAGTCTCTTCTTAGTACTCCCCTCTTCCCCCATTTATCCCTTCATTATGCATGATATATCCCCATCACTTATCGTGCTCCTCGTGATCCTGCTCCTCATCTCGCTCCAGACAGCCCTGCAAGTCCAGCCATGCCGCTGCTTCCTCTGGGGTATCAAAAAAGAACGCTCTACTTTTATGCAGGACTTTGAGCTTTGCAGGATACAAAAGCATGTAGTACTTGATTCCAGCCGTGAGCAGTCTTCTCTTGGCGGCCCACATAGCTGTAACGCTGTCTCTGCACCAGCATGGTGTAATCAGGATACGCCATGATAGTAATAGATGCCCTTTCTATCGGTCCACCTTTACGAAAGTACTCCAAGATCTTCTCTCTATCTTTATAGTTCAGGATCTTTGCAATTATTGCCCTAGGGGGCGCCCCGGGCCGTGGTTTCCTCATCAAGGCCCTGTGTGCTCGTTCAACAGTAAATCCTTGTGAGAGCTTGTGGGCCCCTATCTCTTGCAGGATCATATTCTCCACATAGTCTGTGGGGTCCTGGCCTTCCTCCCCCTCCGGCAGGCCGACCACGTGGATGTTGTTTTGTCTTGCCCTTCCTTCCACTTCTTCTGCTCGGTTCTCGAGGTTAGCCACCTGCTGCTTTAGTATATGGACCTCCTTCGCGTTACTTCTGCTGGTTTCTGTGTTGGTTTTCACCGCACTCTCTAGACCACTTGTTCTTTCTGCCATTGCTCTGACATCTTGTCACAGCAGGGTGACTTCTATTCCTACTGCATCTATTTTGGTCTCCAAGGCCGTTTGTAGGTCCCCCATTGCTGTCCCCCATGTGGTTTTCAACTCAGTTATAGCTGCTAGGATCAGGTGGTTTTCTTTTGCCGGGGTACCTTCTACGGATGCTGCTGCTGCGCTTTGTGCCAGAGCGGTAGGGGTTTGTTGCGTCTTGGCAAAGACGTCCATTGTGGGTTGCTTGCTCTTGGCCTTAGCTCCACTCATCTACATCATGCAACCCTGCCTGTGTATCCAGGCCCAGCTCTTCCGTAGCTTGCAAGTTCTATTTCCCCGTTCTTCTGTGACGCCACAGGGACAGCTGGAACCTGGAAGCGTTGTCCTCAGAGGGCTGCGGTATATGTTAGTATGCGCTGTGTTGCGTTTTGAGTGGGTTGCGTCCTCCCACGTCCTCAACCATTGTTATTCTTCCTATGGACCTTCTTTGACTCTTGGCAGGGCCATCCATCGTCTACACGTTCTATACCCTGTGCGCCAGTGTCGGTGTTCATACAGGGCCTGCAGGTACCACCAATGATCTGGCTCGACCTTGCATGCAATGTTTCCACAGCCATGGTAATCAGGGGCCCACTCGTTTGTTCCCTAGGGCCATTAGATGCACCTCCCTCTCCACCAAAGCTATGCCTCGGGCTCATATGGTGCTTGGTGCCATGTGATCATCTTGATGAGAGCCTTTCTACAGTGTCGGCATTCAGCTTGCCTGCTGCCTTTATTCTTTTTGTGTTATCATCCAGCAGCTGCCCAGGATAAACTAGATTCTTGCTCAGTCCAATTACTATCATGCCAGTGTTCCTCAACGCTTTGTATTTTGCATAACAGCGTGCCAGCATGGGTCCGACTTTATTGCGTGGGTCTCATTTTCTCTTTGGGGTGGCAATATTAGATTAGTTACCTGGGCACATGTCTCCCAGCAAAGTTGGAAAGCACTCCCTCTCTTACTGTAACAAGTAGCCGGCGTCCAGCGTCCATGTCCCTTGGGCACCAGTATAGCACTTTGTTTGTGTGGGGTACCTATTCCTTCCAATGCAATGGCAGGGCTACGTTATGTTCAGTGTCTTATTTTGGCTTCCGCGTACAATTACAAGCAGGAAATGTATCATGCAAGCCGCGCTGGTTCCCACTCGCACAGCGCGGCTCGTTCACCGTTGTTTGTTCAAAGTAACAGTGTTTGCTTTTCGCCGGCTCTGCACATATTGCTACCTGTGCGGCCGCTCGGGACGTTCCATTCGCGTCTGGAGCTGCGCCGCTGTTGTCTCCAAAGTTCGCTGCACGCGGCTACTATGTCTACCGTGCAGATCGTTCAGCCTCTCCAAGTCCCGTGATTTGCCTCAATACCATAGAGCGTTGTTTTCTATGAGCGACTGCCGCTCATAGTGTTAGGAGCGAACAGATGCAAAGACAGAGTGCCGCACGAATGCTAAATGCTAGTCCTCTTCTTTATTCTCCGCCGCACGGATCTATTCAATTACTCCTGCGGCCGCGGCTTCGATCCCTTTGTTGTCCGCCATCTTGCGTTACTTTGTTTCCATATGGCTGCATTCTGAAAAGTCAATTTTCTTCCTAATACTTTGCCCGATTCACTTGCTTTTTACAGTTGTTGCGGGGAACCTGCTCAGACGCCTTTGCTTTCATTTCTGAGGCACGTGGGTCATTTTTTCCACGTGATATTTCGGATCAGCGTCAGATCCACAGGAGCTGTTTCAGCAAGGCACGTCCTACACCATGGCTAGATAGCCACGCCCCCCCTGATGGCAGTGGTGACCCCGTCTTTATTTTTTGAGGAGGACATGCGATAGGTGTCACCACAGTTATGGACTGTTAATCCACATGATGTTGGGTTACTGAGAGATGTGACCCCAGTACAGATTACGTTGAAGTCAGGAGCAGTACTCCCGAGGGTGCAGTAGTACCCATTGTCAAGGGAAGCAGAGGAAGGGATAAAAGGCACCATCGGGTTGTATTGGAGCAAGGGATCATTGTGCCATCCACATCCCACTGTAATACGGCCATATACCCAGTCAAGAAAGCAACAGGGGTAGTTGGAGGATGATCCAGGATATACGTCCTCTTAATGACATGGTGCAGAAGGAGTTTCCGGTAGTTCCAAATCCAACAACAATCCTATGTGGCATTCCCAAGACAGCGACATACTTCACAATGGTGGATCTGAAGAATGTGTTCTTCTCAGTCCCACTCCACCTTGATTCATGGTATCTCACTGCGTTTACACATGGTCAACGGTGTTTCGAGCACACAAGATTGCCTCAAGGGTACTGTGAAAGTCCAAGTATTTTCAATAGAGTGCTGCATGCCGACTTGGGAAATAATCAGGTGCCTAGCACAATCATCCAATATGTGGATGATCTGCTGGTATGTAGTGAAAATGTACATCAGTGCAGGAGGTATTCTATTGCATTATTGCAATTACTGGCTCGCAAAGGGTACAAGACAGATACAAAGAAGCTACAATACTGCCAACATGAGGTACTATATTTGGGGCAACTTATTTCTGCAAACAGGAATAAAATTCTACCAGATTGGGTGGTGGCAGTATGCGCCACCCCTAGGCCCAGTACGGTCAAGGAAATGCTGCAGTATTGTTTGGCATGGATCCTAGACTACGTAACCTACACAAGGCCACAGTTAAAAAGTCTGAAGAAATGAATAGACAATTTGAGGACTTGAAAGAAGCTATTTGCATGTCCCATCTTTTAGCAACTCCGGATTATACACAGGAGTTTTATTTATTTTCCCACTCTGATGGACGGCTCATGACTGCAGTATTGACTCAAAAGAGCACAATGGGCGACAAGCCATTGGCTTATTATAGTGGGACACTTGACTCGGTCATGCAGCGACAGTTCGTGTGTGAACAAGCACTCGCAGTGGCTACATTTGTAATAGAGAAAAGTTCCATGATTTTCATGGGGTGCCCTGTTACCTTGTTTGTGGAACATTCACTATTCGCCATTTTGGAAAGGTCTAAATCAACCTTGATGACTCAGAGATCCTCTGCATATGAGATTATAATATCCAAACCTCATATTCATATAGTAAGGTGTAGGACGGTGAATACCGTCACATTTTTGACAGAGGCATCCACTGATGCCTCGGTCAAAAATACTCTCCAGCTCTGAAATCTCTTTATTGGCTCCCAGTGGATGCAAGGATTACATTCAAAACTCTCTGCATTGTCCACAAGGCTTTCTGGGGCCTGGGTCCAAAATACCTTCAGCTATCCCTCCGCAAATAACTCCCCTCTCGAGCTCTTAGCTCCTCTACCTCTAACACCCTCAGGGTCAGTCGTTTTTTCTACGAAACGAGCTGGGGGTAGATCTTTGTCTTTGGCTGGGGCCTTCCTCTGGAACAGCCTCCCTGCCACTCTAAAACTTGAGGAGAACCATCTCTGGTTCTGGAAGAACCTCAAGACCTTCCTCTTTGCTTCCGCCTTGGCCCCCCCTCTCCCCTGCTTATCTGCTCCCTGGCACCGTGCACCTGGCCACCCTCTGTCCTCTGGGCCCAGGTTCCTGCTCACCCTGCCATCCTCCCACACTGCCTCCGGCCACCCCTTGCACTGGGGTCTGTATCTGTACCCATACAGTCCCCCCTTTTTTTTCCTCCTGCACTTATCTTACCTATCTTGTCTGCTGCCTTAACTCAGCACTTGCCACTTGCTGGCTGCACTACCACTTTTGTTGATTTTTTTTATTTATGTATTATTTATTCGGTTCTCCTTCTGCTCCGCTCTTTCCACTTCTCCCCCCCTTCCTTGCACTTTTCTCCTCCCCCTCACCCATGCACTTGCACGTTCTCAATGTCACTGGGCCTAGTAAGATACTTGTTTTGTTCTCCCCTGTTCCCCTCCCTTGCCTTGTCGTTCTCTGAAACACTTGTGTAGGAGCGCGATAGAAATGAAATATCAATACTGATGATGACCTAAAAACGCATGACTGTGCTATATACGAGGGTGAAGAGGAGGGGAAATCTGAAGCTGGAGACAGTGCATTGATGGAAGGAGATACTATACGTTGATGGGTCATCAACAATTGACCAGGAGACGGGACAGAGGCACACAGGGGCGGCAGTGGTGTGTGTTAAAGGGGGGAGCATGAAGTTCTGATCATGAAAAGGTTACCTATGCACCATTCAGCTCAGGCAGCAGAACTTTTCGCTCGCATTGAGAGCCTCTCAAGGGCGGTGTGTCACCATCTACTCAGACTCGGCATATGTCATACAACATTGCATGCAGGTCTGTCTCAGTGGAAGAGGAGTGGGTTTTGGAAGGCAGGTGGCTCTCCAGTGCGGCGTGGAAGGCAGTCGGAAGAACTGATTGAAGCCTTATCATGGCACTCAGCTGTGGCAAATGCTGCCCATACTAATTCCATGGACGAAATCTCAAAGGGCAATGCAGCTGCGGACCAGGGGCCAAGTTGGCAGCCTATCTCCCAGATACAATGTTAACAGTGTATAGTGACCACCCCAGTAGAAAGCAAGACCACAGTTCCATACACAGCATAGCCCATATCACAGATTATAGAGTTGCAAGGGAAAGCGCCTGAGGAGGAAAAGGAGCTATGGTTGCGGAGGGGATGCAAACAGTCTCCCACTGATTTATTGTGGAAGCAGGAGCGTTCTGGGAAGGTGGTGATGCCCCAAGAATTACTCTGTGGCATTTGAGCAACTACATTTGCCCTCCTACAGCTCCAAACAACATATTGTGGCAGATATTCAGGAGGACTGGTTTGTACCAAACCTCCAGGAGAGCATTTCAAAAAAAGCAATACAATGTCTGACATGCCAAGTTTCAGCACAGGGATGACATTACGGATATTAAGAGGTACATTGCCTCGCCCTATGGGGCCGTTCTGTGAACTGCATCTAGATTATGCAGATATGGGGGAAGGTGCAATGGATATAGGTACCTTATTGTAGTGGTTTGCCCCTTTTCAAGGTGGGTGGAGGTAGGACTGTGTGCACACCCAGATGAAAAGTGTGCAGCACGGTTCCTGGTCAGAGAGGTGTTTCAACGATGGGGTGTGTGCAAAGTATTGAGATCAGATAATGGCCCACATTTCTTTAATGCACTATTTCAACATGTTGCAGCACTATTGGGTTAAAACATAGAATGTGCACAATTTACCACTCTCAGCCTAATGGCGTTGTGGCAAGGATCAATGGGATTTTGAAGAGTTAACTGTCAAAATTGTGTTCTGCGTTGAAGAAAAACTGGGTACACTGTTTGCCCTTGGCCCTCTTCAGTTTACGCACAAAGCCTGGTAAGGACCACCATTTGACACCACATGAAATAGTCACAGGCAGGTGCATGCAAAGCCCATACCCACTGTGAGGAAGCGGCAAATGCACATCAAGCAGCGACAATACTAGGAGAGGAATTTAGGGAATATTTAACGGCACTAATACGTGCTATCAAATATATCTCCCGACAGATTTCCCCACCAAGGAGTGAAGAACAGGACATACCGGAAGGGACAGCAACTGCAAACATATCTGCCACAACTGGACCATTATTACCTGGGGAGCTGATCTACGTGAAAAATGTTGCACGTCGATGGAAGAGTCCCAGGTTTCAAGGTCCATATGAGGTGGTGTTCTGGATGCCTCTCACTGTCCGTGTGAAGGAGTTAGAATATTGGGTACATTGCAAAGCTCAATTGACAGATTAAGGACATAATTGATGAAGAAGATGTTTAGTATAGGAACCATGCCAGGGTGGTGTGCAGTGGCACACGCCTGATTTTTCATTTCTTTCTTTTAATTTTTGATTTTATTTTTTAATTTTGTTTAATCTTTTTCTATTTTTTGATTTTTCAATTTTTGAAAGTCTAGAACCTGGCTGGCCCTGGTGGTAAAAGGGTCAGTCTCTCTCTCTCTCTCTCTCTCTTTCTCTCTCTCTCTCTCTCTCTCTCTCTCTCTCTCTCTTTCTCTCTCTCTCTCTCTCTCTCCCCCTCCCTTTCCCCCCCTTTCCCCCTTCTTCTCTCTCTCCTCCTCCCCCTCTCTCCCTCCTCGCTCTCCCTCTCTTTCTTGATAACATATGTTCTCCTCTCCAGGGATAAGCAAGGATGCCTGACCAACGTGTTCAAACCTCTGTTATGTAGGGATAATATTACAATTAATGTAATTCGTTCTAGGAATTATGTATTATGCTTTTTTGTATGACACAGGTTGCGGTTGTCGAGTGTATGAAGATATGTCTGTTATATGGGATGGGCATATCAAGGGGGAGATGGACAGTTACACATAAAGGAAAATAATGCTGGTATGAATATGTCTATGAAAAAAAAGAATAAAACAATGTCTCACTTTTTGCTGGCCACCCTTACAGGTGTAAGTACGAATGACATATGATTTATATAAGGGGTTGGGGTTTCATGCCATTTCTGACATTCAGCATTCAGAGACGTCTAATAGCTGGTACTCCGATATGCGTAAGGGAAGGAATGTGATGAATGAAAGCTGTTACGTGTGTGCACTCCACCAGCATGCGTCAGGGGCACCTAAGGTTTTAGTTCCACATCCAGTCCCTATTATAGAGGCACAATGCCTGGTACATCTTGCACTATGTAGGATAAAGAACACATTCCAGGCACACAGTGTGCAGTTGAGGAACATTGATCTAGACCCAGCGTTATGCAATGTCAGTATGAAATACAGCAATTGTCTACAAGCACCCTATTTTTGCTTGGGAGGTCACTCACATGTCAACAACAAATGGCAGGGCACCACAGTGACGTGCCCGGCAGATGGACTGATCGAGTACAGCAAAGAAACAATAGCACAAGTAGAGACTATGTGTGCGCACATATGGTCCCAATACATCACAAGGCTGAAATGGATTGCAACAATGGAGAAGTCAGTGCGAATACATAGAGACATGGACTATGAACTTCGTTTTAGCAATGAAGGAACAGCTTCTTTTGGCACAAACACACAGTGCAACCACACTTTTGCGTTTCCTGATATGACGAAAGTTATGGCAGCAGTGATGGATTACTACTGGGTGTGTGGCCGACAAGCCTACTTGCACCTCCCACCATTCTGGAGGGGCCCGTGTTCACTGGCCACTCTGCACTCAGAACTACTAGTAATCCCGGAAGAACACCTCAATGGAAAAGAAATGCCTGTCAAGGTGCAAATAGTCACTCCAGTACCTAAAGAAGCAGAAAGGAACTTGCAGATCACACAAGAATTTCGTATGCTGCCAGAAAAAGAACGATTTCAATAGCTGAAAAGAAAGAGATTGAACTGTATCTCGAAACATTCTTCTGCACTGCTCAGGGGAATACCTGATGAGTATCAACTTTTTAGCTCAGCAGAGATTTTCTTTTCATCTTTTTTGGCTCCTGGGTTCAACGCCATCAAAATACAGCTCCGTGCATGGAGACTCATGATGATGCAAAACCGCTACATACTGTATATGTTAACAGCCATAGAAGGTGGAGTGTGTAAAAAGTTGGGAAGCAGCTGCTGCACTTTCGTACCCCCGGAGGATGCTGCTAATGGGTCACTATACCACATCATCGAGGCGGTGCACAATCTAGGTGTTCAAATGAAGAAAGAAGATGGGGTTCACAACACGGATTTAATATCGCTTGCCTTTGATTGGGTCCCATCATGGCTGGGGGCAGCAGTAAAAATACTGGTGCCTGTTATCATATTGTTCTTGGTCCTCTTCTGCACGTGCCAATTGGGTCTCTGATGTTGTGTCAATCTAGTACCTAGTAGTGCAAAGATGATGGTATCAATTGGGGGTTCTAAAACACCTTGTCATACAATTAACAGCAAAACTCAAACTGATATTTTAGGGGTTGTAGATATGTTGGGTGGGGAGGAGTTTGTTACTGTAGAAGTAATGAAAAGGGGGAATGTTGGGAAGGAAAAAGGGTCCTCCCAAATCCCCAAGTGCTTTAGAGTTAGGCAAGACCTCTTTTGGGTGCTAGAACGTACTAGGGGAGAGGAGAGGCACTGGGTAGGCTCTCTCATGCAAATGTAATCACATACACAGATATGGACAGGCAATGAAGAAGGCAGTTATTGTTTAAATAATAAGGCACAATTAACTATTAGCTGGATAGATTTGTAATCTCGGACCCTAGGCATTGTACAATCTTAGTACTGTAGAGGAGTAGAGCTCCTTCCCAGAAACAATGTTGCCTGTGAGATTCTAAAAATGGACTACAGGCGCTTACACAGTGTTCGTCACTAAGGCTAGCACTGGCAGCACACAAACTGACTCACCAGCTGTCTACTGTCCGTCAAGGGTCCATGGAGGGTAAAAATAGGATTACATGTTCTGTGCGACAAAATACAGAATGTGAGAAATTATAAAAATAAAGTGTGACTGAGACGACAGGGCCCAGATAGCATTAGCAGGAGGAGTGAAATATGGACAGAATGAATGAAAATTGTTTGATCACCTTCATTTATATAGCTCATTTTCAGAATATGCAAGATTTAGTCACAATCAAATTCCTTGCATGCCTTATTTGCTTCTATGTCCTTGCAAGAAAGCTCGAAAGACATACATGCTGTTTAGGTTGGAACTCTTGCACACCAAAATGCGGACCAAACACTGGTGCAAGAATGTAGACCTTTCCGGTAATGATATTTGTCGATTTTGTAATCAAACACAAGAAACAATGAAACATGTATTGCTTTTTTGTTCATATTTTGAATAAACTCGTTTTAAAATGATGAAAGAATTTGCACAGGCACACACGTCCTTTGCTATAACTTGCATATGGTTGAAATGTATGTGGAAACTAATAATGCAACAATTCTTGCGACTGTGCGTTTAGTAAATTACATAGAATCCGAGCTTGAACTTAATGTAATGTAAAGGTTCAAACACAAACAATACACTGATCATGATTTATTAATATATTTTATAATTATGAAAAATTGCAAATTATTACATTTTTTATTCAATAGTATGTTGTGATAGTATGTATCTCTATTCTTGTTTATTAATTGTTTTGTGTTGGACTATATTTTTATTCTCGTTTACTAATTGTTTTGTATTGGACTGTTAAAGAGATGTAATGAGTGTATTCATTTGTAAAGGTGCGTTGGCACTAAAAACAGATTTTAATAAAAATATAATAATGAAAATTGTTAATAAAAAAACGTTTAGTTTTCCCTTGGGCTAGGCCTCAAGGTTTGTAAAAGTGTGCAGAGCTACACAGTGTTTTGAAATGAGCTAGCAAAATGTAGAACTGCATGCTTTGACAAAACTGCTGACAACGAAGAAAAAAAGGCTTTGGAGCATCCGTAATATGGAAGGACGGATTGGGATGAAGTCATGGTCCATATCAGCAAACCAGGCCATTATAACCCCCTGCCTGGCACCACTTTGGCAGGTAGGAACGGAAGAGGGACAGGAGAAGACCATTCAGGCAGTAGAGTCCTTTGCTACCATCCTAATTAAACTTATTATGCTTACAACATCAGCTTTTTGCCTTATTTCCCTAGGTAAGCGTAAATAGGGACACCCTTACAAGCTCTTCATTATTATTATTGGTGAGCAACACCCATGGGATACACCTATGGCACCCATGGGTAGGAGTACCCCCAGTGTGTGTTTTTGGACACCTGTGTGTTGCTCACAGCAGGGTATGGGCTGGTGGCAGCTACATGCTAACTTTGCAGGGGCACTGAGTGTCCCACATTTTGTATATCCAGGCCCTGCCATAGGAATTAATGGATTCCTGAACAAAGGCAAGATGGCCACTGAAAGCCTCATGGCTTCCTGCCTTTACCTTCCTGTTTCTCAAAGTCCTGAGAAGCCCTGTGTAAGGAAGGCATGGTATCAACAGTAAGACACACAAGTGACCACAGTTCAAGGGTTTTTATTGAACTTCAAAAAGGGTTTGAAAAACACCTATCTATTTCTAAATCTAAAGATGGGAGCAAGCTACAAGCATCAAATAATAACGCAGTCCTGGTGATGTCTTGTCAAAATAAAAGTACCTATACTAATAAACCTATTGCCAATCCGTACCTCTAAATACAAATAGTGTGGCAAACAATGTTATGCAAAAGAAAAGTGTTCAAGAAAACATATGTCAGGATGTTCAGGCCGTTGGCCTCCCTTCCCCACGTTTTCAGCATGGGACCAGGCGGTACACTTGAGCTTAGCACAGTCTCTGGCACGAGTGTGCAGTTAAACCTTTAGCATCAGGGCCTTCTGTTTCCAAGTCTCTCTGCCTTTCAAAGTCTCTTCTTTCAGAGGGCCTGATGCGACAAATAAACAATAAGTTATTTTCCTTTCATAAGTTCACACTTACTCAACTTTTTAGGTGACTCACTTTTCACCTCGGCTCCCCCTCAGCTGGGCTCAGATCCGGTTTAACACAATGTTCAATCAGTCTCCCTCTGCCAGGCTCAGACCAATGTAATTATCTCTAGCAAAAAACTTATTTTATCCCAAAAGCTTTCAATTGATCTCCCTCGTTTGGGCTCAGACCAACTTAATTCACTTGTCATCAACTGTTAAATTGATCTTCCTCGTTCGAGCTCGGACCAACTTAATTCAGTTTGTGACAGGTTTTGGGGATTGTGGAACAGAGCTCACATGTGGAATCTTTTGGGAGGACTTTGTAGTTGGCTTAGTCTTTTTGTTCTTTTTTTCTAGTCCGGGTTTTGTCTAGAAAGGGGTGCGCCTCCCCTATCGCCACCCTGCCTAGTAGGCAAAGCACCAGGCAGACTGACCCTGGAGAGACCACCCAGTATCAGGAAAAAAAGGGGCAGGCGGGACCAGTAGTTCGTAGGTACGCAGAGCAGGTAAATCCAGAAGAGTGTTGCAGGGTATCGCAGAGCATGCTGGTCCAGGAATATGCAGTAGAATGTTTGCAGAGTAAAATGACCCTGGAATTTGCAGCAGAAGGATGCAGTGCAAGGTAATCCAGGAAGAAGCAGCGGAATAATGCAGAGCAAAGAAATGACAAGGAATGACAGGACCAGGAAGGAAAGAAGGACAAACATTGCGCGGAGTGCAAGAAGCAGGGAGAATCCTGGAAGAAGGGAGGAGGGACAAGAACAGAAGAGAAGCTCTGAGCTAAAAAGTACTGACCGTAACAAGGCAAGGAAGGTACAACCAAGCGTTGAGACGCGAGGTTCGATTGTGTCTCCGGCACATATGAACGCTGTCTGAGAAGCCTAGACAGTGTTCACAGCTATCTAGGAACACTTGCAGCGTCCATCTTGGTGGAAATAATAGCTGCTGTGAGCCACGAACGAGACCTCCAAGCATGCCAAAATGGTCGGGCACAGTGTAAGTCATGACATCATGCTCCCTCCAAAGACCTCGACCACCAGGTTTGCCAGGATGAAGAAGATTAAAACGGCGGACGTGGCGAGGGGCATGTATATTGGAAACAGGCTCCCAAGAACGTTCAGTAGGAGGGTAACCTTTCCAATCAAAAAGGTATTGCAAATGTCCTCTCTGATATCTCGAGTCACATATCCTAGATACCTTGTATTCCAGTTGTTGATCATCAGCTATAACTGGTGGAGGAATTACCGACATTCTTGTAGATGAATGAAATGGCTTTAGAACAGAAGTGTGAAACACAGGATGGATGCGTTTCCAAGAAGCTGGTAACTTTTTTTTAAAACCGGTTTTATTGAAGTTTTACATGTTAAACAACAGCATGTTATACAGTCACATGCATATTGGTTATACAATCACATTTGGTAATTATGAAACTGTTCTTGTTCCCCAACATACCCTCCTGCCCCTCTCTCAACCTCCCTCCCCCCCTTTAATTGCTGCAGTGTCTGTAATTACTAAGTTGCCCTTAAACGTCTACTGTGGTGAATAAGTAACAGTGCGCCTCATTATGACCATGCCGGTCCGGTAACAACGGTGCCTGTAAGCCTACTGGCACTGTTGTTACCAGTCCGGCATAGTATGACTCTGCGGGCAGGTGCCATCCTGCCTGCCAGGTCAGAGCTGGCGGTCGGAACAGCACCCACCCGCGGAGTTTCACTGAAGCACTGGCACCGTTATTAACAGTGTCAGTGCTTCCGTGGTGCCCATTCCCTTTAGAGTCCTATGGGACTCAAATGGGAATGGGGATTAACATTTACCGGTGCCTGACTTCCCAGAACGCCAGCAGAGTAATCCCCCAGTGTTTCCGGCAAGCCAGGCGCCGGTAAATATTGCAAGTCCGGCAGCAACCTGCCGGTTTTACCGGCACGGCTACCACCGGACTTCTAATGAAGCCCAGTGTCTGTAGGGGTCTTTATACCGTCACCAACATTGATTGGGTGGAGCTAAACAGAGTCTGTATTATAGTATTCCATGCTGTTATATCAGTGCTCACGTCAGAGAGGCTTATGTGCGCTGCGTGGCTCCAGACGGTTGTTTCTGCCAGAGCCCATTTTTTAAGATCTCGCCAGCTGTCTTCGATGTTGGGGCCATTTAGGGACTTGCACGGCATCGCTATCCTGTGCTTAGCTAGTGTGACTGCTAAGTCCTTCATCTTGGATATGTGTTGTGTGTGCTGGTGGTGCGTAAAGCGGCCAAGCATACAGACTGTGGTGGTCAGTGGGTTTATGTTAAGGCCTCCTCTGCTCATTTTCTTTGCTACTTCCTCTGAGTATTTCTGTATAGTGGGCCATGACCAGAACATATGTAACATATCCGCATCCGTGTTTGAGCATCTAGGGCATTGTTGTTGGGTCGCCCCCGGGAATTTGGATATCAGGGAAGTAAGATACGCCCTATGTGTTGCATACAATTCAATCAATTGTAGCCTAGGATTCCGGGACACTCGCTTATGGTAGCGCAATATATCTGACCAGTGTTTGTCTTGGGACAGTTCACCTAGGTCTTTTTCCCATTTGGATCTTATAGCCATATCTATGGGGGGTTGGTTGATTAGAAGGAAATTATGTAGCCTAGAGATCTTCTGTGTACTTGCAGCTATGTCGTATAGGGTATCGATTATGGAGTGTGTTTCTATTATCTCACTGTACGTTAGCCATCTGCGTACAATCGCATTCCTAATGCTGCTATACAGCAGATACTGGCCATGGTGGAGGCCTGTGTTGTCCACTATTTCCTGAAAGGGTATAAAGGTAGCATCACAAAGCAAGTCCCCAATCGTGGCAATGCCCTTTGATTCCCAATGTGTTCGAATCCTCCTATGGACTTGGGTTGCTGATGGAAACAGTCACACTAGAGGGATGTGCATAGATAGGGAGGAGGTCCTTGATCCTAATGAGTGTTAACACCCTGTCCCATACTTGTAACCACAGCAGTGTGAGGTATGTGTGCTGTCCAGGATGTGGCCTTTTGTGCCTTAATAATTCCTTAAGGAAGAAGCACGGTTCCGTGGGTTGAAGTAGCTGTATGTCTGAGTTAGGTGCATCTGCCAGCCAGTTCACTATATGTTGTAGTTTCCCTGCCAGGTAATAGTGTTCAAAGCAGTGTACTCTAATGCCGCCCTCTTCGTGTGGTCTTTGCAATGAAGTCAATGCTAATCTCCATCTGCCAATTTTCCACAAGAATTCTCTACATAGGGAGTCTATAGTTTTGAAAAAGGACATGGGTATGTTGTATGGTATGTTTGTGAAGTAATGTAAAAGCCTCCAGAGGGCAACCATTTTTAGTAGCGCCGCTCTGCCCATTAGTGAGAGGGGTAGTTTGTTCCAAAACCTCATTGAACTCCTTATGCAATCAAGGGCCTTTAGGGTATTGTTGTTATCTTCCTGGGTGGGGTTGTGGTATATATCAATCCCTAGGTAGCCAAATGTGGAAACGGACCATTTCAAGGCCAGTATCGGGAGTTTGTGTTGTTGTTGTATCTTTGCCATTGCTGCTATTGGGAACAGGGATAATTTTTCCAAACTGATCGCAATGCCAGAAAGTCATGAGAAGTGCGTGAGGGTTTCTAGAATAGGTTTGAAGTGATCCTCCAGCTTTTGCACGTATATGAGCGTGTCATCAGCGTACAAGGTGAGCTGATGGTTCCATGAACTAGTATGTCTGCTTCCCTATATTCTGTCCTCATATGTCGTCACCGGTTCCATGGCCAGTTTATACAGTAGGAGCAGCCCTGCCTGGTGCCTTTCTCCAGTACCCAGAGGCTTGAAAAGTATCTACCTGTCTTAACTCTGGCTGTGGGAATAGTGTATAATAGTTCGACCCATCGCAGGTAGTTTGGGCCGAAGTCAAACCTGCGCAACATAGCATATAACCATTCCCATTTGATAGAATGAAATGCCTTCACTGCGTCTAGTGTTGCAATGGCCGTGGTATGTCCCAGGAGGCGGTGCTATACATGTTATGATGTAGGCGTCGTAGCTTCGACGACATGTTTCTGCCTGGTACATAACCGGTTTGGTCTGGGTGCACCAGCATATGTATTACTCTTTTCAATCTGTAGGCTAGTGCCGTCGTGAGGATTTTGATGTCCTGATTAAGCATGGACAGGGGCCGGGGCGTGGCTACGAGAGCCATGTAGGAGGACGCGTTCTGGAGGAGCTCCCGAGATCCTACAATGATCCGGGCAAATATGTGCGTTAAGATGGACCACTGACCATCGACGATACACATGCCGGTGTGTGAAAGTGTGGGCTACGCATGGGGAACTTCTGGATGGTACAGGAGTGACGACGACGGAGATCGGTGCGGATGAGTTAAGGACGCTGGGGACAAAGGACGACTCAAAATGGCCGACCAGGGTCCGGAACAAGGATAGAAGTGAGCCGCACGGTGACCCAGCGGAGGAGGCGCACTGCGCGCACACTTGTCATTTGAGCAGACTACAGTTTCCCTGGGTCATGTCGAATAGGTCGGTGCGGCCGAATCGCGAAGCAGCCCACCCTGGACGACTTCACTAGGACGTCCCCGGGCCAGGACACCACCAAGAGCAAGGATGCGCTGGCTGCGAGCGGCACAATGGGCCTCATTACGAGTCCGGCGTTAACCGAGGCGGTAAAACCGCCTGGTTAACGCCGGACTCGTATTACCATTCCGCCTCCGTGATTCCCGGAATTACCGGGGCATCACAACCCCGGCTTTCCGGGAATCACGGAGGCGGAATGGTGTAAATCCCCATTCCCATTGAGTCCTATGGGACTCAATGGGAATCGGGATCATGGAAACACCGGCAGCATCTTGTAATGCTGCCGGTGTTTCCTCGTCCGCCTGCAGGCGGGCGGTGTTAAACCCGCCAGGTCAGACCTGGCGGGAACATCACCTCCCGCCTGCAGGGGTCGGGATCAGGCGGTCCGGAAACAACGGTGGCGGCGGGTTTACCGCCACCGTTATTTCCAGACCGCAAGGGTCGTCATGAGGCCCAATGTCTTCGGGCTCCAACCAAGAGATCCTGGCGGCGATTGCGGATCTAAGGGCGTCCTGGGAATCTAAGCTGGAACTGGCCGTCACCGAACTAAAAACGGCACTGGACCTCAAGGTCGGAGAGGTTCAAGAGGATGTTAACTTGCTCCGACAGGATGTTAGGGCCTTGGCGGAGCGCACAGAGTCCCTTGAGAAGGAAGTTGGCCCGAATACTGCAGATTGCGCCTCCCATAAAGCCAACTTGCACGCCCTGATACAAAGAGTGGGCAACCTGGAGAGCAGAGCGGAGGAGGCGGAAGGACGAGCCCGTCGCAACAACATCCGCATCGTTGGCCTGCCGGAGGGGATGGAGGGCCGTGACCCTACGGAATTCATCGAATCCATGTTATTACAAGAAATATCCGGAGGGGCCCTATCCCAAGGATTTGCAGTAGAAAGGGCACACAGAGCCCTAACGAGGAGGCCGCCGCCGGGGAACCCGCCTAGGCCTATGATCGCCAAAATTCTTAACTACCGCGACCGGGAGAGGATACTGGAACACTTTCGAAAAGGAGGGACGATCACGAGAGGGGCAGCAAACATCACGGCTTACCCGGATTATACCCTGACTGTACAGCGTAGTCGCATGAATTTCGGGTCAGTAAAGCGGAGACTGAGAGAAGCGGGCCACAAATACATGTTACTTTATCCCGCAAAATTGAAGGTCATTCATGCACATAAAACTTTGTTTTTTGAGACCCCGGAGGATGCCATGGGATGGCTCGATGTACAGGGATGCCCCCAGGAATCAGCAGATCGGACGAGAAAGGGCTCGGAAGAGACACAGGAGGCATAAAAATGGCGTCGCAAGATGGCGTGGCACGTGGGACTTGAATATAGTCGTTTGCGAAGCCTTCGGTAAAGAAGGTCAGATGATTGCACTGTTTGTCATGGGCACTGTGATTAATGTTTACTTGAACGGGAGCCTTATGGAACGATTCTCTTTACCCCACGATAGCTTTAGTTGGGTGGCCATTAGGGCGACCTCACCCTACTGAGCTCCGGGCATCGATCGGTGCTTGCGGGGCTAGATGTGGGGGTGCCTGAGCTCCGAGGCTGGAGCTGGGCAGCAGTTGGGGTGTGTGATGTTGGGGAAAGAACGGGGGGGGAGGGGAGGGAAGTTGGGGTTTTGCTGTGTATATAGTTAAGGGGGGTTTGAGCTGGTACGAGGAGCTATTGGAACGAGATGCCATCTGTATCACGTGGGCAAAGGGGAGTCGCTACATGGGAGGCAGGAAGATACGCATGTGCCATGGGAGACCTTAAGATTGTCACCTGGAATGTCAGGGGACTTAACAGCTATTTAAAAAGGAACAAAGTCATGTTGTACCTTAAAAGACAGAGGATTGACATTGCGCTGCTGCAGGAAACACACCTGACCCAACATAAGTTGGAACTGGTGGGGAAAAAGTGGAGAGGCACGGTAGTGGGCTCTCCGTACTCTGCCTATGCTAGGGGAGTGCTGATCTGGGTGGCACCGCACGTTCCGCTCAGAATCACACGGGAGGTGGTGGACAGGGCAGGCTGGTCTTGCTGAGGGCCTTGGTAGAGAACAAAGAGGTGTGCATTATCAACACATATGCCCCCAACCAGAACACTGCCACGTACTTCAGAACCCTATGCACTCACCTGGGTGCGTGTGTGGGGGGAGCGATTATTTGGGGAGGGGACTTTAACTGCGTTCTCGACCCAAGGGCAGACAGGTCTGATGACAAGATTGATCGGCCCACCCCGGCGGCCAGGGTATTACAGGCATTACTGGATGACTTTGGGCTGGCGGATGTTTGGAGACTGAAACACCCTAATGCCTCGCAGTACTCTCACTATTCTGCTCCGCAGCACTTACACATGAGATTGGATTCTTTTTTTGCCACGTCGGATGTGGTGATAGCGACCACTCAAATAGAATATAGAGCAAGGGTCCTGTCGGACCACTCGCCCCTGGCGCTGACCTGGCAGTACTGTCGCCCCAGGGCGCGGATACCTACATGGCGCCTCCGTGCGGAGGCGCTTAGAGACTCAGTCTTCAGGGAGGACATCAGGGATGCGATCTTGCGGTACTTTGAGGTGAACACGGGCAGTGTGGATTCAGCGAGCACACTTTGGGAGGCCTTCAAGGTTGTGTTGTGGGGTGCTGCCATTTCCAAGTCAAAGGGCCTGCAGGTTGGGGTCCTAACAGAACTAGAGAAGGCAGAGAGGCAACTGGAGCGCGAAAGCAACAGGGCAGGAGGGGACGCAGATTTAGTACTCGAGCTGCAGCAGAGGTGTGCGGAGCTTTGGGAAAGGCTCTGCAACCTTAACTACAGAAAATATGTCGAGAGGCAGCATGCGGGTGGGGACAAAACTGGCCGCTTGCTGGCATGGTTATATAAGAGGGAAACCCCCAGGCCTCCGATTAGGATGATAACCAGTGAGAACAGGGAGGAGGTTGACACCCAAGAAGGAGTCAATGAGGCCTTTTTTGACTATTATAGAATACTGTATGAGGACAGAGGAGGAGAAAACCAGGAAGAGATCAGAGACACATTGAAAGACATGGAACTACCTAGGATTAGTGACGAAGAAAGGGAGGAGCTAGATGCACCTATTACTCTGGATGAACTAGAGGAGGTGGTGAAACGACTGCCCACCTGCAAGACCCCGGGCACGGACGGATTCCCGGGTGAGTTTTATAAAGTATATAGGGCAGAGACACTCCCCCCTATGCTAGAGATGTTCAATGAATCTTTCGAGAAGGGTCAGCTACCAGATACGCTTAGAGAAGCACTAATCGTGCCGCTCCCCAAGCCTAACAAACCGGGACAATGCTGCGGCTCGTATAGGCCGCTGTCAATGTTGAACCAGGACAGCAAGATCCTGATGGCGGTCCTAGCTAATAGGCTACGAAGGGTCATTAGTAAATTGATACACCCGGATCAGACAGGCTATGTCCCCAATAGAAATATAACTCACAACCACAGGCGACTCCACCGGGTGATTGAAGAGGGGAACGGAAGTGATGAAGAGATGGTGGTGGTGTCCCTAGATGCAGTCAAGGCTTTTGATTCGGTGAGGTGGCCGTGGTTGCTGGCGGCCCTGGGGGAGTACGGGTTCGGGCCGGGTTATGTTAGGTGGGCGGAATTGTTGTACAGCGAACCACTGGCCAGAGTGCGCACGGGATCAGTGATATCTAAGAGGTGGCAACTCAGTAGAGGCACCAGACAAGGCTGCCCCTGGTCCCCGATGTTATACATCCTAGCCCTGGAGCCCTTAGCTGTGTACCTCAGACAACAATATGACTTGGTTGGCATCGAGGTGGGAGGAGAGAATCATTTAATATCCTTATACGCTGACGATTTGTTACTGTATTTAAAATATCCGGAGGAAAACCTCCAGTACATTTTAGAGGTCATGGAAAAGTATGCAGAATTGTCCGGCATAGCGGTTAACCCCAGTAAATCGAGCATGTTTCCATTGGGGAGCTACACAGGAGTCCCTCCGGAACGATTACCGGTGTTGTCCGTGCCTTGGGCAGCTGGTTCTTTCCGCTACCTCGGAATTGATGTATATCACACTGTGGAGGGGGAACAGTTGCACAATACTGAGGTGGCTGTGAAGAAAATCTGCACGAACATGAAGTTTTGGGAGAAGCTGCCGCTGGCAATGATGGGGCGGGGGCGATGCTCAAAATGGTGGTCCTGCCTAGGCTGTTGCACTTTTTCAGTAATATACCATACCTGATACCCAAGAAGTTCTTTGTCAAACTTAACAGCATGTGTAGGGACTTCCTGTGGCACGGCACCCGCAATAGAGTGGCGCTATGGAAGCTACAGAACTTCCATGATAGAGGAGGCATCAAGCTGCCGAACTTTGAGGCCTATTATGTGGCCAGCCAATTGCAATATGTGACTAAATGGCTTTCTGATGAAGAAACTCCTGAGTCTAGGCTGGTTGGGCGGGACTGCGCCCCGTTTTACCTAAAAGAGATCATCTGGGTCCCTAGACCAGACTTGAATGAACGCCCGAGTATGTTGTTGCTAGGGTGGAAGATGTGGCGCAGAGCATGCCAATTGATAGAGATCCCGTGCCCGTGTTCCCCACAGGTGCCGCTAGTTGCCTTAACTAAGGGGGACAGCCAGCTTAGGATGATAATTAGGACATACTGGGAATCGGTAGGGCTGGCCACATTGGGAGACATATGGCAAGAAGGGGCTATTAGAGAATTCGAAGACCTGGGAGAAGAAACAGGGTTGCATGGGGGCCAATATGTGACGTACCTTAGGCTGGTACAGATTATCCGTAAAACCTGGCCGGAGACGGTGCTGGCGGAAGAACCAGACGCTCTGATTGGAACGATATATGATATATCAGAGGGCGGGCACGAGATCTCTAGATTATACGAGGTGGTGATGACCCGGGTGGGGAAGGATTTGATGGACTTGAGGTTGGACTGGGAAGCGGAGGTGGGGGCGCAGATGACCGATGGGATGTGGGAACGGGCCATGGGTTACCATAAGAAAGTGTACAGGAATGCTAGATTACAGCAAATACAGCTATACATTACGCATAGAGCATATATGACCCCGAGGAGAATATCCAAGTTTGCAGGCGCAGGAAGACAAGCATGTCCGAAATACGATGAGGTAGACGCAGACATGACACACATGTTCTGGTCCTGCCCAGTGCTTGAAGTCTTTTGGGGGGGAGTGGCACGGAAGCTAGCGGATAGGGGGGTCCCGCTACGCATAGATACGGCCTGGGCCTGCCTCCTGGGAGGGTTCCCCAGACTACGGAACACCAAACATCTTGGGAAACTGAGGGACCTGGCGTATGTGCTTGCTAAAAGAAGGATAGCCATGAGTTGGAAGCAATGCCACAAGCCACGGATAGAGGCATGGTGGCGGGACTTGCAGAAATGGGCGGAGGCTGAAACGGTGGTATGGCAACAAGCATGTAGCAATTGCGGGGAGGAAGATGTGGGTAACCTGGCGGCTTGGAGGATGTTAATTACAGGACTGTTTGGCACTGCAGTGGACCCTGCAGCTCCGGAAGGAAGCGACACCCAGCCACACGTAGTAGATACAGAACCGTAAGGTTGATAAGCTCTTGAGCGGGGGGAGGGGTTTGGGGTGCAGTAACATGTGTTAACTGATGTTTACGGTTCTATTGTACACAATGCTGCAAGTTTGGTTTGTATTGTTTTATTCTCAAAATAAAAAATTAAAAAAAAAAAAAAAAAAAACATGGACAGGGGCCTATAAGAAGTACACTCTTGTGGAGGTTTATTGGGTTTCAGAAGCAGTATAACCACTGATTCTCTAAGACTTGGTGGGAGGATACCCGATTCATAAGCTTCATTCAACGTGTTTACAAGGTGTGGGGCAATTCAGTGGTAAATGCTTTATAAAATTTGCCGGGCAAGCCATCTGTGTCTGGGGTTTTACCTGTAGGTAATGTTCTTATTGTATCCACCAATTCTTCTACCGTGATTGGGGAGTGTAGTACCCTTATCTCCTGATCTAGTCTGGGAAGGTGTATGCCTCCCAGCACTTCCTCTATTTCCGCCTTGTTGGGTTTGAAGTATTCATGATATAGGCTGTAATAGAAGTTTCGAAATACCTTGTTGATGCCCACTTGTGTATTGCATGGGGTGCCCTGTTGTGTAAGAATTGAGTGGATAGGTGTACCTTGTTCTTCGCTCTTGTATAGCCAGGCTAGTAATCTTCCTGGCTTATCCCCTTCTGCGTGCTGTCTCTCTATGTATTTGTTGTAACTATACTTGCCCAGCCTATCCCAATTGTCTAGGCATTGTTGGCGCAGTGTTAGTTTTTCCCTATTCTTCTTTTCCTGGTCTAGATGGGATTGAGTGAGTCTTTGCAGTGCTTCCTCCATAGACGTAAGTTCTCTACAGATTGTGGCTTGGACACTCCCCGAGCTGGCAATAGCGGTACCTCTGACCAACTTTTAAAGCTTCCCACAATGTGCTTGCGCTAGCAACACTACCCTCATTGTGTTGGAAGTATTCAGTAATGCTAGCCTTGATGGCTTCACAAAAAGGGGTATCTTGTAGGGCTTTGCTCCTAAGCTTCCATGTTGGAATTTGGGGCCTAGGGGATGCATATTGCCATGTCGACAACAAGGGGGCATGGTCCAACAGAACGTAACATTTGTATTCTACCCGTGACAACTCCTTCAGCAGTACCCTACCTCCAAAAAAGTAATCCAGCCTGGTTTGGACATTGTGCGGAGCAGGAGTATGAGAGTATTGCCTACTGTGCGGGTGTAAGGTTCTCCAAACATCAACTAGTTAAAAGTCTGTCAAGAGTGTCTGTAGGGTTCTAGCTGGTGGGGTAGGTCTTTGGAATTTTGCGTCTGATCTGTCTACCTTGGGGTTCAAGACGCAATTGAAATCTCCCCCCGATATGATATTCCTGAAAACAATCACCCAGCATTATAGCCCATGCTCGGGCGTAACCGCTTTTCGCCTACTCCCATGAGGCCAAGTCTCTGGTTGTGTGCGTAGCGGACAGATGCAAAAACAAGCGTTCCGTGAAGAAAAAACTCTGCGGGGGGAGCAGTAGCTCGGGTACCAGACACTACTTCCGGACTGTGGTATAGCCATTAGGTGGGTCCTGCACTCGTGCAAACTTGAGTAGCTGCTGCGGTCAGCGAAAATGGCTGTTGCCCTGTTCCTTCGATACCCTTGGGGACAATACCTGAGTAGTAACAGATTATGCATTGCACAGAGTACTGTGCATTAGGTCTGTTCCCAGTTTGTGTTCTTGCTAGTGACGTAGGAAACCTAGTGTTAAGGTGGGATGGTGCGGTCTTCCGTACAAGGATCGATCTGTTCCATGTCCATCCACTTCTGTGCCTCTTCTGGGTGATCGAAGAATAAGGCGCCGTTCTTGTACAGGATCTTTAAACGCGCTGGGTATGTTAAAAAAAACATATTTTTCAAGCCTGCTTTGCCGAGTCTGGCTTTGACCATGGAGAAGTGTGCTCTGTTCTTCTGGACTTGAAAGGCTTAGTCCGGGTACACCGCCAGGTTTGACAACGCCCTCCGTATTATGCCTCCTTGCCTCGAGTAAGAAAGGATCTTGTCCCTATCTTTGTAGTTCAGGACATTTGCAATAATAGGACGCGGGGGAGCACCTGGTGGCGGTTTCTTTGCAAGGGCTCTGTGCGCTCTCTATTGTGAAGCCTTGCGAAAGGTTCCCCGGCCCAATCTCTTATAATAACATATTCTCAATGTACGTTGTGGGGTCGGTCCCTTCTCCCTCAGGTAGGCCGACAATGCAAACGTTGTTTCTTCGGGCCCAGCCATTGGCGTCTTCTGCTCTGTTGTCCAACAGTTCCACCTTTTGCTGCATGATGCAGATTTGGGCATCGGTCTCGTGGGTTATCGCGTTGTTTTTCGTCAGTTCTTTTTCCAATTCTGTAGTCCATTCCGATACTTTTCGAACATCTTGGTGCAATCGACCCACATCGACAAAGCCAGCGTCTATTTTTTACCCTAAATAGGTCTTTAACTCTGCAATGGCTAGCAGGGTTTGGTTGTCCTCTCTGTCGGCTTTGGTATCCTTGCTCAATGTTGCTGCTGTGGCGTTTGCAGGGTCTTGCGTAAGTTTGCATAACTATCCATCGTATTCTGGTTTCCTTTGGTTTTAGCTGCTTTGGAAGGCATTTGCACTGGATTGCCCTTTGCCGTGGGGTGCTGAAGTTCTCAGTGTTTGGTGGACCTGTCCAACTGTAGGCAGTGGCGCACGTCAGGTTGCACTACTGGTCCGCAGGGCTTCTGACCGTGGCTATTCTTTCTTCGGTGAAGGTAGTACTGAGTGGTGGGTATCATGGCACTATTTTACAGGGTATAATATATATATAATATATTTCATCAAAAGAAGGGACATATACATACTTAATGACAAAACATGTTACCCTCAGAAATCTGAACACTGCCACCAGACACTCAGCAAATGTGGGCTGTGTGTGATCTAATTAATAACGTATACCAACAATTTTCACTTAAATGTCATATTTTAATTCATTTACTTAATCGCACAAGTATCAAAAAACATTTTTTTTAAAAATACATTTACAGCACATAAAAAAGTATACAATGTTAAAAGTAGTTATTCCACCACACAGAGTCAAGTTTTACAAATACTTGAAACACTACGCAGTAGCAACTCAATTCCTCTTGCTTCCTACTGCGTACAAAAGTTGGCCCAACTTATATAAGTTTCTGTCGTTGATGTTACTATTTACTGGACATTCTTCAGGGGCAGAAATGTGTCTGGTGCTTCCTGTAGACTTAACAAATCCAAAGCTGTGTATTGCTACCCAGCAAGCCCAGATGCACTCAACAGGGACAATAAGTACCCTCTATTTTAAATCAAAATTCATTTAAACATTTGGCGCCAACAGGGCGTAAATTCTACGGTGTACAAACACCGCCTAAGTTTCTCTAGTTTCCAAAAGAAAATGTCTTTACAAAATTTAACGATGTTAATAAGGATAAATTGTAAACACAGGTGTAAAATGAATGGAACAATCAGAACCAAGACATTAAAGTTAACTTTTGGATTTTAATCCTCTTAATCCAATAAATCGTACATGAATAAACAAAAAGTAGTACGATCAGTGTACTCTATTTACATATGGAAAGAGCACTTGTGGGTGTTCTATATAACACAAGTAGGAACAAACGGCGTAGATAGAAAACAGCTTGTATAGAGCAGCACAATTTCAAATCTGTATAGCAGTTTACAGTTTACAAAGCTCTAAATGCATAGGTTCAACCATTCAACAATTTACAAATGAAGTCTCATATTTAGATATAACAAATGAGACCGACGCGTTTCGGTTCAAAGAACCATCTTCAGGGGATAGACTTCATTTTTCATATTCATAACCATTAAGTCATAGCACAGTCTCTGTGGAGTAGTAAAAGAAAGAAGATTTTTCAGTAGAACTCTTCAGTTTGTAAGAAATCCATTATCAAAGTGAAAAGAGTCAAAGTCACTAAGCTTGCTGATACAAGAGCCGAGACACAGAAAAGAAATCCAGTCAAAAAGCAATGGGTAGCCGAATGCCACAGATTGCTAGGATATCTGTGGGGGTAAGATCAAAAGACCATCCATTTAGAAAAGCCAGATGGCTAACAGTCCATAGTCGAACAATCAAGTAGAAAAGTAAACGGGCGGCAAAAGTACCAAATTAGGGGCGATATAAGTGCAGTAACAAATGAAGGCCCATACATGCAAACCGTAACGAGTAACGGAGGTAGAGACATCAATTAAGCCACACATGTGGAGAAATGCATGAAGTTTAGGGGTAGCTGCACACCAACTCAAAAAGTGTACATCAGAAACGAGCACACTAACACAGTCAGCAAATCTCTTCAGAGCGAGTAACGTGAACCGGGATATTCCGAGTGTGACAAGTAATAGAGGGAAACAGATAGCTTACCTTCGGATGCGTGAGAAAACAGATCATCTCGCCGCAGCCGTGCGCGCAAATTGACTCTGTTCACACAATCCAAACAAAAGCGTCGCCTTGGTAAACTCGCGCATGCGCCTGAGTGCACCAAGGCGACATCCATCTTGGTATGGGAAAAAACGAGTGTGGCGTAACCCTGGAGATAATGAAACAAACCACAGTGACAATGTCACCGAGACAGAGCGGTCAGTGGGCCGGGCAGTATCGCATGGGAGGAAAACAAAGGGACATAAAATAAGTCATCATGAAGGTATGGAAAGAGTGTAAAGGGAACGCGCACGTGGGGGCAGCAACCGTAGCTCAGAGGAACTACGGTGTGCCCCCACGGCACGGAGGTAAACACAGTTCAAAGATCTATCAGCAGCCGTCAGCCAGCAAGTGTAAAAGGCAACACATAGGTCTAAGGTACAACTAGGAACGGAAGCAGCAGGAGATACAACTAGTGGGGTCTAAACCCAATAAACAAATCAAGTGGAGCAAAGTAATCACACAATGTATAAAAAGCTTGAAGGGATCCTTAGAAAGGATGGGCGCTGGCAAAGGTACAGCATCCTGACCCACAACTAAAGCGAAGGCTAAAAAGATGACTAGACAGGTAACATCAGTCGGGGAGAAACTATGGTCATCGGGCGAGTAAAAAGATAAAATCAACCACAAGAAGGGGCAAAGAGAGTCACCTTGAAGCGATGGAATAAGTACAACAGTCCGCCATGTGAAAAGTCCATGTTCAGATGGTGTATGTTGTCAGATTTGAGACATAACAATACTCATGAACAGAAAGGGTAGGCGGTGCTATTAAGATGACATGTTATTGACATGTTATTACGAGCAAAGCATACCAATAAACAGTTTTCCAAACACATAAATTTACACAAAACACATAAGGTCGAATTCGGTATTCATGCCACGTGGGCTCAACGAGTCCAACAGTTCAATCCACAAAATCTCCTGTTGCAACAGTTTACGCTGCACATCACCTCCCCTGCTTCCTGCTGTGATTTGCTCCAAGATAACATTTCAATTGTGCAATGGTGTGCCGTGCTTCAGTAAAGTGTAGTGATACTGGTGACTTGAGACTCTTAGTACGAATATTCGATTTGTGTTCAGACCATCTAACTTTAACTTTTCTGGTGGTCATGACCACGTAATGGACATTTTAATGCATAAATAACATTTTGAGCATCACATGTGCACGAGTGTTTGAGAAAAATGGGTTTACCAGAGTGGGGGTGTGATATGCGGTTGCCCTTAATGATGTTACCGCAATGTTGGCAATTGTAACATGGAATGGTACCCTTAAACACTTTCTGTGGACTAGAAGATGGAATTTCAGCTTTGACAAGGCTCTTGCGTAATGACCTACTATTCCTGTAGGCAAAAGTTGGAGATTCATGAAACAGTTGCTGTAATTGTGGATCCATTCTAAACATGCTCCAGTTCTTTTTGATGACCCTCTTAATCTTCATGCTCTGCATGGAATAGGTAGTCACGTAAACTAGTGCTTCGCCCGACTTGGGTGGTTTTGGAGTCAGTAATGTCTCTCTCCCAGTGCTTCTGACTTTGTTTGCGACTTATTTGTTTGTACACCGTAGAATTTACGCCCTGTTGGCGCCAAATGTTTAAATGAATTTTGATTTAAAATAGAGGGTACTTATTGTCCCTGTTGAGTGCATCTGGGCTTGCTGGGTAGCAATACACAGCTTTGGATTTGTTTGGTTTTCTCTGTCCCAAGTGGCCTTGTGACGACAGCCCGATTGCACCAGAAGTCTTTGTATAACATTTGCACACTATTTCTTGTTGATACATTCTTATTCACAATCCTTCCACTCTCAAACCTTTATTTAACTTGTCTGTGCACCCCTATACTTCTCTCTTTTGCTTCCTGTAGACTTCTCTATTGTTTCCTCTATGGTCCCGGTTCCTATAACTCGGTCCCATAAACAGCTTCTCTCTCTTGGGAAAGATTATTGAATCTCTCTTGTAACCAAACAAACCCAGAACAATGCGTCAACAATGCGGGTCATTTATTGGATCTTCATATAACTAATCTGTAGGGGATTGGTAGTATCTAGGACCTGCAGTCTCCAGTTTGGAATCCCAATCCCAGGCTGTCTGTCCACTCAATGGATAGGTAAGCGTCTAACCTCTCACAAGCAATTCTCTGGCATGTATCCAGTCTGCTGTTCAGTCCAGTGTGGGGCAACCCACAAATGAAATAACACTATTTTACAGGGAGCATTTCCCGTAAGTTCCCCAGCCACCAGGTGCAACTTCAAGTTCTGGATGAAAAAGTGGCCTGTTGGCGCAAGTGCCGCCGGGGGCCTCGATTTTGAGTTTAACTGATGACCAGAGGCACTCCCCTGCAACGAAAATACAAATACCTGGTGTGGTCTGAGTTGGCGCCTCGTCTATCTTCCCTCTGCTTTATTATGTGCAAAGGCTCCTCCTTTGCTGTGCTAAATTGATGGACCACATAGCCCACGTGGGCTCGCCACTGCCCACAACATTGTAAATAGTGTGCTGAAACCTGAAAGTGTCCTGGCGGGCTCGATGGCTTATGAAAGGCTTTTTGGCTGCAGAACACCGCCAAGACACAGCGGGCCTCATTACGAGGTTGGAGGTAACCATGGCGTTATTAGCACCATGGATGCCTCCAAAACCTTACCTACTCCGCCATGGTGAATGGAGCTATTACCGGCCCATTCCAAGGTTGGTGGGACCGGTAATTCCCCCATGGGGCTCAATGGGAATGGGGAAGGCGCTAATAACTGTACCGTTTTTAGCTCCAGAGTCCCTTTGCAGGTCCTGTCCTTAACGCCTGGAAAAACCAGGCGTTAAGGGAGGACCCGCAAAGGGAACTCGTAGTAGGGCGGTAAGGGATTACCGGCACCGGTGCCCTTACTGCTGCCAGTAATCCCTTACTGCCCACCTTGTAATGAGGCCCAGCATGTGCTGAGGGACACTGAGCTTCGTGCTTATTAGGTCAGCTGTAGCACTGTGCAGAGCCACGCGCTAGCACACGCTGGGTTCAATATAGTTTGCTCAGCTCGCGTTTAAGTCACTGCCCGGATATGTTTGTTCCTTTCTGGTCAGGGAGCTTGCGTGTGCCGTCAGTGTCCACAGCCACGTCAGCTTCTCCTCACCCGGGGGACCCGCTCAACATGTATTTTGTATTTGTATTTGATTTATTTATATAGCGCACCAGGCCCAAAGGCATCCGGCGCATCACCTAGGTTACAACAAAGTATAAGCATAAACAAAAGCATTTACAAAATTATATACATAAGCAGATTGTGAAGGACAGTTAATTACATATTTACACAGGAGTGAGCCGTAGGCCACAGCATAAGAGGTAGCTAACGAGCGGTCTGAATCAGGGGCAGGTCTTGGGAAGACAACCAGGTTTTAGCCTTGCTTTTGAAAGCCAGAAAGGTTGGTTCAGCTCCAAATGAGTTGGGGAGCGAGTTCCTGAGTTTCGCCGCCATGACTGGGAAACTGATCCCACCAGATCTCTAAAGGTTGAAACAGGGTATGGATAGGCAGTTGGTCCGGGCACTTCTGAGGGGTCTGTTGGAAGTGTGGATAGAGAATCTATTGGCCAGATAGCTGGAGGCTTGGTCGGTGAGGCATTTATGAGTTAGAGCAAGTGTTTTCAGAGAGATTCTTTGTGTTACTGGGAGCCATCGGATGCTTCGTCTGGTGTCAGAAATGTGTTAGTTCCTGGGGATATTTAGTGCAGCTATAATGGCATTGTTTTGGATGATCTGTAGCTTATTGATATTGCAAAGGTTGGTGCCAAGATAAAGGTCATTGCAATAGTCGATTTTGCACATCACCAGTATCCTAGCTAGTGTATTGTATCACAGGGAAAAGGTAAACTCCCAAATATTTTGTTGTAGGGGGATCAATTCTTAAACGGGAGTGTAAATACAGTCTAACACAAAAGGAAGAATTGATTACCCTTCTCTACACAGGACTGAAAGTGAGAGATGGAAGTGGTTTTTACACAATGTTTAACATACAAATGACATGGAGATCACTTACTCGGTGGATACCAAGAAAACAGTACAAAAGAATCAGAACAAAATAGAGCTATTTTAATAAAAATGGTACACAACTTAAAAGAACAGTGTTAAAGAACGACGTCCTGATCGCGTATTTCACAACTCGCCCCATTCACTGGCGTGTCGCCATTATACGGCTCCGTGGAAACTACTGTATTCCTCGGCCCTAGCACTGACCGATTATTACTCGGCAGTAAGTTAGCACCACTACACTTCAAAATCACGGGGCATCCTTGCAGCACTCTCTACAATTTTCCAGCTTGCTGTCTTTAAACGGCTTTCTGAAAACATCAGTCTGATCACACAGGTTTATCTAGTTGCCTTAATACAGATCTGTTGTTAGTGTGCATAACTCTGGAGGGTCCTCCTACCAATCCACCACTTGTGGGCTGTGTAGATTTCGTTATCTTCAGCACCCAGAAGCATATCTTGATTGCAGACATGACGCTCTGAAGTGCTTCACCACCTGCTACACTTGAAAGACAAGACGTCCCCTGCCACCTCCTCAATATTGGTTTCTCCCTTGTGGCACTCCTAAAGAAATTATACAGATTGACCTATTCACGTCAACCCTTTTTTTCTCACCTAGCCTGGAAAAGAAAATCAGTGATGCTGTGTTAGAACACCTACTTGTGCGGGGCGACGAGGCTCTAGGGGGCGTGCTGGTTCCTGGCAGTTGTACCCACGTCTCAGGCTGTGGAGACGTCGCACCGCTCTGGGCACATTTCCCCGGCGGAGTTACTCTGTCCTGACCCGTGTAGGGCACGGGTGCCGTTCGCGTAACTGTTCGAGCGAGTTTGCGTTCCAAGACTCGTTCGCGCAGCGGCATCCATTCGCACATGCGCATTGCAGCGCGGTCCAAGCCTCGGTTTCACACAGGACCGCTACTTAAGCGATCCGATTCAGTTCTTCATCGCGTCTCAACGCGGTTGGTTCCCTTCCGCTACGCTTCCTGATTCTGGGGTTCTGGGTCTTGATCCTGGTCCTGGGTTGGGTCCTTTCCTTTTCCTCTTCTGATCAGGCAGCCTTCTTCCCTCCCCTTTCCTGTTCTCCTGTGTTTCTCTGGTCCCTTCCTCCTGGTTCCCTCCTGCTCCTTCTATTGCCTAACTTGCTCGCCTGTGCTGGGGTTCCTGTGGTCCTGGCCCGCTTCTCCGGCTTCTTTGGATCCCTGTTCTTCCTCCTACCTTGGTACCTTGGACTTGCTGCTAATCACATTTTGGTACCTTGAACATTCTGCTTTCCTGTACTGGCTACCTCGAACCTACACCATCCTGGAAAGCTGTTTGGGATCCTTTGCCAGTATTTGCCAGTAACATCTACGACCTTCCCGATCAGTGCTTGCACTGTTCTGGCGCCACGTTAATATTGGGAAGTGTCATCCGTGGCGTCAGGAGCAGGCCCCAGTTCAATCCTGTATTGCAGGACGGGTCCGGGGTCGGTTCTTTGCGTCACTTACTTCATCAGCTACTAGTCTACATCTACCACGACCTGGCTACCTCGGCACGCAAGACTCCTGGAGATACAGGTACGCCTCGTCCTCGGGACACACAACTTAACAGATTGAGACGCCTTACCCTCAGTTCTGAGACAGAGATGGAGGAATCCCAGGATATCCATGACGAGGTCAGAGCCTTAAGAGCTGAAATGGCGGCATTACGTCAGGAGAATCTCAATCTCCGCCAGATGGTCATGCAAGGCACCCCTGCTAATCCACAAGTGGAGACACCAATGGCTACTACTGCACCCATGAAGTTCGATGGTGATCCTAGGCGTGTGGCAGAATTCTGCAACCATTGCAGGATACATTTTTTGTTCCGGGCATCACATTTCACACAAGAAAGGGCTAAGATTGGCTACATCTTGGGAAATCTAACGGGAAGTGCCTTGGCTTGGGCTTCTCCCTTGGTGTCTGCTAACAGCCCCATTCTTAATGATTTTGTGGCATTCGAGAAAGCATTTTTGGAGGTTTTTCAGTCTCCCAATTTGGCGGCTACGGCACAGAACCAGTTGATGGATTTAAGACAGGGATCCAGCGATATGATCACTTATATAAGCCGGTTCCGCCAATTGGCTACGGACTCTCAATGGCCCGAAGTAACGCAAAAGACTCTGTTCAGACGTGGGCTAAGAGAAGAATACAAGGACGAGTTACTTCACATACCCGAACCTGAGACTCTGCAGTTACTCCAGGAGCAGGTCCTACGAATTGACCATCGCCTGGCTGAACGAAGAGGTGAGAGACGTCGGCTAGAGAGGTTCCTTCCCAGACCTCTTCCTCAGGCTGGAGGCATACCTGCCAGTCCGGAGATGGGCCTAGAACCAATGCAGCTAGGGGCACTAAGAGGACCATTATCGGAGGCCGAGAAGAAACGCAGGAGAGATCTCCGCCTTTGTTTGTATTGTGGGACTGCCGGACATTTTCTCAGTACTTGTTCATTACGACCAATCAAGAAGTCGGAAAACTAATAGGCCTGTCGTGATGGAGGAAGGCAGTGACAGGCCCTTCGATCTCTTCAGTCCTTCCTATTCCTGTGACGACCCATCCACCCATGACTCCGGTGGCCCTTATGGCTCTTCAGATCAGGGTTACTTGGCAGAATAAATCAGTGACCGTATTGGGTCTTCTGGATTGCGGAGCCTCAGGTAATTATGTGGACTTTGAATTTTCCAAGAAGAATGGGATTCCCCTGCTTGATAAGGGTTGTGTTACTCTGGTGAAGGTAATTGATGGAACCCCTTTGGCCTCCGGTCCGGTTCGCCAACATACCGGAATTCTACAGCTACAGATTGCGGAACACCGTGAATTGATTTCTCTTGATGTGATTAAGTCACCCTCATACCCGATAATTCTGGGGTTACCGTGGCTATTACATAATAACCCCATTATTGATTGGGCTTCCCGTACCTTGACCTTCGCTTCCAATCGATGTGGTTGGGAGTGTTGTACCTTCGGACCTAGTACCAGATCTTCCACCACTGCCACTCAGACGGAAGGATCAGGACTGCTCCAAGTGTGTACCTTGTCTTCGGTACCTTCCGACTACAATGAGTATCATGAGGTCTTTTATGAACCCGGTACCATTCCTTTGCCACCTCACAGAGTCTTTGATTGTGCCATAGAACTACTGCCCAATGCAGTAATTCCCCATGGCAAATTGTATTCCTTATCACCCCACGAAAAGGAGGTTCTGCAAGAATACTTGGATGACTGCCTTCAGAAGGGTTATATAACACCTTCTAAGTCACCAGCGGGATTTCCTTTGTTCTTTGTGAAAAAGAAGGAGGGCACTTTACGGCCTTGTGTGGATTATAGACAGTTAAATGACATCACACGAAAGGATCGATATCCGTTGCCTTTGATACGCAACATCATGGAATCTTTACGGAATGCCCGAATATTTTCCAAACTAGATCTCCGAGGGGCATACCATTTAGTACGTATCAAACCCGGCGATGAATGGAAGACGGCCTTTAAGACCCCAGCAGGGCATTTTGAGTATCGTGTAATGCCGTTTGGTTTGTGCAACGCTCCGGCCGTTTTTCAACGCCTTATGGACGACATATTCTCGGATTTGATTGGAGTATCCGTATGGGTATATCTCGATGATATATTGATATTCTCCAAAGAGAAGGAGGAACATCTACGTCATGTGAAGGAGGTCCTTGGTCGGTTACACCAGAATCACTTATATGCCAAGGCTGAGAAATGTCACTTTCATCAGAGTAGTATCGAATTTCTTGGATATGTCATTAGTGAAACCGGAATACACATGGATCCTGCTAAGGTACGGGCGATTCAGGAATGGAGACAGCCTTATGATTTGAAATCTCTTCAGCGTTTCTTAGGATTCGCCAACTTCTACCGGCGCTTCATACCTGCCTATTCTGAAGTAACCGCTCCCTTGTCAGATTTGACTAGCAACAAGACTCCATTCATATGGAATTCAGTAGCGACCAGTGCTTTCAAGAAACTTAAGGAGGCATACAGTACTTCCCCGATTTTACATCATCCTGATGAGAACAGGCCATTCATTGTGGAGGCAGATGCTTCCGATTTTGCTGTTGGGGCTGTCCTACTTCAAGACGATCCACGGACAGGGTTGGAGGTTCCTGTTGCCTATTATTCCCGGAAGTTGACATCCAGTGAACGAAATTATGCAATCATTGAAAAGGAGCTTTTGGCCATAAAGGTTGCATTTGAGGAATGGCGTCACCATCTTCTGGGGGGAAGATTCTCAGTAGAAGTACGCACTGATCACCGGAACCTACAGTACCTACGCTCCCTACAGTGTCGTACTTCTCGTTTGGCTCGTTGGGTCTTGTTCTTTTCCCAATTTGATTTCACGATTTCTTACATTCCTCAGTCACGCAACCTGAAGGCTGACGCCCTCTCTTGCTCTCTAGAGAACGACGTTGAACTAGACCATCGAGCTCAACAAATACTTCCTTCTAAACACTTCTTGTTGGTTACATCTCAATGCTTGGATACCATCCTACAGGACACTTTAAAGGATCCCAAGTATTCCTCACTTCTACAACACCCTTTCGTAAGGGAGAACTGTGGTCTGCTCTTCTTTCACAAACGGTTATATCTTCCCACGGAGGTACTTCGGACTGCCGTCCTGCAAGCTTTACACGATTCTAGGATTGGGGGGCATCGCGGCATTCGATCCACTCAGGAACGGATTTCTCGTCAATTTTGGTGGCCAGGATGGGCTAGGCAGACAAGAGAGTATGTGGAATGTTGCCCAGTGTGTGCTCAGGTCAAGATTCCACGAAAGAAACCTATTGGACTTCTACAACCCACCGAGAGAGCACCATATCCTTGGCATACTATTGCCACCGATTTTATTGTGGACCTTCCTCCCTCGGAAGGATATACTTGCATTATGGTGGTCATTGATTGTTTTTCTAAGTTAGCCCATTTCATTCCATTCCTAAGGGTGCCTTCAGCCGGTAGTATGGCCCAGGCCTTTTTTCATTCCATTTATCGCTTGCAGGGACTTCCAGAGAAGATTATTTCAGATCATGGATCTCAGTTCATTTCTGCCTTTTGGAAGCAACTTTGTCATCGCTTGGGAATCCAGCGTGCTCTCAGTTCCGGCTATCATCCCCAATCCAATGGCCTGACGGAGCGAACTAATCAGACTTTGGAGCAATACTTACGCTGTTTTTCTAATGCTTCTCAATCCAACTGGGCAAAACATCTGGACCTAGCGGAGGTGGCTTATAACAACTCTAAACACTCTGCCACTGGAATGAGTCCTTTTTATTGTTCCTCAGGTCTTCATCCCAAGTTGATTCCATTTCATCCTGTCCCTTCCAGTACGGTTCCTTCTGCGGATCAGATGGTTGCAGACATACAGAAGAATCAGATCCAGGTCACGGGAGCCCTCGCTAAGGCATGTGAAAGTATGAAGGCACAGGCGGACAGGAGAAGGAGTTGTGAGCCAGGATTCCAGGTTGGAGACATGGTGTGGCTCTCTTCTAAGAATTTACCAGTGCACAATCTCCCGACTAAATTAGCACCCCGTTTTCTGGGGCCCTTCCGGGTGATCAGACGGATTTCCTCTGTGGCATTCAAGTTGGATCTGCCGCAGTCCTGGCGGATTCACCTCGTCTTTCACGTGTCCCTCTTTAAGCCATTCCGGTCTGATCCGTACGGTCGTTCACATTCCCGACCTGCGGCTATAGATGTTGGGGGTACTCAGGAGTTTGAGGTGCAGGAGATTTGTGACTCCCGCTTCTCCCGGGGTAGGCTTCAATTTTTGGTGGACTGGAAGGGTTACCCTGCTTGTGATCGTACTTGGGAGCCTTGTGATAACGTTCATGCCCCCCGATTACTGCGGGATTTTTTTCGTAGGAATCCCTGGAAACCGGGTGCCCCGGGTCTTTCTGGTGGGGAGCATAGTGTTAGAACACCTACTTGTGCGGGGCGACGAGGCTCTAGGGGGCGTGCTGGTTCCTGGCAGTTGTACCCACGTCTCAGGCTGTGGAGACGTCGCACCGCTCTGGGCACATTTCCCCGGCGGAGTTACTCTGTCCTGACCCGTGTAGGGCACGGGTGCAGTTCGCGAACTGTTCGAGCGAGTTTGCGTTCCAAGACTCGTTCGCGCAGCGGCATCCATTCGCGCATGCGCATTGCAGCGCGGTCCAAGCCTCGGTTTCACACAGGACCGCTACTTAAGCGATCCGATTCAGTTCTTCATCGCGTCTCAACGCAGTTGGTTCCCTTCCGCTACGCTTCCTGATTCTGGGGTTCTGGGTCTTGATCCTGGTCCTGGGTTGGGTCCTTTCCTTTTCCTCTTCTGATCAGGCAGACTTCTTCCCTCCCCTTTCCTGTTCTCCTGTGTTTCTCTGGTCCCTTCCTCCTGGTTCCCTCCTGCTCCTTCTATTGCCTAACTTGCTCGCCTGTGCTGGGGTTCCTGTGGTCCTGGCCCGCTTCTCCGGCCTCTTTGGATCCCTGTTCTTCCTCCTACCTTGGTACTTTGGACTTGCTGCTAATCACATTTTGGTACCTTGAACATTCTGCTTTCCTGTACTGGCTACCTCGAACCTACACCATCCTGGAAAGCTGTTTGGGATCCTTTGCCAGTATTTGCCAGTAACATCTACGACCTTCCCGATCAGTGCTTGCACTGTTCTGGCGCCACGTTAATATTGGGAAGTGTCATCCGTGGCATCAGGAGCAGGCCCCAGTTCAATCCTGTATTGCCTGACGGGTCCGGGGTCGGTTCTTTGCGTCACTTACTTCATCAGCTACTAGTCTACATCTACCACGACCTGGCTACCTCGGCACGCAAGACTCCTGGAGATACAGGTACGCCTCGTCCTCGGGACACACAACTTAACATGCTGTTCTAGCATCACAAACAGGGTTAATCATTTATCTGAAGATTTCCCGGAAGAAATCCTTAGTCCTGAAGATGGCTGCAACATCAACTTCTGAAAAGACACCAGAGATGGTGTCTAATTTATTGTATGGCCGAATGTCATGATTCCTGCCCCTCGTGTCCCCAGCCCTCCTATATGTCAGGCTGGAACCAGGCCGCGATCGTCTACGTGGCCCTTAAGGGCCTCTCCATCCCTCCAAAGACCCACTTGGAGTCAGACTTGGCGTCTGTGGCACCAGACTCACACACTCCCATAGGATGACAGTGAGCACTGGACTTGTAGTGCATAGGTGGGACAAGATGGATGCCCCCACATATTCCGGTTCCTAGAGCTGCATATGCAGTCTAGCCTTTTGGGTGTGGTTCAGCCCAGGGACACCTGGGATACCCAGAGACTATTTAAGCCACACCCAGGCCGAGAAACACGCTTTGTGTTTCTCTGCACCTGAAGCGTGACACTCACCGTGTTTGGATCGGTCTCCAGAAGCCCTGCATCTTTCATCTGCGCTCAGCACCTGCAAGAACAAGAACACCATTAGGAATAGCCTTACCTTGCGGCGCATCCGGCCATCATCCATCACTCCTTCAGTTCTGCTGGCACCTTTGGCGGTGTCATCTTCTTCTCGGCACGCCGCTTCCTGAAAAAGGGAAAAAGAGCAGAAAGAAGACATTAGTAAGCATTCTGCAAATGTTCGCTGATTACTTTAAAGACTGTACTAGATTAAAACGCTTACCTGAATCCAAGCCGCTCTGGGGGTACTTCTTCTACGGAGCTTCTCATCCATCTGCAAGTGGGAAAAGACACACCAGGTTAGCGTGGGAAAACATTCAGAGGCGCCACATACCGCGCTTACTCACCGCGTTTCTTCTTCTTAACTGGAATCCACGTTGAAAACATTGAGGCACCTAAAAGACACAGAAAAACAAACTCTGTTCAATACAAGTATGAAGAGGTTGCATCGTGCATCGCGCTCTCACTCACCTTCAGTGTTACTGACCTCAAACAGCACGCTGTCATCCCTGGACGCCGGCCATCATCTAAGGAAGGAAAGGAACGAGAGTTAGACAACTGTTCATAAAGACTCTTTATACTTACCCGCCTGACTCTCGCCAGTGAAGTAACTAGGCAGCAACGAGCCCGCATCAATCAACGCACCCCTGCGCTGAAAGCAGGATGGAGAGCACACTACACAAGGAAATAAGGTGAGGTGTGGAACAAGGGTAAGGGTTGGACCCCGGGAAAGAAGGGGTTCGAGCACGCAGAGACAATAGAGAGTTAAACCCTACCAATCCTGTGTTTCAGGCCCAGTCTCCGGTCGAGTAGACTCCAGGGAAGGGTTCGAGGTCGTAGGAGGTCAGAACAGGCTGAGTGACGTCCCCGTGGATACCAGGTGAGCATTAAAGAACGCAAAGACTCACACCAAAATCCACCTGGGCATCATGGAAACGTCAGAAACCGATCAGTTAGCGCACATGTTGGGGCAGCTACGTTCGGAAGTACATGCAGCCAGGCAGGAGACCAACACCCTGAGGAGAGAGTTGATAGTAGCCAAAGAACACACTGATGATTTAAGCCGGCAACTTCTCCAGTCACAAGCGGGGTATGCACCATTGCCAGGAAACGTGCCCTCAATGCCAGCACCATAAGCCAACACCGTTCAGATAACTCTTCCTGGGGCAGTTCCATTGGCCCCGCCTGAACGATTTACGGGGGATCCCAAGAGGTTTGCAACGTTCATGAATCAGTGCCGCCTGCACTTCCTTTGTAGACCAGGGGCCTTTCCGAATGACCAATCATGGGTCGCCTTTGTGCTATCCTACTTGAGCGGAAGCACAGCGGACTGGTCTGTACCCTTTGTGGCCCAAGATGATCCTTTGCTGCATGATTTCAAAGGCTTCAGCAGGAGATGGAAAAGCTGTTTGCCCGTCGTACTCATGGGCAGGCATTAGACAATGAACTTCTGTCCCTACGTCAAGGGAATCAAGACCTATTAACATACATAGCCACGTTCAATAGACTCGTAGTTGAAGCAGAATGGCCTGAGGAGAAGAGAACCACGTTATTTCACCAAGGGTTGCGGGGGAGCTCAAGGATGTTCTCGCACAAGGAGTGAACCCCCTGAAAGACTGCTCAGAATTCATTGACTTTGTTGTTCAACTGGATCATAGGTTGCAAGACCGGAGAGCAGATCGAACCAGACTGGACCCTCGCCCTATGTATGTGCGTTCAAAAGACAATGTTTCCCGAACAACGGAAGGTTCAGGAGAACCAATGCAAATCGGGGGTGGTCAGATCCCCCTGACTAAAGCGGAAAAGGATAAAAGGAGAAAGCACCAGTTATGTCTATACTGTGGAAGGTCAGGTCATTTCCTTAAAGAGTGCCCTGTGAAGACGCTGAGGAGGACGGTAGGGGACCATGGACAAGGATGACACCATCAAGGAATCGGAAAACTGCGGATCGTCGAACAGAGGTTTGGTCAAGATGTTGTATAGTGTGGGGGAGACGCATGAGCCCTGCGGGACTCCACAAGTAATAGGAGAGGGGTCTGCTGCTGCTGATGGGGAGAAGACTCTCATTGTTCTCTCACTCAGAAAGGATTCAATCCATCTGATGGCTTCTGGGGAGAAATGAGCAGCTGAATCCAGGTGTCTGCAGAGGACCTTGTGGTCGACGAGATCGAATGCCGCGGAGAGGTCGAGTAGGAGGAGGAGTGCTGTCTTACCCTTGTCCCTCAGATCATCAATTTGGGTCTTCAAATCAATGAGGGCTGTTTCCGTGCCGTGTAATGGGCGGAAACCTGATTGTCTGGAGCCTAGTAATTTGTGTAGTTCTAGGTATTTTTTAATCTGGACATAGGCCACTTTGTCCAAGATTTTCAGTAGGAAGGGTACCGTGGTGATGGGGCGGTAGTTGGTGGGGATAAGAGGATCAAGTGTCTGTTTTTTGAGGAGGGGGAGCACCCAGGATTGTTTTAAGTTGGAAGTGATACTACCTGAGGAAAAAGAGGCGTTTATAAGTTTGGAGATAAAGGGCGACAGGTCTCTGGCTGCTTCCTTGATTATGTGTGCAGGGCAGATGTCGCCTTTGCAGTTTGAGGGTTTGAGATAAAGTATGATTTTCTCGACCTCCAGGGTGGTGGTTTTAGAGAAGGCAAATGAGTTAGTGTGTGTGCTTGGTAAAGCATTAGGCGGAGATGTGGGAAGGTTAGTGAGGTTTAAGGAGTCTTTTTTTAGTTGAATTTTGTTTTGTAGGGTGTTTATTTTATTTGCTAGTGCCTGTTGGATGTCTGTGCACCAAGTCTGGTCCTTGGTGCAGGTGTCGGGTGTGGCAATGGGTGACTCAAGTTCCTTCAGTATGGAGAAGAGCTCCTTCATACTTGAGTTGGAGTTGGCAATGCGGTTGTTGTAGGAATTCCGTTTAGCTAAGCAGATTTCAGCTTTGTAATGACGAGAAATCGTGTCGAGGCTGGCTTTCTTTTCACTGGAGGGGCATAGTTTCCAAGCAGCTTCACATTTTCGCTTTTTTAGGCGGAAGGCTTTGAGTTCAGGTGTGTACCATTTATTTAAGTGGGTTTTAGGCTTGCTGGTGCGAAGTTTAAGTGGGGCAATTTTGTCCATTGTAGTTAACATAATTGTATTATATTCGTGAACTAGTGTGTTGGGATCTAGATTGTCTGGCAATGCGTTTAGCGTTGGAAGGATGGCTGGGATGATTCTTTCTACTGTTATATTTTTCTTGTTTCTTGTTAGGCAGGGTGGTGCCAATGACACGGTTATGGTAGGTGGTCTGGAGGTCAGTAGGTTAAATGAGACCAACGAGTGGTCAGTCCAAGGTAGTGGTGTGGTAGAGGAGATGGCCGCTGAGCAGTTAGCATCAGCAACCCAGTCTAGGGTTCTTCCCTTCAGGTGAGTGGGTAGGTTGACTTTTTGTCAACCTACCCACTCGTCCGGTTATCATGATTCCTTGATCGAAGGCCACCCCAGAATCGCTAAAACCCTGGCCAAGGTGAAACGAAATTATTGGTGGCCCATGTGGCATAAAGACATTATCCAATTTATCCTATCTTGTGGAGTGTGTGCTCAAAACAAGTCTTCCAAGCAGAAACCGGCTGGGCTCTTACAACCATTGGAAATCCCACCAGCACCTTGGCACACGTTGTCCCTCGATTTTATTACTGACTTACCACCCAGTCAAGGGTTTAACACAATTCTAGTGATCGTGGACCTGTTTTCTAAAATGGCACATTTCATTCCTCTTAAGGGACTCCCAAACGCTTCCACTCTGGCAAAGGTATTTCTTGAAGGCATCGTACAGCACCATGGGTTTCCTTCAATATTGGTCTCAGACCGAGGCACTCAATTTGTATCTAACTTCTGGAGAAAGTGCTGGTCTATGGCCCAGATCGACATCCGACTATCCACCACTCACCATCCCCAAACGGATGGTCAAACTGAGAGGACAAATCAAACGCTTGAGCAGTATCTGCGCTGCATGTTACACCAAGCTGAAGGAAGCTGGTCAGACCTATTATGGATAGCTGAATATGCTTATAATAATTCCCTACACACCAGCACTAGGCAGACACCCTTCTACACCATGTATCGCAGGCATCCACGTACTTCTGAGTTAGACTTTCCTACAACCTTGGAAATGCCAGCAATCAAAACCTTATATACGACCATTTCTCAAACCTTTAAAAGAGCAGCTGAACACCTACTTCAAGCTAAGGATTGCCAAAAGAAGTTTGCGGATGAACATCGAGTAAAGGCCCCCAATTAACAAGTTGGAGACAAAGTCTGGCTGGCGAGTAGCAACGCCACTGCAGCCAGTAGTAGTCACCGGGGAGCCAGAATTCGAAGTCAAAGACATCCTGGATTCTAAGTACGTCAAATCCAATCTATACTATACTAAGGGGTATGGTCCACAAGACAGGACATGGGAACCTTGTGAGTACATCCATGCACCTCGCTTGCTTAGAAGATTTCATCAAAACCATCCAACCAAACCAGGACCCGACAGAAGAGCCACCTTGAGAGGGGCCTTGGGGGGGGGGGAGTGCTGTCTTGATTCCTGCCCCTCATGTCCCCAGCCCTCCTAAATGTCAGGCTGGAACCAGGCTGTGATCGTCTACGTGGCCCTTAAGGGCCTCTCCATCCCTCCAAAGACCCACTTGGAGTCAGACTTGGCACCTGTGGCACCAGACTCACACACTCCCATAGGATGGCAGTGAGCATTGGACTTGTAGTGCAGAGGTGGGACAAGATGGATGCCCCCACATATTCCGGTTCCTAGAACTGCATATGCAGTCTAGCCTTTTGGGTGTGGTACAGCCCAGAGACACCTGGGATACCCAGAGACTATTTAAGCCACGCCCAGGCCGAGAAACATGCTCTGCGTTTCTCTGCACCTGCAGCGTGACACTCGCAGTGTTCGGACTGGTCTCCAGAAGCCTTGCTTCTTTAATCTGCGCTCAGCACCTGCAAGAACAAGAACACCATTATGAATAGCCTTACCTTGCGGACCATCCGCCCATCATCCATCGCTCCTTCAGTTCTGCGGGCACCTTCAGCGGTGTCATCTTCTTCTTGGCACGCCGCTTCCTAAAAAATGGAAAAAGAGCAGAAGCATTGCTGATTACTTTAAAGACTGTACCAGAATCAAACGCTTACCTGAATCCAAGCCGCTCTGGGGGTACTTCTTCTCCAGAGCTTCTCATCCATCTGCAAGTGGGAAAAGACACACCAGGTTAGCGTGGGAAAACATTCAGAGGTGCCACATATCGCGCTTACTCACTGCGTTTCTTCTTCTTTACTGGCATCCATGTTGAAAACATTGCGACACCTAAAAGACACAGAAAAACAAACTCTGTTCAATACAAGTATGAAGAGGTTGCATCACGCATTGCACTCTCACTCACCCTCAGTGTTACTCACCTCAAGCAGCACGCCGTCATCCCCGGAAGCCGGCCATCATCTAAGGAAGGAAAGGAACTGTTCATAAAGACTCTTTATACTTACCAATCGGACTCTCGCCAGTGAAGTAACTAGGCAGCAACGAGCCTGCATCAATCAACGCACCCCTGCGCTGAAAGCAGGATGGAGAGCACACTACACAAGGAAATAAGGTGAGGTGTGGACCAAGGGTAAGGGTTGGACCCCAGGAAAGAAGGGGTTCGAGCATGCAGAGACAATAAAGAGTTACACCCTACCAATCCTGTGTTTCAGGCCCAGTCTCTGATTAAGTAGACTCCAGGGAAGGGTTGGAAGTCGTAGGAGGTCAGAACAGGCTGAGTGACGTCCCCTTTGGATACCAGGTGAGCGTTACACTGAAACATGTCGACTATCTCCTAAAAAGACTCCCAATGATAGTAGTCTGATTAATTAATTTCGTAAAGTACTGTTCATTCAGTGATCTTTATCCCTGTTTTACTGATTCTTGCAATCTTTGTGTTAGTCTTTTGTTCGACTCTATTATTTATGCATTTATCTGTTCAGTTTTTCTTTAGCACTGTTCTTTTAAGTTTTGTACCATTATTATTAAAATAGCTCTATTTTGTTCTAATTCATTTGTACTGTTTTCTTGGTGTCCACCGAGTAAGTGATCTCCATGTCATTTGTATGTTAAACATTGTGTAAAAACTACTCCCATCTCTCACTTCCAGTCCTGTGTAGAGAGGGGTAATCAATTCTTCCTTTTGTGTTAGACTAGCCAGTGTAGTACAGTTGGCTGGTGATAAGAATGGACGGCAAGCTGTGATGAGCTTACATGTGTATGCAGCAGAGGAGACTGCGTTAGTTTGTCTGGCCAGATAGAGGGTGGAGTCAATATAGATGCCTAACGTTTTAGTGCCCTTTGAAACCTTGATGGTGTTGCCATTAATGATGAAGGATTTAAACAGAGGGTCTAATTTGTTGAGTCTTTGGTGAGAGCCTAGGATGAGAAGCTCTGTCTTTACCGTCCTGCAGACAAAGTTCATGTTGCGCCATCGAGGCTTGAATGACTTGGTAGATGGAGTTAACGGCGAGAGTGTCAGTTGTATGATCGCCTGTAATGGGGATAAGTATCTGGGTGTCATCTGCACAATTAGTGTAGGTGACACCCAGATAATCCAAGATATCGAATAGTGGCTTTGTAACCACGTTGTACAAAGTTTGGGGAAACAGACGATCCTTGTGGTACCCCACAGGTGACTGGTGAAGGTTTTGCGGCCACAGAGGGAGAGAAAACCGTCATAGATCTGTTTTCCAAAAATGAACTGATCCAGTCCGTTGCTTTGTCAGAAAAGTGGGCAGCTAGTTTGAGGTGTCCACAAAGTATTTGGTGATTTACAAGGTCCAACACCGCAGATTGATCTAGTAAAAGTAGTAGGGCGGGTTTGCCCTTATCTTTTAGGTCTTCAATCTGAGTTTTAAGATCAATAAGGGCAGTTTCAGTACTGTGCCGCGGACGGAACCCAGATTGCCCCAGTCCCAGGAGTTTGTTGGATTCCAGGTAATCTAGGATCTGCAAGTAAGCAGCTCGATCAAGAAATTTTAGCAAAATTGGCACTGTAGTGATGAGCCTGTAATTGGTTGGTATATTTGCATCCAGTGATGCTTTTTTAAGGAGCGGGATGACCCAGGCGCTCTTGAGGTTGTCAGGGAAAATCCCGGAGCTAAATGAGGAGTTTATGAGAGTAGTAATGAAAGGAGCTAGATCATGAGAGGCATCCTTAATAATAGGAGCAGGGCATAGGTCACCCTGGTAGTTAAAGGGTTTGAGGTTGTTAATATTTTTGACTTCAGTGATTCAGAGGGGTGAGAAGCTAAATGGTTTCAGCGAGTCGAGATTAGAGTTGTTTTTGACCATAGGGGTATTAGGTTGCGGGTCAATCTGCAGACTGTTTTTTTGTCATTGATTTTAGTTTGGAGAGAAGCTATTTTCCCAAGGAGCGCCTTTTGTATATTGGCGCACCAGGTGCTGTCTTTGGTACAGGTGTCAGGTGGGGTGACAGGGGATTCCAATTCTTTTAGTATTCTGAACAGCTCTTTAGTATTAGATTTAGCTTGTTCGATACGCTTGTTATTGGTGTCTTTTTTTCACCTGAAGTAGGGCCTTGTTGTAGTTCAGAGTGGAAAGAATGATACTTGCTTTATTTATTTCAGTGGGATTACTTTTCCAGCGCGCTTCAAGGTTCCGCTTTTCTTTGCGTAAGATTCTCAACTGTGGTGTAAACCAAGAGTTGAGGTGAGCCCGACGTTTAGGCTTTCTAGATTTAGTGGGGGCAATGTAGACAGGGGCTTTCAGCATGGTCTGATTGAACGTGTCGACCATGACAGTTGGATCGGTGCATGAGGAGGCGTGTTTGTTGAGAACTGGAAGAATTAGTGGGAGTAGTTTTTCGCAAGTTATGTCTCGCTTATTTCTTGTGGAGATCGCAGGTGCGACGTCTTGAGTGGTACTAATAATTCTAGCAGGAATATTAAAGGTGATTAAGTGGTGGTCTGTCCATGCACATGGTTGGTTAGAATCCACGCTAATTTCGCAATTTAGGTCAGCTATCCAGTCCAGGATTCTGCCCTTGGAATGTGTAGGCTCGTTGATATGTTGCATGAAGCCTGAATTAGGGAGCAGATTATTGATATCATAGGCTATGGTATCATTAGTGTCTTGGAGACCCAAATTAAAGTCTCCTAATACGATGATTTGAGATTTAGTTTGTGTTGTCGGCAAGAATGTAGGACAGGTATTCGGCGAAGGTGGATATGGGCCCAGGGGGCCTATAGATAAGATGGAATGTAATAGTCTGATTCGGGGTTAGAGCTAATTTAGCTGTCCGTACTTCTGCTGATGAGATTTGATGCACATGGGAAATGCGGAAGTTCGTAGAATTTTTATGTATGATAGCAATACCACCTCCTTTGGTTTGACTGGTATTACGATTGCATCTGATGATGGTGTAGCCTGAAGGAATAGCTAATGAGAGTAGTGGTCCTGAGGCAGCGTGGAGCCATGTTTCTGTGATGGTAATGAAGTCAAGGTCATGTGTTATGATAAGATCAGCCATATCTAATGCATGAGCCATAAGGGATCTGGCATTAATTAATGCCCCCTTGGTTGTGTTTTTGGGAGCAGGTGGGGTGCTCTCATCAAGGTTCGGGTCCGTAATAGGCGTAAGTGGAGCGGTGGTGTGGGCTGTTACATTTGAAGGTGAATGGTTGTTATGTCAAATAGAGTTCGTATGGTGGTGAGAGGCGTGAGGGAGTCTAGAACCAACTCTGGAATTCCTTACGGATACCGTGCATGGTTGGTTAGGTGTAGGTCTGGTGGCAAAGTGTTGGAGTCAGAGGGTAGGGGAGTTAAGGTATGGGTTGGTAGAATGAATAAGGGTGGCTATAGCTGAGGTAGGGTGATACTGTAGGTTGGTCAGCGGAGTAATGCTAAGGCTGTGAGCATGTGGGGTGGGAGGTGTGGTGGGCGTTAGTTGCGGGACGTGATGGGGCAGTGGAGGTGTGTGCATCCAGGTGTGTGATAGGGCTGCAGGTATGGAGTTGAGATTAAGAGAAGATGCCTCCGTTAGTACTAATAACTTGAGGAGGAGTGGCAGAGCGGAGTGATTGGCCACAGAGGAAGGGCTTTGCCAGTGCATAATGACTATACCCTCAGATAAGTCCACGGGTGGGTTGGGACGAAGTACAAAGTGCAAGGGTCTAAAGGAAGTACTGTTATGAATAGTTAGCATAGACTATTAATGTGTCTGGGGAACTGCGTGGCAAGCATAGCAAAGATTGCAGGGTACAAGGCAAATTAACAGGCACATCCATGACAAGAGTAGTGAATCAAGGAAGGTCGACATTCAAGTTAGCAGTAATACGCTTATTAAGTAGGCTGATAAAGTGCAATTTAAGGCTAGGTAGCAGTAGACAGATAAAATGCAATTTAAGGCTAGGTAGCAGGCAATTTGTGCATACAGGCAATTGGCAATTTGTCAATACATTCGGAATGCAGTGTAGAGCAGGGTGGGGCTAGCTTTCAAGCTGTACTAGAATGCTCAGTATTACAGAGATGTTTGCCAAGAGGGGGTAGAGGCATGGGGGCCGAGGCGGAGATAACACGCCTTGTGATAGCTGGTACTATTGATAGGCCGATTGTGAGATCAGGCATATACGAAACAGGCATATGGACAGTAGAGTCGTGGGCAATAGACGATAACCAGATGCAGGGAAGTCGCAATATGACTAGGTTTCAGGATATAATATACATAGTGGTGGTGTAGGTAACAATATTAGGGTCCGTAGCGTGGACAACTTGTAATAATGTCATGGGCGAGAGGCAACAGGGAGTACGCAGGAAGTCTCTTGAAAAGTCTCACGTTGTGAAGTGATGTACACAATACAGTGGTACAGGACGGACAACGTTATTCTGTGAGTGCAACAGAGTCGCACCGTGTGTGCCTTGGAGGGCCAGGGGTCCGGGCAGACAGGCTTGCAGGCAAGAGAACGGACGTATGGTAGAACAGGAAGGTAGAGCTTAGGGACCTGGAGCAGCACGCAGCGTGGCACGCTCGGTCAGCTCAGTCAGAAGCCTTTTTCCTTAGGCCTTCTTCCGTGGGCCAGCGCTGGCCTGCCGGCGAGTAGTGATTGGATTTAAAGGTGACTGCTGCAGCCAATCCAGGCGTTCCTATGCTTGGTGGGGGAGGACACATACAGCAGGGCGGCCATCTTAAAGAGGGGTGAACCTCGTGTAGTGAAATGTCAAATGTGCTCAGATAGCGCAAATGGGCAATAAACTTCAGTATTCAGTAGAAGAAGATGATCAGGATACTTTTCGGCAGTAGAGCGCAATATAGGATAAAGGAGCAGCGGGCTGCCGCGCGTTCGTGAAAGACCCTGGGGGCTGCTGGAAAATATGCCTTGAGGCTTAACTTGCCACCCAGCAGGGTGAAGGTTAGGAAGGTGCTGCTCCTGCAACATGGGAGGGCTCAGCCAGAGCTCCTGCTCTGCTGAAGATGGACTGGGCTGTGAGGCTCAGTCAGAAGCCTTTTTCCTTAGGCCTTCTTCCATGAGCCAGCGCGTAGTGATTGGATTTAAAGATGACTGCTGCAGCCAATCCAGGCGGTCCTATGCTTGGTGGCTCAGGGTGGGGGAGGACGCATACAGCAGGGCGGCCATCTTAAAGAGGGTTGAACCTTGTGTAGTGAAATGGCGAATGCAGTCAGCGCAAATGGGCAATAAACTTCAGTATTCAGCAGAAGAAGATGATCAGGATACTTTTCGGCGGTAGAGCGGAATATAGGATAAATGAGCAGTGGGATGCCGTGCTTTCCTGAAAGACCCTGGGGGCTGCTGGAAAATATGCCCAGAGGCTTATCTTGCCACCCAGCAGGGTGAAGATTAGAAAGGTGCTGCTCCTTGCTCCTGCCACACGGAAGGGCTCAGCCAGAGCTCCTGCTCTGCTGAAGATGTCCTAGCCGCCATCTTAGATTTGTCTCAGCAGTCTCTGTTCACTTTCTGCAGGGCCTCCTGCGGGGTTCCGGAGCTGCTAGCCGCCCTGCAAAGATGAAAACACACCACGCAGGATTTATAACAGTGCTCACACCATCAAGGAGCGTACCGACGTGGCAGAATCAGCTTTTTTCAGCCGGTTCGTAGAGGATTAGGCAGGAGCTCACTCTAAGGCAGCCTCACTCCATGGCTGATAGCCATGTCCCCCCAAGAAACTTGTAACTTAAGATAAAATGCCACAGGGTTGATCATTTTTATCACAGGAAAAGGACCATAAAAACGTGTTGATAGCTTGCTAGGTCGCAAATGCTGGGGAAAGAATTTAGAGGATAGTCAGACCTCATCACTTATGGCATATAGGACAGATGGACGTTGTTTACGGTCCGCAAACTTCTTTGCTTCTGGCTCTCAACATATGTTCCTTTACATTCTTACGAGTGGTTTGTAGATTGTTTATCCAGACATCCACAGAGGGCACATGACTGACTCCAGCATAATCTACAGGCAAAATGGAAGGATGAAAACCATAGTTGCAGAAGAAGGGACTGGTGTCCAAGGATGAGTGATCTAAGTTGTTAAATGCAAATTCAGCTACAGTAGGAAGTGTCACCCAATCGTCCTGGACTTGAGACGAAAAGCATTGCAAATATTGCTCTAGGGTTTGTTTGACCCTTTCGGTTATCCCATTGCTCTGAGGATGATATCCAGAGGACAATGCTCTCTGAACTCCGAGAAGTTGGCAAAGTTGAGACCAGAAACGAGATGTGTACTGAGTACCCTGGTCAGACGAAATGGTAGATGGCAACCAATGTAAACGGAAAATCTCAGAAAGAAAAACATTTGCCATTTCACAAGTGGTGGGTAGTTTACCTAGCAGAGTTCAGTGAGCCATATGAGTGTAGAGATCAATGGTAACCATGATGGTAGTATATCCTTTAGACAGTGATAACTCCACAATGAAATCAGTGGCAATAACTTGCCAGGGTCAAGAAGGAACTTCAGGCTGCAATAGTATACTATATGGCTGTTGAGTATCATATTTGCTCTGAGCACAGACGGAACAGGATTGCACATATGATTATACATCAACTGACATCTTAGGCCACCAAAAATACCTTTTGAGATTCTGCATGGTAACCTTGACTCCCCGGTGTCCAGAAAAGGTGGTGCTATGACAGAGATTCATAACCGGATCTCTTAAGGTCTTGGAGGTTAGGTACAAGGCCTTGCCTTTGAAGAGCTTTCCTTCTTTTAACGGTTAAGCCCCAGGGGTTGTCATGAGGATGTTTTCACCACTCCTCACAGGAATGGGTATCTTGAAGAACTCTTTCTTGGAAATCATCAACATGACTGACGAAAACAGTCTCAGGACACATCCTAGGAAATGGCAGAGTTGTTCATGATGTGGTCAGGACGACATGAGAGAGCGTCTGCATTTACATTGTGAGGTCTAGAAATGTGGGTAATCTGGAACTTGAATTGGGCAAAGAAATAGGCCCAACGGGCCCATCTACTGTTTCTGCATTCCATCAACTGCAATACCTGGAGGTTCCGATGGTCTGTTTTAACCTGTACAGGAAACACCGCACCTAACAAGAAATGTTGCCATTCCACAAAGTCTTGACGTATGGTTAATAGTTCCTTTTCCAGACTGAGTAAGGTTCTTCGCTGTCAGACAAGGTCCTGGATAGGTAAGGAATGGTATGTTCGGGCCTGTCTTCCTGTTCTTGTTTAAGTTCCATGCTGATAGCAAATGTGGAAGCATCAGTTTGCACAAGAAAGGTTTTGGAAATTTCTGGTTGATCAAAGTTTAGGACGTCAGTTAATTCTTTTTTTTTTGTAATTTGAAGGCTGAATCTTGAGTAAGGGTCCATTCAAAAGGAGTATTTTTCTTGAGTAATGCAATGATTGGCCGTACCGTACGATGGTGGAAAAATTCAGAATGAATTTTCTGAAGAAACTAGCTAGTTGTTAAACAACTGTACAATTATGAAGGTGAACAATAAACTTCAGTGGTAATGACAAGGAACGAAAACCTTAGTTTAGTTTAGTTTAGTTTATTATTTGTATAGCGCCGCCTGGCCCTGGGGCATCCAAGCGCTTGCGATGAATACAACAAGATTAATACAACAGTACAATATGATAAAATATGGTCTGAGGGGACCAGTAACAGAGATTGAGGGAGTTGTCAATCAGTTTCAATTACAGATAGTTACATATATGGTATAGCATGGTCAAGGTGGATGAGAGCAATACATTTGGGACATTATCACGCAGTTACAGGTAATGTACAGACCGATTTACATATTTACAAATTTACAGTCTTGGTGCATGCTAGTAAGGTAGGGCTAGGCAGTTTACTTTTCTTTGGATAGAAGCCATGTTTTGGTGTTGTGTCTAAATCTGTGAAAGGACGGTTCTGATCTCAGCTCGAGTGGAAGTGAATTCCAGAGTTTGGAGGCAAGCACGGGGAAGCTAGAGCCACCTGCTTTTTGGAGCTTAAATCTTGGGATATTTAAGCAGTGTGTTTGAGCTGATCTGGTAGGGCGCGCTGGGGTGTGGTGAGTGAGGTTGTCGGATAGGTATCTGGGTGCTTGGTTAGCTAGGCATTTGTGTGTGAGTGAGATGGTTTTATATTCAATTCTTTGTGGTATGGATAGCCAATGGCAGGAGCGTCTGGCGTCCGAAATGTGTTCATGTTTAGGTATGTTCAGGGCTGCTCGCAAGGCATTGTTTTGTACGACTTGTAGTTTGTTAATGTTTTTCTGACTGGTGCCCAAGTATAGGGCATTGCAGTAGTCGACTTTGGAGAGGACTAGCGCTCTGGCTAAGGTGGTGCAGTTGGATGGTGAGAGGTAAGGTCTGCTGGCATTGATGAGCTTACAGGTGTAAGCAGTGGCGGATGAGATGGAATTGATCTGTCTTGTCAGTGTGAGGGAGGAGTCGAGGTAGATTCCTAGGGTTTTGACGCTGTTAGAGACGATGATTTTATTGCCGTCTATAGTGAATGCCTGATAGAGTTTGTCGAGTTTATTAAGTCTGGGTTGGGAACCTAGGAGAAGAAGCTCAGTCTTGTCGTCATTGAGGAATAGGCCATGCTTGGCCATCCATTCTTGGATAATGGAGTAAATGTTGTTGAGAGCAGTGAGGTCGGTGGAGTAGTCGCCTGTTAAAGGGATCAGTATTTGGGTGTCATCTGCGTAGTTGGTGTAGATGACACCCAAGCGGTCCAATATGTCAAAGAGGGGTTTCGTGAACACATTGTATAGAGTGGGGGAGACGCAGGAGCCCTGGGGGACACCGCAAGTGACTGGGGCTGGGTTGGCAGAGGCTGTGGGTGCGAAGACTCTCATGGATCTGTTGTTAAGGAAGGATTGGATCCATGCGTTGGCATTATCTGAGAATTCGGCTGCTGAGGATAGATGTTTGCAGAGGATGTCGTGGTTGACCAGGTCGAAGGCGGCCGATAAGTCAAGAAGGAGAAGGAGGGCCAGTTTGCCATTATCTTTAATGTTGTCCATCTGTGTCGTAAGGTCAATCAGGGCGGTCTCAGTGCCGTGTTTGGGGCGGAATCCTGATTGTCTGAGTCCTAGTAAGTTATTTTTCTCAAGGTGGTTCTGTATCTGGAGATAGGCAGCTCTGTCAAGGATTTTTAGTAGGAAGGGTACAGTCGTAATGGGTCTGTAGTTGGTGGGGACATTTGGGTCAAGGGTGGGCTTCTTAAGTAAAGGAAGAACCGAGGAGTCCTTGAGGTTGTTGGGCACTAAGTTGGATGTGAAAGAGGAGTTGATGAGGGAAGTGATGAAGGGAGCAAGTTGTTTGGCTGCATCTTTAATGACTGGGGCCGGGCAAGTGTCACCTTGGCATTTGGACGGTCTAAGAGAGTAGATTATTTCTTCAACCTCTTTGATGGTTATGGTGGAAAACTCAAAGAGGTTATTGTCATCATGTTGGGGGGTGGTGTAGGTGTGTGTAGAGGGGGTGATGTTATCAGTGAGGGTGAGGCTTTCTTTCTTTGTCAGGATTTTGGCTTGTAGCGTGGCAATTTTGCCTAGGAGTGCATCCTGAATGTTCGTGCACCAATGGATGTCTTTGTTGCAAGTGTCTGGAATGGGGGAGGGTGATTCGAGTTCTCTCAGGATATTGAAGAGCTCTTTGGTATTGGATTTGGCGTTGCAGATTCTTTCATTGTACATGTTTTTTTTAGACTGGACGATGGCTGACTTATAGATGTTCGAGGCCAGTGCGTAAGATGTCTTATTAATAGTGGATGGTGACTGTTTCCATGCTAATTCAGCTTGTCTTTTGGATTTGCGGAGTGTTTTTAGTTCGGGGGTGAACCAAGAATTGAGGTGTGCGCGTGGTTTGGCTTTCCGAAGCTTGAGTGGTGCTATGGTGTTAATGGCCTTAAGGATGGTTGTGTTGTATAACTCTACTAGTTCAGTAGGGTTGGTCATGGTGGGTGAGAAGTCGATGATGGGTTGGAGTAACGGGAGGAGTTTCTCTACTGTGATATTTTTGTTGTTTCTTGTGAGTGTGGGTGGGGCATTGGGGGAAGGCCCTGGTGTTTGAGTGCCTTTGTTGATGGTGAAGGTAATGAGGTGGTGATCGGTCCAAGCGCATAGAGTGTTGGAAAGGATGGTAGTGTTGCAGTTAAGGTCAGCTATCCAGTCAAGGATTCGGCCTTTGTTGTGGGTGGGTTGTGCGATATGGTGGGTGAGTCCTAATTCTGAAATGGTGTTGGCGACAGTGTTAGCTTTGTCATCTTTCTCATCATTGAGACCTAGATTAAAGTCTCCTAGGATGTGTAGTCGAGAGTTAGGTTTGATATTGTTAGAGAGTAAAAGGGCTATGTCGTCATTAAAGTATAGTATAGGGCCTGGCGGTCTGTAAATGAGGTGGATGGTGATTGTGCTTGTGTGCGTTGTGGATAGTTTGAGGGTGAGTAGTTCCGCTGATGGCAGGGATTGGTTTTGTATGTGTCTTATGTTGATGGAGCTTTTTGCAATAGTGGCTACTCCACCACCTTTAGCTGTTTGTCTGTCTGCACGGTAGATGGTATAGTCATTGGGTATAGCAAGTGATAGAGAGGGGCCAGACGCTGGGTGGAGCCAGGTCTCTGTAATAGCTATGAAGTGGAGATCATTGATGGAGATAATGTCGGCTATGTCTAGGGCATGGGCGACTACAGATCTCGCATTGATGAGTGCACCTTTGATGGTTTCGGTGATGATGCATGGTTTTTTGATGTGGGTGCGGGGGGAGGGTGCGTTCAGGCAGTGTGATATCTGGTCTGTCGGAGGTATAGGGCGTGTGCAGGGAGGGGCAGATTTGGTTAAGGTTATATTTTGTTTGTTGCCTAGATTGAGGAAGGACGCGGGTGTGTGTGTTCTGGATCTGAGTCGGGTGAGTCTCGACGAGCCTGAGCAGGGATAGGATTTGCTGGTAGTGAGGTTCGTGATGGTGGACGGGCTGATGGGTGTAGTTTGTGATGCTTTTTGGGGGCTGGAGGTGTCTGCTATGCGGTGAGAGTCGATGGTGGAGGTAGGCTGGAAGGGGTTGATGTTGGGTAGGAAGGGGGTGGGGCAGGGTATGGGATAATGTCTGGGGCAGGCTAGTCTGCTGAGGCCATTGGGGTGTGAGTGAAAGTGTAGCCCTGTACAAGGGATGTCATCGGGGACCAGGCAGAATGGGAACATAATGAGGAAGGTCCAGGTTATCATATCTGATTTAGAGGGTACTGGCGCACAAAATCATCAGAGAAAAGCTAGTACACAATGCTAATGCACAATGGTGCTGCAGTGGAGGTACTAACGCAGAGAATCAGAGAAATGCTAATACACAATGCTAATGCACAGTGGTGTTGCAGTGAGGGTACTAACGCAGAGTAGGCCTCTCTCACTCTGCAACGGGTCATAGTGTTCCCTAGGTGGCCCGCGTGGGCTCTGCAGAGAATGGTCCTTCTCATGCCTACGGGTGGGATTATCTGTTCTGTTTTCAATATAATGCCATCTATTTCTGATATCTCGTCTGCTACCTTCCAATAGGGCCTCATGCCTTCTGGCATCGCTTTTTCATTTGGCCACCCTTCCCTGATCCATTCTCGTATTCTCGCCATGGTTGGGTCCTTTCCATCTTCTTCGGCCCAATGCTTCTCGCTGAGTTCCAAGTAGTCCGGTGCTTTGAGATCTGTGATGGATGCCACGATGCATTCCTCTTGCAAAAACGTGGTGGCCTTGTCTTTACCCTCAGGTAATCTTGACATGCAGTCTGCCTGCGAATTCTTCCATCCTGAGATGTGCTGTACCTCAAATGTGTACTCCTGCAATTTGGCTGCTATGCGTGCCAGTCTGGGTGTTGACGCTTTGGTGCCTCCTGGGCTGAGCATGTGGATGAGGGGTTTATGGTCTGTTAACAACCTAAATTTTGTGCCCCACACGTATGTTCTGAAATGTTCCACCGCCCATGCACACGCTAACATTTCCTTTTCTATGGTGGAATAATTCTGTTCGGCCGAGGATAAGGCTTTCGAGGCAAAGGCTACCACATGTTCCGTGTCACCTTTCTTCTGCGTTAGGACAGCTCCCAATCCGTACGCACTGGCGTCTGTGGTGATGACAGTACTCCACTCGGGGTTAAATGGTTGAAGGCACGGTGCTTCCATTATGTGCCTTTTTATGCTTTCTACGGCTTTCTTTTGGGGTTCTTGCCACAAGTACTCCGACCCCTTTTTGAGGAGTTCGCGGAGGGGTGCTGAGGTTTCCGAGAACTTAGGAATAAACTTTGCGTAGTACTCCGCCAGTCCTAGGAATGACCTTACTTCTTCTTTGCTGGTGGGTTCCGGTGCCATTATTATGGCCTGCAGTAAATTTTGTTTGGGACTTATCCCTTGCTCAGATATCTTGTACCCTAAGTACTCAACTTCTTTCGCCTTGAATACGCATTTCTCGTAGCGTAACCTCACCCCAGCTTCTTGCAGCTTGGTTAGAACCGTTCTCAGTGCGGCATCGTGTGTCTGTTCATCCCTTGCATAGACCAGGATGTCATCCTGAAAATATGCCACATTTTCGACCTTTCGTAGTAGGACATCCATCATTCGGTGAAAAGCCGATGCAGCCGACGATAAGCCGAAAGGCATCTTGGTAAACTGATAAGTGCCAAACGGAGTGATGTATGCTGTGAGGGGTTTGGATTCCTTGTGCAATTGTATTTGGTGGTATGCATTTCTCATATCCAATTTTGAGAAAAGTTTTGCTTCTTTTATCATTAGAATCAGTTCATTTATGCTCGGTAGCGGATAACTGTCCGTAATGACTTCCAAGTTTACACTGCGGAGGTCAATGCAAACCCTTAGCTCTGGTGAGTTGGGTTTCTTTATGAGCACGACTGGGCTCAGCCACTCAGAAGCTTCGACTTCTTCAATGATGCCATCCATCCTCATTTTGTCCAATTGACTCCTGAGTGCGTCTCTCGCGGTTGCTGGTACTGGCCTCACGCGATGTTTGACTCGGACCGCATTCCTTTTAAGCATTATTTTGTGAACAAAGCCTTTGATATGCCCCGGCTCCTCCGAGAAAAGTTCAGGATAATCGCTCTTGACTATCGGTACGCTTCTCCCACAGACAGAAAGTACTTGATCTTCCGTGCTGGGATCCAGTTTGATTTTCAGTTTATCTTGGTCGTCCCATCCTAATACTGCTGGGCCCTCTTGGCTGAAATATACTCTGGTGGTGGTTTCCCTTCCTTTAAACTCGACCTTCCCATTGATATAGCCCAGAAGGTCGACTGACGCACCTCCAAAAACCGTGGGTTTGTGCCGTGTGGTGAGCACTTGAACCTTTTCCATCCCCATCATTTCCTTGTATGTGCGTAGAGGAATTATGGTGAGGTCAGAACCAGAGTCCGCCATGACTTTTGTTTCCATCCCGTCAATTTTGATAATGCAATGGGGTTTTTCTCTCCTGGCCCGTGTACTGTTCACCATGATGACGGTGGGTCTCCCTTCATCTTCCGAGGACGACTCTTTTTCCGAGTTGCGACTCACGTTGACATTTGTAACTTTCTTGTTACTCCACCGACACACAATTGAGAAATGGCCAATGCGTTTGCAGACAGAGCACTCCTTATCTCTGGCCGGACACTCCCTGTCAAATGCCAAATGTTTCGTGCTGGTACACCTGTGGCATTTCAGTGGTTCTCTCGTGCCCCCTTTGTCCTCTTTCATGTTCGATGCTTGTCTCTCTTTCTTCGGACGAAACGCCACTGCTTGTATTTCAGTGGAGCTATGGCTTCCCGTGAGTTCTTTACGCCTCCCAGCTGTTTCTTCGACTGCCCTGGCAATCTCCACTGCTCTCTCTAACAGCAGTTCTTTCTCCATGATGAATTTATCTTGCACTTTCCTGCTGTTGGTGTGAACCACCAACATGTCGCAGATAAGACTCTCAGCATTGTCGCCAAAGTTGCATAGCGCTGCCAATTCGCGTAGCTTCGTGATGTAGTCGTCAACGGGTTCTGAGGCTTCCTGTCTGCGACTATAGAAACGAATTCTGTGGAGAACCGTGTTCTCTTTACTGGCGAACCTTTTTACGATTCTTCTTACCGCTTCCTTAAATACGTCATTGTTGTCTCCAACCACCTGGCCCGGGGTGAGACTTTCAAACACCCTCTGTCCTTCTACCCCTAGGGCGTTAAGTAACATTGCCCTGCGCCGAGCAGCCGAAAATCCCGCACCGCCCACTGCTTCTACGTATGTCGTAAATAGCGGTTGCCATTGCGGCCACGGGATGGCGGGTTTACCTGGAGTTTGTAGGAAGGGCGGAGGTGGTGTCGCGCCTTGCATGGTTCACGTGGGTTGTAGTGGTGATCCTCGTCGCCAATTTATGTAGTATAATACTTGCAATGATGACAGGAGGCTTCTTGATAACAGTGATGTCCTTTATTCAGCACACGACATCATTCAACACTTAACGATAGGTAGATGGCAAGTCCCTTCGGTTAGCTTGCTCCTAAGATAAGAGGTTACAGCTGGGATGCCGTAAATGACTTTATTTAGGCCGGGGCCTAAATCTCGGAGGAGCCGGGAGAGGACGTCTTTACACGTCCTTTGCTGCTCCCGAAAATGTGCGCCGAACGCGCGGGGGCGGCCCTAGTGGCCGCGGTCGAGATCTCGCGAGAGTGGGGGCTCTCGCGATATCTCTACAGATGCCTACCTTGCATCGAGAAAAGCAGCTGTGGTTGCTGCCACACTGCTCCTGCAGTGTAGGGTGGTCCTGCACCTCCGGTGGCCTGGGCGATCTGGGCCGGGTGCTCCAGACTGGAAGTGCCCCTTGTGGAGGAGCTCCTTAGGGAGGAAGCCGGGTTTCGCTTGTCGGCTCGTGGTAGGCCATGATGAGCAGGGGCTGGCCCAATGGGATCAGCTGGGTCGAGTCAGGTGGTCGCAGAGAGGGTGCCTGCGGCCATCTTTGATTGGGAACACCTTGTGTGTTCCATGGTGGCCCCCGAGTGTAGAGAGGGCGAAAAAGGGCTTAGGGCTCGAGTCGGAGCCTGCAAGGATTTTATCCTTGCTATTAAAGAATAATGCTGCTGGATGCAACGCTTTCCGTGTCAGAGGCAGAACGGTGACAGGGACTGGAAAATAGGCAGGGATGCCTACCTTGCATCGAGAAAAGCAGCTGTGGTTGCTGCCACACTGCTCCTGCAGTGTAGGGTGCTCCTGCACCTCCGGTGGCCTGGGCGATCTGGGCTTAGAGTGGGCTCACCCGCAAAGAAGGTCTCTTGAATTTACTCGAAACCGGATACCAGATAGGAAGTAGCTGAAAATGAATCCCACTGGGCTCTCCCTTCCCTTTCGTGGCAAAAGCCCTGTAAAAGAAGAGAGCTCCCAGGGAAACCCTCGAGTGGGAAGAAAACCCTGCGCTTCTGCTCCCTCGTCAGCCCTCTGATGTCTTCTAGTAGTGGCACCTCAAGGTAAGGAGTATCGTGTAGCCTAATGTCAGAAAATGAAAGAGACACGTTAGGCAAAGGTAATGGACAATTCACTTCAACAGAGAATTCAATACAAGAGGGAAGTATGATGAAGCTAGCACCTGTAGCGGTTGGGCAATGGTTATGCCAGCTTTCGGAAGGATGCACTAAACAGAAAGAAGGGGGTTGAATATGGGCAGAGATACTGGAAGCAGAGGTAAGTGGGTCTCAGTCATAAGAAATACCTTTTAGAGGAATCGGATTGTCTGCTGAACTGTGGTTCAGCTAAGTATATCACTGTTTTACGGAATTGAGGTTTTAGCTTGAGAAGGAAAGAAAATAAGTTTAGAACAAATCTCTCCGAACAGATGGAAAACAGGTTTACCTTGCCCGGTTCCTGTACCTCGGGAGTAACCGAGGGAAGTTCTGGTTCGGGTATCCGAGAAACCCCGGAAGAGTCCCTTGAAAGAGATATCGTTTGATCTTCTGGAGACAGTACAGCAGTTTCTATCCTATTGCATGAGGAGAAGGATAGCTAGTAAAGGAAAGAGAAGAGAAGGTCCATAGATACAATAATTATGTAAGGACAGATAGACACAGCCTAGGTCTGAACTTATGTAGCGTTGTAATGCTGGAGTAGCAACGCACCTGCTTGTTGACAAACGGGACTGATATGCAGCGTTCGGCTGAGAGGGAGTAGTCAGGTTGCCATGCGGATACACAATAACTAGACTGCAACCAAACTCTGTAGGCGCCATCTTGGGTAAAAAGATGGATGCCGCGTACTTTCTGGACCAGCGCTTCCTAAGGAGCGTGACACTAGTCCTAGGAAGGACTGGATCTGTTTCACTGTAGTGGGTGCAGGCCATGACGTGACAGCAGATACTTTATTAGGGTCCATGGAAATCCCCTGTGGGCTTAAAACAAATCCGAGATAGCGGATGGTAGACACATGAAACTGACACTTCTCAGGTTTAGTCAACACATGATTTTCGTGGAGTCTAGCCAATACCTTGGTAACATGTTCCTGATGGAGTTTAGGATCTCGGGAGTAAACCAGTATGTCATCCAAGTAGACGATTACAAATAGGAACAAAATGTCAGAAAATATCAGATCCATGAAATGCTCCAAGATCGTTGGTGCGTTAGTCAGGCCAAAGGGCATCACCAAATATTCGAAATGGCTAAAAGGAGTCAGAAAGGCAGGCTTCCATTCGTCACCTGCCCTTATCCGAATAAGGTGTTAAGCCCGCCGGAAGGTCTAATTTAGAAAATAGAACTGCCTCCAAAATATCCGAAATTAGAGGTAAGGGATACTTAGCCTTCTGGGTAACCAGATTTAGGCCTATATAATCCAGACAGGGGTGTTACTCTGTTGTGTCCTTCTTAGGGACAGAAAATAGAGAGGCTCCAGCTGGAGACTTAGATTGTCGAATTGTTCCATTTTCCAGATTTATTGTCAAGTCTTTCGAAGCCTTCCTTTCAGGGGTGGATATGATAAACATTCTTCCAAATGAAATTATATCATGTTCTGCTGTCTCAATGGCACAATCCTCAGGACGATGAGTGGGTAAGGACTGAACAATAGATTCAGAGGAGACATCAACAAAGTCCTGGTATTCCTGTGGACAGGATTGATATTCGAAACAGAGACAGGATGATCTTCAGTATGATCAATCGGAGGATTCTGGATGATGTTTGGGTCTTTCGACAAGCAATGAGAAAAACAGTATTCTGAACCCAGAAACAGTGAACCCGCAGACCAGTTAATGTAAGGGTTATGTTGATGAAGCCATGGCATACCCAAAACCACATGATAATGGGCTGCCTTGATGATATCAAAACAGAGGTATTCCTGGTGGTTGTTTATGGTCAAGAAAAGAGGCTTAGGCTGTTGTGTAATCGTTCCAGAAGACAAAGGACGTCCATCGATACCTTCCACTGCTTGGACTTGTTCCTTGTTTTCTCTGGGAATCCGATGTTATTGGGCCCATTCATCATCAAGAAATATTCCCATTGCACCACAATCTACCAATGCAAGTACAAAATGGGCTTCACCTTGATTTGACAGTAAGGAAACTTGAAGGACCACCAACGAGGAATGTGATGTAGGTCCCAGAGAGGCAGAAAAAAGGAGCAAGTTTCGACCTTCCGAGTCTGGGCTCCATTTAGGAACGGGAGCTGGTGTTTCCCGAACACCTAGGAGGAACAATGGGACAATTGCGTACCATGTGTTTAGGGGAAGCACAGTACAAGCATAATCCCTTCTCCACTCTTCGGTTCCTCTCTTCAGGGGTAAGGGGTCCTCGTAATGAACCCATTAGAGTTCTCCCATGGAGGACTGTGATGCTTCACGGGGACTCGGATAGACAGGAGTAGGTTTCTGAGGTAAGGAGCAATACTTTCTGAAGGCTGTAGTCAATTTGCATGGCCATGCCAAGGAGAACCTGAAAAGAGCCTGGCTGGGCAACACGTGCTAGCTCATCTTTTATCTCCTCATTCAATCCTCTCTGGAATAAGGTTAAGCAAGCATTAGCTGACCAATCTGCTTCTTTAGCCAGCTGCTTAAATCTGGTGACATAGGTAAGCATGTCCTGCGTTCCTTGTTGGAACTCAAGTAGCTTCTCTTGGGCTGAAAACACCATGTTGGGCCGATCAAACATGGCTTTAAAGGACAAAACAAAGCCATCATAGTTGTCCAATTGCGGGTCTACAGGTACAACTAAGGGGAAAGCCCAGGTGGGGGCATTACCAGCAAGGTGAGATATAATGAAGCCCACCATGGCCCTATCATTAGAGTAAAAATAGGGCTTAAAGGTAAAGTGTTCCATACAGGAATTCAAAAACACCCGCAACATTTTAGGGGAACCATCGTACTTCTCTACCACCCCTCCCCACCCCCTAGATGTTCCTTTCTGCATAAAGGTATCTCGGGACAAAACCAGTTGCCTTAAGGCTGCATTTTCGCCTTTCAAGTTCTGGACCTCGGTGGAGAGTTCCTGCATGCCTTGCAATAGATCCTGGACTGAGTGATCCATATCTGCAGGTGTAGTGGTCTTTTGCCGTCTCAAACTGACAGGTTTTGGGGACTGTGGAACAGAGCTCACCTTTGGAATCTTTCGTGAGGACTTCTTAGTTGTCTTAGTCTTGGTGTTTTTTTTTGTCCAGGTTTAATGTAGAAAGGGGCAAGCCTCCCCTGGCGCCACCCTGCGTAGTAGGCAAAGCACCAGACAGAATGACCCCGGGGAGACCACCCAGTATCAGGGGGCAAAAAGGGGAAAGAAACTGTATTTTGTAGGTACGCAGAGCAGGTAAATCCAGAAGAGTGTTGCAGGGTAATGCAGAGCAGGCTGATCCAGGAATATGCAGTAGAATGTTTGCAGAGTAAAATGATCCAGGAATTGCAGCAGAAGGATGCAGAGCAAGGTAATCCAGGAAGAAGCAGCGGAATAATGCAGAGCAAGGAAATGACAAGGAATGGCAGGACCGGGAAGGCGAGGAGGACAAACAATGCATGGAGCGCAAGAAGCAGGGAAAATCCAGGAAGAAGAGAGGAGGGACTACAACAGAAGAGCACTGAGCTAGGAAGTACTGACCGTAACGAGGCAAGGAAGGTGCAACCAAGCGTTGAGACGCTAGGTTCGATTGTGTCTCCGGTGCATATGAACGCTGTCTGAGAAGACTAGACAGCGTTCACACCTATCCGGGAACACTTGCAGCCGCCATCCTGGTGAAAGAAATGGCTGCCGCCGTGATCCACATACGTGACCTCCAAGCTTGCCAAAACGGTCAGGCACGGTAAGTCATGACACTTTGTCATTAATTCATTAGGCAATGTCAACATCGAAGACTTTTGATTTTGCACAGGATTTTGCTTGACCCGTCGCAGGACCACTTCGATGCACAGTTCTTTGTCACTGTTTAACCTTTCTCCACTCTTAGTTGGATACCGTACAGAGATCTTTGAATGAGCACACACGCAGTGCCGGACCACTCTGTCAAAGGTATTTTATCTTAGTTTCAAAGTTCAATCACTCATCTGTTGTTCAATTTCACTCGCGTTGGTTATCACATGCATTTTAACACACTGTCCGCTTCAGCACTCACCATACAATGTTGCTGCTTGCAACCTTGGCTTCAGCGCAGACCGGTCTGGGGTCAGTCTCCCTAACTCACCAGCTGTGTTGATTTCACTAGTACTGCTTTGTTGTAGGAGCCAAGGACAGTACCATGGCAGCAGGTGATTCTCCCTGCCTTAATTATCAACGCGGGAGGACCCCGGGTACCTCCGACACACAATACCGGATTCTACAGCCTCATTTCCTGGTCTTGCGCTTTCGATTCTCGAGGGTTCATTAAAGTAACGGCCCCTCGTCGAAAAGGTCAAGGGCACTTCCCTCCTTACGATCCCTTTGTTTTGCCACCTTTCTCCTCGTGTTAAACTGCCATCTTGGAACTGCTGCTTCCTTGTATGTTTTGACTTGCTCAGAGTGTGCTCTCGTGCTTCGCCTTTTATCCATGTGGGGAAGTGTAATGGAAGTCAGGTGTGCGTGATGGTCAGGAATTGCCTGACCCTGCATGACAATTCTATTGTGACATGTCAGGTATACGGCTCGGGTGTTAGTCCGTTTTCTCTCATAGCGAGCTGTCTGTGAGAAAGTGTTTGCGTTGTAAAGGGGGCGGTTGAGAGTATTCTATCTGGTAGGATGGGGGTAAAGGTGTTACAAAGAAGGGGAGACTGCATCTTGCCATCCGGTCTCCCACTCCCTGAAATCCCCTCACCAAGGGGATCCTGCCGCATTGGTCCATCTCCAGGAACTGGATCCAAAAGTGATGGCCGTGTCCTGGCCACCTGGATGACAGATCCCCGGGAACTAGCGGGTGAGGCAACTTTAGGTTTCTCACATACCCTTCCCCTATGCGATGTAACTGCATCTGTTTCACAAGGAAACCGAGAAAGGAAATCTACATTTCCTTGGTCTTTGTCTTTTTGGTGCTCCACAGTGAAACAGTAGGGTTGCAGGTCTAAGAACCATTGCATGACATGAGGGTAAGAATCCTTTTGCTGGCTAATCCATACTAATGGAGAATGATCCGTGATGAGTGTGAACTTCTTTCCTAAGAGTTAGTATCTAAGGTGGTTGATGGCCCACTTGATGGCAAGGGCTTCTAATTTCAGCACACAGTAATTTTCTTCACGTGGGACTAGTTTGCGATTAGTGAATAAGATAGGGTGTTCCAATCGGTTGCAAATTTGTGTCAAGACTGCTCCTAGACCTGTAAGGGAGATGGTCTGTTTGCAGAACAAATTCCTTCGAGAAATCTACTACCTGTAGGATCGGGTTCTGGCATAGGGTTTGTTATAGATTGTTGAAACATATATCGTCCTCATCAGTCCAATGAATTTTCTGGGGTTCAGCGTTCTTTAATTTGTCTGTCAGCCTAGCTGTCCTATCCGAGAAGTTTTCAAACGTCTTTTAATTGATTTTATACAAGCGAGTTAGACATTATGGCATTAAGTTGCAAGCGCTGAGAACAGTGCTACGATGCTTGTTAATACAAGTGATAATAAACATAAACAGCAACAACTGGTTGGAAAAGTGTCAATGGGGAAGGCAGGGGAGGAAGGGCGGGGGGAGTGAGCAGATAGAATATACAGTTGGGGTAAGAGCCAGGGAGGCTGTTCATGCTTCAAGTTTGTATTGGGGGGGGAGGGATCAGCATAGTCCTAGGCCTTCATTAGTTTGTGTATGCTCTTGCGAGCCAGAGAGGATCTCCCCAGGTAGATACATCTGCTGTCCTGCTCTTCCACCCTCCTGTTCAGTCTTGTTCGTCCATCCATCGTAGAGAGGGAGGCTGTCGGGCCAGGCCTGGGTATTTCTGTGTGTAGTCCAGGAATGGGGCCTAAGTCTGGAAAAATGTGTTTCTATTTCCAAACCGGAGGGCTGTTATTTTTCGGCCGCTATTATGTCCCAACACTTAGCCCACCACGTTTGGACTGCTGGGCCCTCTGGATTTTTCAAAGCCTTGCTACTGAGATTTTAGCAGCCGTCAAAAGGTGGGGGAAATTGGCCCTCGCCGCTCGCACCCAGCAGCACAATACCCGGATCCCATGGGATTGTCAGGCCCGTGATCGTGTTGACTTGATCTAACACAGATTTCCAAAATTGGGTGGCCTTGGGGCATGTCCATAGCAGATGGTATAGTGTGCCTTGGTCTGGGCATCCTCTCCAGCATGAAGGGGGGACTGCAGGGTTGCATTTATTGAGCGTCTCTGGGGTTCGATACCACCTGTAGCATACTTTGAATGCCCCCTCCTTGTTGGATACGTATTTAGAGCTTCTTGTAACGCTCACCTGATTCCCACGGAGGCGCTGGTCTTGGCAGGAAGGTGTCTGTGACTCGAAAAGTGATGTGCAGGACTCGATTGGCTTCTGGGGTCGAACCTCTTCTCACTGTGTGTCGAACTCGAAGAGTGAGGTTTCTGCAGGTGAAAGAATATGGGGGTTAAGGGTCTGGGTTGTTGAATGTTCCTCTCTCTCTCCCTCTCTTCCTAGCTTCTCCGTAGAGCCCCCAGGTCAACGTGCTCACCTTAGATAGGTGAATGCTGGACTCTCCATCTGCGTCTGGTGCAGGGTGCCGTTGCCAGTTCCTTCACTGGTGAAACATAGGCCTCTTGAACTCAGAGGTTCGTTACCGTCGTTAACTGCACGAGCGGTGAGTTTCCGGACACCTTTTTAGTCTTTATAGTCTTTAGGTGCGTGGCACGTTAATATTGAACAGGACTCTGTATAATGCTTTTCCCTTTTTGTCTTGCAGGACTCTGGAGATGGAAGATGGAGTGAAGCGCCTGGAAATGAGTAAGTAAATGCAAGCGCTCAAACTGTCTTTTTCCCTTGCTGCTTAGTTCGTGCTGAAGAGACGCCGGAGTATTTGCAGGCGTTCTATTGTGACGAGCGCGATGGGCGTAAGTAAATACCTGTCTAATGTCTCTTCTTTTGTCTTCACAGGCGGCGATGCAGCGTGAAGAAATCCGGAATTCGCGGAGTGCCGGTAAGTAATAACAATGCTTTTGTCTTCACAGGCGGAGGTGCAGCGTGAAGAAATGGCCGCAGCCGATGGATCAGGTGAGTAAGCACTGCGTGTAAAGGTTGCCTTGCTAACCTGTTGTTTCTTGTCTTTGCAGGTGCTGTTGTTGACTGGATACAGGAATGGTAAGTATAATACTTGCAGGTTCAGGATCGAAAGAAGAAAGGCTGGAACAGACTCGCTGAGCGTTCTGCTGCAGATGCAGAATAACGCGAAGCACGTTTCATCTATCGGGTGTGGTTTAAATAGCCTTGGAGTGATGAGGCGTCTTCCTCCACGGCTCCGCCTAGATAAGAAAAGAGTTCCAGTTCCAGAAGAGTTCCAGTGCTGTATCCAGGGAGTGGAGCTTGCCCCACCCAGGTAAGAAAGTAGTTCCTGTTCACAGAGGACTTCTAAGTGGCTGGTAAGTAAGCAGCCTGGTCTGCTGCAGGTAAGTCCACCCAAGCATCTTCATACATAATATGAGCCCGGCGCTTCCAGTGCCGGGACCGATGACTTTGATGAGCCTGGTGCCACCGGCGCCAGGACAAGGTCCAAAAGGTCCCAGTGGGGACCGGCTGGTGCCTAAGATAACGGTTAGGGGCCTGCTTCCAAGGATGTTGGGCTGTTCCTGACTCCTTGGAAGCAGTGATCATGACAGCACCCCCCCTCAAGGCCCCTCCCAAGCGTGTCTTCTCCGGGGGTTTTGGCTTGTCGGGGTGACTCAAATGGAATTTCTTGACCAGATGAGGTGCGTGGACATGTTCTGAGGGTTCCCAAGACCTTTCCTGGGGGCCATATCCTTTCCAATCAACCAGGTAATATAATTTAGATTTGGAGATATTGGAGTCTAGGATGTTCTTTACTTCGAACTCAATTTCTCCATCTACTAAAACAGGTTCTGAGAGTTCGGTCAATCGGGTTCCTGGTTGTACTGGTTTTAGTAAGGAGACATAGAATACTGGATGTATTTTCATATGCAAAGGCAATTCCAATTTAACAGCCACTGGATTAATTATGGCAGAGATAAGATAAGGTCCAAGGTATCTCGGGATAAAAGTGCGGGGTCCTTTTAGAGGTAGGTGCTTAGTGGATAACCAGACCTGATCTCCCACTGCGTAGTGAGGGGCCTCTTTACGGTGCTGATCTGCTCCTTTCTTGAATTGAGCTTTAGCTCTTTGCAGATGGTCAGTGGCTTCCTTAAAAGCACAAGTGATCTCCGAGTGCAAGTGATCCACAGCAGGTGCCTCGAATTCTTGGGGAGGATCCAGGTTAGAGGTTCTAGGATGGTGTCCGTATAATAAGAAGAAGGGAGTCTTTCCGGTTCCAGAATGAGTTGAATTGTTATAAGCGTATTCAGCAATCCAAAGAATGTCCTTCCAAGGGTTTTCAGTTTGTTGGAGCATGCAACGTAGATATTGCTCTAGAGTTTGATTTGTCCTCTCGGTTTGTCCGTCAGTTTGGGGATGGTGACTGGTAGAAAGTCTCACATCTATTTGGGCTAAACGACAGCAACTTCGCCAAAAGTGGGAGATGAATTGACTTCCCCTATCGGAAACCAAAACCGAGGGAAAACCGTGTAACCGAACGATGTTTTCTAAGAATTCTCGGGCCAATACTGAAGCTGAAGGTAGGCCCTTCAGGGGAATGAAGTGAGCCATCTTGGAGAATAGATCCAGGACTACTAAAATGGTATTATACCCTGAGCATGGAGGTAAGTCCGTGATGAAATCCATGGACAGGGTATTCCATGGACAGGGAGGGATGTCTAGTGGGTGTAAGAGGCCGGCTGGTTTCTCCTTCAGACTTTTATTTTGGGCGCATACACCGCAAGAGATTACAAAGTCTCTAATATCCTTTTTCCATGATGGCCACCAGAAATGTCTTTTGACCTTTTCCATGGTTTTGGTTATGCCAGGGTGACCCTCCATTAGTGCATCGTGATAACAGGAGATTACCTGTCTTTGTATATTCTCACTGGGCAAGTACAATAGTCCTCGGAAAAAAGGTAGGTCTTGATCCACTGAAAATTCTTTTCCCCTTAATTGCCAGTCCTGTAAGTCGGCCGGAGTTAGAAGTGATTTGACTGTGGTCTTGATGTCTTCAAAGGATTGAGCGCTGGCCAAACCCAAAATCCTTTGTTCAGGGATTATGGGTATTGGTTCTGGATTGGTCAAATGTTCATCTATTCCCATCCGGGAGAGGGCATCTGCTTTTCCATTTTTACTGCCAGGTCGATAAGTAATTATAAAATCAAATTCAGCCAAAAACAGAGCCCAGCGAAGCTGTCTGAAAGACTGAGCTTTGGCCGTCTTCAGATACTGTAAGTTGCGGTGATCAGTCATTACGGTGACTGTGTGTCTGGCTCCCAAAAGATAATGCCGCCAGGCTTTAAAGGCCGATCTGATAGCTAAATGTTCCTTGTCTGTAATTGAATAGTTGATCTCGGGAGCCGAGAATTTGCGGGACCAAAAGGCTACAGGATGTAATTGATGTGTGACCGGATCTCTTTGTGATAAAACTGCCCCCATAGCAAGACTTGAAGCATCTGTTTCTACGATATAGGGGAGTTCTGGACGAGGATGTTTTAGAACAGGTGCAGAAATGAATTTAGTTTTTAAGTCCTGAAAAGCTTGTTCCGCCTCAGTAGACCACTAAAAACGTTTGTTTTTCTTTAACAGAGCAGTGATGGGCTGGACTATTCGAGAGAATTCAGGAATGAATCTGCGGTAAAAATTAGCGAAGCCTAACATGCTTTGGACTCCCTTTATAGAGGTTGGTGAAGGCCACTTGATAATTGCATCGACTTTCTTTGAATCCATATGGACTCCGTTGGGTGACAATATGAATCCCAGGAACTCAACTTCAGTTACGTTGAAAACGCATTTTTCGAGTTTAGCAAAAAGGTTATGTTGACGTAGTCTCTTGAGGACCTCTCTAACATGTTTCCGATGTTCTTCTTTAGATGATGAATAGACGAGGATGTCATCAATGTAGACAACAACACACACATCTATGAGTTCTCTAAGGACATCATTCATAAAATACTGGAAGGCGGCAGGAGCGTTGCAAAGTCCAAAGGGCATAACTTGATATTCAAACAGCCCATACTTGGTGCGGAAGGCCGTCTTCCATTCATCGCCCTCTTTTATTCGTACCAAGTGGTAGGCTCCTCTGAGGTCCAACTTTGTATATATACATGCGTCTTTGACTTGGTCCAGGAGTTCAGGGATCAAAGGTAACGGGTATCTGTTTTTAACGGTGATTTGATTCAGGGCGCGGTAATCTATACAAGTCCTAAGGTCGCCTTCCTTTTTCGGAACGAAGAACAAAGCCGAGGAAGCTGGAGATTTTGAAGGACGGATAAACCCGTTGGCTAGGTATTGGTCCAGATATTGTCTGAGGTGAAGATTCTCTGGCTCGGTGAGGGCATAAATCCTACTGCAAGGAGGAGTTGTTCCGGGTATCAGATCTATTTGACAGTCGTAAGACCTATGAGGAGGCAGGGTGTTAGCTTGATCCTTCCGAAAGACGTCTTGGAATTCCTGGTATTCGGGAGGTAATTTGGGAACCTCAGAAGAGATTGCCGCCAGTGAAACATCAGGCCGAGGATAACAAGTGGTAAAACATTCTGGAAACTGAACCGTCTTTGCTCGCCAATCGATCTGAGGATTGTGCTTCTCTAACCAAGGGATTCCCAGAATGATCTGGAACTGAGGGGCCTTGATCACATCGAACACGATTTTCTCCCGGTGTCCATCTTGGCTCACTAGCGTCACTTCTTGGGTGACGTGCGTTACTGGTCCGGAGGCTATCTCTGTGCCATCCACTGTAGTAATGACGTCTTTTACTGCCTTAGGGACAAGGGGTAGGTTCATCCTTGATACCATTTCACGGTCCACATAATTACCGATTGCTCCGCTGTCGATGTAAGCTTCAATTGCATGCAAACAATCCGGACGATCAGGACTAATGAGGACCATGGGCACCACGAAATGCGAGGTCACGGGACAGATCTTAACGCTCGGCAAGAGGACCTCTACACTTGTCGGGCTAGGTCGTTTCCCTGACCAGAATTTGTGGTACAGGTATCTGCGGCTCCTACAGCCTTCTTAGCTGGTTTCACTGGACAGTCTCGAAGAAAGTGCCCTGAGTTTCCGCAATAGAGGCATAATTGCAGCTGTCTTCTTCTTTCCCGCTCCTTTCGGGTTAAAGGTCCTTTCATGCCCCCTATTTGCATGGGTTCCACAGTGTCAGCTCCCCTAGTAGAGGTCTGTGGTTTAGAAAACACTCGGGTATTAAATTTGGAACGATCAGCCTTCCTGTTCTGTAATCTGTGGTCCAATTGGACAACTAAGTCAATATAGTCTGAGCATTCTTGTGGAGGATTCACAACTTGAGCTAACACATCCTTGAGCTCTCCACGCAAGCCTCGGTAGAAAAGCGTTATTCTCTTATCCTCGGGCCATTGAGTTTCCACTATAAGTCTGTTGAATGAGGCTATATAAGTCAAGAGGTCTTGATTACCCTGTCGTAATGAAAGAAGTTCATTGTCCAAGGCCTGCCCTTGTGCATGTCTTGCGAACAGTTTCTCCATGCTGGACTGGAAGGCCTGGAAATCATGTAAAACCGGATCAACCTGGGTGACTAAAGGGATCGACCAATCTGCTGCGCGCCACTGAGATAAGAAAGCACGAAAGCCACCTTGGTCTGATCTGTTGGGAATGCAGCTGGTCGACATAAGAAGTGTAGGTGGCACTGGTTGATGAACACTGCAAATTTCTTTGGGTCACCAGAAAAGCGTTCGGGCGGAGCCAATGGCACATTACCGGGTAGATTGATTTGCACTGGATTTAAAGATGATGCAGAAGGATAACTTCCTCCTGGAGCGGGCAAAGGTGTCTGTCCTGCCTGCGTTTGTAGCAATTGCCTAGCGAGGTCCTCTGTTCGCTCCTTGGAAATTATCACCTCTCTTCTTAGAGAGTTTGATTCCTGACGAGCTGCATGTACTTCTGCTCTTAATTCCCCGAGCAACTGGGCTAATTGATCAGTGTCTGAGGTTTCCATTGCGCCTGGGTAGGAGTTTTGCGGTGGGCTTTGCGTTCTGTAACGCTCACCTGATTCCCACGGAGGCGCTGGTCTTGGCAGGAAGGTGTCTGTGACTCGAAAAGTGATGTGCAGGCTCGATTGGCTTCTGGGGTCGAACCTCTTCTCACTGTGTGTCGAACTCGAAGGGTGAGGTTTCTGCAGGTGAAAGAATATGGGGGTTAAGGGTCTGGGTTGTTGAATGTCCCTCTCTCTCTCCCTCTCTTCCTAGCTTCTCCGTAGAGCCCCCAGGTCACCGTGCTCACCTTAGATAGGTGAATGCTGGACTCTCCATCTGCGTCTGGTGCAGGGTGCCGTTGCCAGTTTCTTCACTGGTGAAACATAGGCCTCTTGAACTCAGAGGTTCGTTACCGTCGTTAACTGCACGAGCGGTGAGTTTCCGGACACCTTTTTAGTCTTTATAGTCTTTAGGTGCGTGGCACGTTAATATTGAACAGGACTCTGTATAATGCTTTTCCCTTTTTGTCTTGCAGGACTCTGGAGATGGAAGATGGAGTGAAGCGCCTGGAAATGAGTAAGTAAATGCAAGCGCTCAAACTGTCTTTTTCCCTTGCTGCTTAGTTCGTGCTGAAGAGACGCCGGAGTATTTGCAGGCGTTCTATTGTGACGAGCGCGATGGGCGTAAGTAAATACCTGTCTAATGTCTCTTCTTTTGTCTTCACAGGCGGCGATGCAGCGTGAAGAAATCCGGAATTCGCGGAGTGCCGGTAAGTAATAACAATGCTTTTGTCTTCACAGGCGGAGGTCCAGCGTGAAGAAATGGCCGCAGCCGATGGATCAGGTGAGTAAGCACTGCGTGTAAAGGTTGCCTTGCTAACCTGTTGTTTCTTGTCTTTGCAGGTGCTGTTGTTGACTGGATACAGGAATGGTAAGTATAATTCTTGCAGGTTCAGGATCGAAAGAAGAAAGGCTGGAACAGACTCGGTGAGCGTTCTGCTGCAGATGCAGAATAACGCGAAGCACGTTTCATCTATCGGGTGTGGTTTAAATAGCCTTGGAGTGATGAGGCATCTTCCTCCACGGCCCCGCCTAGGTAAGAAAAGAGTTCCTCTTCCAGAAGAGTTCCAGTGCTGTATCCAGGGAGTGGAGCTTGCCCCACCCAGGTAAGAAAGTAGTTCCTGTTCACAGAGGACTTCTAAGTGGCTGGTAAGTAAGCAGCATGGTCTGCTGCAGGTAAGTCCACCCAAGCATCTTCATACATAATATGAGCCCGGCGCTTCCAGTGCCAGGACCGATGACTTTGATGAGCCTGGTGCCACCGGCGCCAGGACAAGGTCCAAAAGGTCCCAGTGGGGACCGGCTGGTGCCTAAGATAACGGTTAGGGGCCTGCTTCCAAGGATGTTGGGCTGTTCCTGACTCCTTGGAAGCAGTGATCATGACACTTCTATGTGCTCTCGTCCAGATGTGGTCTCATTCCTCCAGTTCAATGGGCCTCCCAATGTCTTTCTCCCATTTGAGCATATATGGCTCCTTGCGGGTAGGGTCAGTTCTGTCGAGACTCTTATAGAGGGTTGATATTCTGCCCTTTGGGGGTGTCGCTGTGAGGGTTTGCTCCAAGGCTGTAAGGTCTCTGCTTCCGAAATTTTTAATGACCCTACTTGAGAGCCAGTGCCTTAGCTGCGTATATCTGAACCTCTAAGTTTCCGGAACTTTGAATTTCACTTTGCAGGCCTCGAACTCTAGGGGGTTTCCCTCTTCAAAAAAGTCTTGCACCTTCTCCAGTCCTCCTTCTTTCCACCTCAGGAAGTTCTTGGGGCTGTTGCCCGGCGAAAATTCCTGGTTCATCCAGACCGGGGTGAGTGGGCCTCTTATACTATGGACTTTCCACAGTCGCGCCGCCCTCCTCCAGCTCACCACTGTGTTTTCGGTCGCTGACAGAGGCCCCATGCCCGCACGGTCACTGGGACATTTCATGTGTGGCAGTTTATCGGAACTGGACTCCAAGCCTTCTCCAGCTCCAGCCAGTGGGGTTTCAGCGTATTGGGTGACCAGGCAAACAAATGCGAAAGCTGAGCAGCTAGGACATACCTGGCAACATCGGGAGGCCCCAGTCCTCCCACCGCCCGTCCTCGAAGCATGAGTTTCCTCGGAATTTGTGGCTGTTTTCCTTCCCAAATGTATTTCATAATGCTCCTTTGCAGTTTCTGTACTGCTTGTTTCGGGATGGTAGTTGGCAAGGCTGAGCAGTGATAAAGTAGTCTAGGAAATAGGTTCATTTTTAGGGCCGTAATTCTACCAAACCAAGACACTTCCTGTTTCTGCCAGCGTAGCAGATCACTTTTGAGTTCTTTGAGAAGTGGCGAGAAGTTTGCTTTGTATAGTCCAGTGGGTATGCCTGGCAGCTGGACCCCTAAGTAAGGAAATTGCCTTTTCGCCCAGGGTATAAGATAGTCGTTTTCCAAATCTGTTGTTAGAGATCGAGGCAGGTTGATGCTTAGCTCTGTCGACTTGGAAAGGTTGATCTTAAATCCCGATGCCTCCCCAAATTCCTTCAATTCCATCCACAGAGCTTTCATGGATTCCTTAGGCTTGGTCATTGTTAAGAAGACATCGTCGGCGTAAAGGGCGACTTTATATATTTGGTCTTTGATTACCAAGCCTTGGATAGCTGTGTTATGACGAACCCTGTTCGCATACGGCTCCATAGAGAGGGCAAAGATAAGGGGGGATAGGGGGCATCCTTGCCTTGTGCTTCTTGATATGTTAATTATGTCGAACCTGATCCCATTCATTCTAAGTCTGGTGGATGGGTGCTGGTATTGGCTAGTGTCCATTTTATGAAATTAGGCCCGAATCCATAGTGCCTTAACGTGTTTTGGATGTAGCCCCAATCTAGCATATCAAAAACGTTAAGAGCGTCGAGCGATAGGACCATCATTTCCAAGCCCTTCCTGCTGGCCGATTCGATAGTGTTTATGGTCCTCCTTATATTGTCGTGGGTACTACGGCCAGGGATGAATCCGGTTTGGTCCGGGTGTATGATATCTGTTAGTAAGGGAGCTAACCTGTTCGCTAGGATTTTGGCAAAAATGTTGGCATCATTGTTCAGGAGGGTGATGGGTCTGTAAGAGGCACAGTGGCTCCGGTCCCTTTCAGGCTTCAGTAGCAACATCGTTAGACACTCTTCCATAGAGGGGGTGGTAGTTCCTGATGATAGAAATGAGTTGAACAGGGTCTCTAACTGGAAATGCGAGTATAAGGGAGAACGTCTTATAGAATTGGGCCGTGAACCCATCCGGTCGTGGAGTTGAGTTTTTCAGTTTCGATATGACCTCGCTCACTTCTTCTGCCGAGATAGGGTCTTCTAGGGCTATCAGTTGGGGGTGTGGGGCGTCCGGCTCTACTCCTGCTAGGTATTTAGCCTGTGCTTGTGTAGCTGTGGGGGAACCCAACATGATTCCCTTGTGGTGTGCTGTCATGATTTCTATTTTCTCTGTATTAGAGTAGCGAGGAGTCCCTTGGGCGTCCAGGAGACATTGAATAGTGTTTCTCGACTGCAGCTTTTTAAGCTTGTAGACCAGAAGCCGGTTTGCTTTGTTGCTGTTCACATAATAGAACTGTTTAGTGTAGGTTAGTGCTCTGGCTGCCTTGTCTGCTAAATGCATTTCTACAGTTCTTTTCGCTTTTTGTAGCGCACAGATCGCTTTCATGTTCTGGCCTTGTTTGAGGATGCGTTACGCTTCGGTCACCTCCGCCTCAAGTTTATCCTGTTGTAGCTTGTGTAAACGTCTGAGCCGGGTGGTGCAGTTGTTTGCAATACCCCTGATGACAGGTTTCATGGCGTCCCAAATGGTAGATATTGATGTGTCCTTGGTGGTGTTCTCCCTGAAGTAGTTCTTGAGGGCTTCTGACATTTCCGTTCTGATAGCAATGTCTGTCAGAATATGATCTTGTAGTTTCCATTGTCGCTGAACCGGTTCGGGAAAGCCTTGTACCCTCAGTTTCATTGTGACCGGTGCGTGGTCCGACAGGGCTCTGTGTCCTATTTGTATGGTTTCGACACAGGGAATGAGAGCACTGGAGAGAAGCAGCAAGTCGATCCTAGAATGCCCAAGGTGGGGATGGGAGAAAAATGTGTAATCTCTTGCCCCCGTGTTGGCCAGTCTCCATACATCTATGGTGTCGGTTTCCCTCAGGAATTCTGCCATGGTGAGAGCCTTGCCAAAGTCCTCCTTAGATGGAGGGAGCGTTTTATCCAGGTTTGGGTCTGGTGTCAAGTTGAAATCGCCCCCCATGATCAGATGACCTTCAGTGAAGGAGGTTACGAAGAAATAGGCTTTGTGCCACATTTGGGCAATATATGGCGGCTAGGGTAGTGGGAAGCTCCACTAGGAGGCCTTTCAGCAGTATGTACCGCCCCTCTGGATCTCTTTTGACAGTGATGTGCGTTAGCGGTAAGTCTCGGCTTATCAATATGGCAACCCCTTTTTTCTTGAGGCCCGCAGAAGCAAAGTAGCATCTTGGATAGTGTTGGAAGGAGATGCGTTTTTCGTCTGTCCCAAGGAGGTGCACCTCCTGTAAGCAGACGATATCAGGCACCTGTTGGGAGAGTCTGTGCTCTATGGACTTCCTTTTCCGAGGGTCATTTAGACCCTGGACATTCCAGGACAATATTGATAGCTCTCTATCCGACGGGGCCATTTGTGATTAGGTTAGTTGGAGGACTTATCCTGCCTTTGTTCGAAATGCCAGACTTTAGTCTCCCACTCCCCAGTGGGCTGAGCTTCCACTGTTGGGGCGGTTCCATGTAGAGGGAAGTACCCCCCTGCGGTGTGTTCCATGTTACCTGGCTCCCCTCCTTTTCCCGCCATTTCCCTGGCTCCACCTCCCCCCTCCCTCCGACCGTAGTAAACAAACAAAAAAAGAACGAGAACAGAACTTAAAACAAATACAAAAACAGGTATTCCAGACCAGCCTTCTACCAACGAGGCTGTCGGCTGGACCATCACTACCAGATAGATAGGAGACCCAAGGGTCTCATGCTGTGTCAGTGAAATTGTTGCAGTGTGGGATTGGGTACAGTTGGTTCCTATGGCGAATGAGCTTATTGCCTTAAGACTACTCCGGCTGGATCCTAGGGGGCCAGTTCGATTGTGCAGTTCTGGACTCCATGCCGGTGGTCCAAGGGGAATGAGCCGTCCGTCTGGGAGCCCCCACCCAGGAAGCCCCAGGCGGCTTAGTTCGATGAATGTAACCCACAAAGGGGGAGTTTCCACGGTGTGGGGGGGGGCAGCTTCTGCGGTTATTAAATTTCTTCCCCCTGGTAGACGAGCCGCACACCCTCTGTCGACCCTCCACCCAGGACCAGGCGCGGAGGGACTCTCCACCAGCCCCCTCGGGAGAATGGTTCGAGCTCCCGGGGACCTCCTCCTCTGTGTCTGGGTTCATGAATAATTCAGCTTCTTTCGGGGAGAGGATTTGCCATGTTTTGCCCTCCCATGTGAAGGCGAGGCCTGTGGGAAAGCTCCAGCGGTAGGTTATCTTTCGTTCGTGCAGCCAGTCAGCCATGGGCCTGAGAGCTTTTCATTTTGCTCGTGTTGATGCTGCTAAATCCTGGAAAAGGGATATCGAAGCATCACGGAAGTGAATGTGCTCCATGGCCCTGGCTTCTCGCATTATCTCCTCCTTGAGCCTGTAAAAGTGGACTCTCACCAGTACGTCTGCTGCACCCATGGAACTTTGTCTGGGTCTCGCCCTATGCACTCGATCGAGCTCCAGGGGGGTGTCGTCTGGAAGGGTGATAATAAAGCGGAAGAGGTCAGATAAGTAGGATGGGAGGTCTTTCTCCGAGATCGCCATTGGGATTCCTCGTAGCCTGATATTATTACGCCTCGAGCGATTTTCTGCGTCTTCTTGTTTGGCTTCGAGTGCCTCGCATCTGCATTCTAGGGCTCTAATTCTGTCCGCCCTTTATCTGATCTCAAAGTTCTGTTCACATAGTGTAGTTTCGATTTCCTCGGTTCTTGATTCGATCTCCCCCACTCTTTTATCCAGTCTTGCAATTTGACTCTTTACTTATTCAGTGCCCTTCTGGAATTCCTTGGTAAGAGCTGATAGGAGGTCTTGCAAGTCTGATTTTGTGACAGATTCGGTTGCCATGGCTGCCTGCCCCTCGGGCGGAATATTTTCCGTCCCACCCTCGTTGCGCTCACTTTTCTTGTTTTTTTTCCCCCACAGGCATATTTAGTAGTGCTGAAATGTCTGTTTGCTTAGTAGCCTTGGTGGATTTGGTCATGTTGATGCAGTGCACACCCGTACGGATGGGGTATGTGCCGGCAAGATTCTCACGGTTCCTCCCGTGGTACTTCACTTTGCGTTGAACCTTGAGGGGAGGGGACTTGTTAGTCCTTAGGATTGTTGACAGGCGGCCACCAAGCGGGCCGTGGCGGGAGGTGGTCAATTCAGTCCCAGAGCACTCAGCGGCCCGAAGCGAAGGGCAGGAACCAGCACCTTGTCCCTGATCTCCGATAGTGACAGTATGAGCTCCCTACTTATGTCTAGCGGATAGTACTTAGGAGGTGTGGCTTGATCATGTGGCTCCTGCCGTCAGGGGGCCCCTCGGGGTCAGTTTTGAGCTCCTGAGCCTGGGCGACTCCCAGGAGGATGTTGGGCAGCCAAGGGTGTCGGGCCGCCCCAGGGTCCAGGCCAATAGGTAGCCGCTGCACGCAGCCCAGATCTAAGCCGCTGATATACTCCAAAGAGAGCTAATTTGGCCCCGGGAGGAGGGATCCACCGTTGGTTCAACAGTTCCTGGCCCTCTGGGTTAGTATCCCACTGAGTGCAGTGTGCCAGGTGCCGCCTTACCTTATTTTAGGTTGGTGGTGGGAGCTAAACCCACCCCATGGAAGGTTCTTGTTCGCTGGCACAGTCTCAATTTGTTGTCGGCCCTAGGGAAGGCAGCCCCAGGCGGGCCCACTCGTAGCACAGTCCGCAGCCCGGCCCACCCCCTGGGGAGGCGAGGGTATGTTGTCGCAGGATCCCTGCAGGTTCGCTGTGGATTGATCTGGGTGCTGTGGAGGGCGCCGGGGCCCCAACGGCTGAAACCTCCCCGGCTGCAGTCCCGCAAGCCTGCTGTATCTCGGTCTGGGAGCCGGAAGGAATGTCGAGGCCTCTGAGGCTGGATCGTTTGAGGCCGCCAAGTTCCTGATTTTGTTGTGTCCTGGGCTGAGTGTTGGGGGGCGCCATAGCCCCTGCCGCCGGAGCCCCCCGCTCGCAGACCCGCAGACCCCCCACGACCCTGTCCAGATGTTAGAGATGGCCCCAGTGGACAGTGCATTCCTGGCTGCAGGTGTGACAAGTTGCCCAGAGGAAAAGTGATCCGAGGATGGCCCTGCACCCTGATGCTGGCGCCCCTGCGGGGGACCCCCGCGTGGTCTGTCTGGGCTCGTCGGGGCTCCGGAGGACATATTCCACTGCTTGCCTTAGGGTTGTGTTGCCAAGCGAGCGGTCCCCACACCACTCGGCCCCCGCCAGATGACTGCTTCTGGAGGACGGGAGGGCCGTGGAGGATGGAGAGTGCTGCTGGGGGGGGCACCTCAGTCGGCCCGCTGAGGCCGTTGGAATTCCTTCGGGAAGTCCTGCATGACGGGGAGGGCGCCGGAGCCTCCCCAGCCGCAGACCCCCAGCGACCCGGTCCAGGATTTGGAAAGGGCCCTCCAGACCCAAGCGACCCCGGAGGCAGGCCCCCCCCAATGCTGTGTCCCGGGGGGGGGGAAATTGTGTCCCGGTTTGAGATCTGGAGGGGACTCTGAGGCCCTTGTGGTTGAAGCCTTCATGCAAGTGGATTCGTGGACTCGCTGTGTCCCAGAGTTTCCGAAGAATCCGCGGTGGGGCCAGAGCGCGCTGCTCTATCATGTGCCGGATATTAGCCCCCCCAGAGTGTTCCGCTTCAGGCCACCGGCTTTTCCCCCAATCGACCAGAGTTTGATTGTGGAGCTGGGCCCCCTCTGCGGTGTTCCGGCAGAGGATCGTAGGTTTTTGCTGGGGGGGCCTGTATTGCTCGCCAAATGCACGGACAGTAATTTATCACCAGTACAGCCGCAGAGCCAAAACATGTATTGCTCGCCAATAGTGCACGGACAGTAATTCATCACCAGTGCAGCCGCAGAGCCAATACTTTGAACGCAGGTAGACAACGCAATGACTTACAACCACACGCACGCTTAGAGAGTAAGTAGCACTTATACGGCTATTTATTCGTAGTTAGGCATATATACAATACAAGCATAAATCAGATAAATCATAGGAAATTAGCAGGAATACATCACCATGGGCGTAACTTGACAAAACCTCATCTCGCCAGAAGCGGCTGAAAGACCCCGACAACAGCCAGGCCAAGAGCACAACAGCCCACAGGTATATCGGACCAGGGCGTCCCCCCTCCGACTGAGGTCTTTGTGCTTATCCCGTCTGACCGTTGAGGGCTTCCGCATATATGCCCTCCTCAACAAGGGGTGGCAACTTCTCGAACCTTCTGGCAAATGCGCTTGCGCATTGATGGGTGACCGTTGGTTGCCAGCTGGGTCAACCGACAGTAACCTCAAGGAGCACAGCGCTTCCCTCTCCTAAGCGCCCCGGAAAACAATTCCATAACTCATCTCAAAACCTTGGCGCAGGCATAACAAACTTCGTTATCAGGTACCAGCCGGCACCTGCGGCTCTTAGCTTTCCCAGCGCCGTGTCCTTGGCTGAGAAGGCCTGCATTCCAAACCCATCAGCGAATAACGTTGAAAACATGTTGTTTCGCAAAGCAAGTGCAGCTTTCCACTGAGGCATGGATAAATATCCATCATGGCTCTGAGTTCCCCCAGAATGCACTGCGCACCAGCGCCATGTTTTTTAGCTCGAACACCACAATCCACCCTTGGATATTTACCTTCCATAGCCCACTGGCAAAGGAGGCGGTCTTTGAAACCGCCGAAATATTAAAACCAAGTTGGGAATACATTGAATACAACAACAACAAGCTATTATGATAGCTAATATAATACAAATGCAAGCAAAGGCATAACGCAGTGTACCTCCAATATCAGGAATCCATGAAAATAACCAATCCCACCAATTCCCAGTTTGCTCTTGGGACACTTGAGAAATGAGATCCCTCAAACCTCGAATATGACTTTCAATGGATCGTGAATGGTCACTTAGATTGAAACAACACATACCTTCAACTGCGTTACAGCCTAAATTATGCTTCAGCAATAAGTAATCAATAGCAGCTCTGTTTTGCAAAGTAGCTTTTCTAATAACTTTGCTGTCAAGGAGTAACTCTTCTAAAGCTTGAGAAGTATGATTGAGTCCTTTTACTACTAAACATGCTAATTTGATCAAAGACGTGTACCCCCCAGCAGATAAACCCCAAACTCCTACTAATGAAAGGGTTAATGCTAGAACTTCAGCCTCTGATAGTAAATGCACATGTGAATCACAATCGGGGGATAGACCCACAGATTCAAAAGTTGATCTTTTGTTTCGAGATATTGCTGGGTGTAAAGGAAACATCATTAGTCCTAATCGAGTTAAGGCACACAGACCTCCAGAAATGTTAGCTGGAATGTAAGTGAATGTGATGTTACCACATGAAAAGAGCCATCCTGTTGGAAGTTTCACATGATTTAGATGACTGGCAGCTATTACGGTATGATTGCAAGACATAGTATTATTCACACTGGTACATGTGCTTGGAACTCGTGAACACAATCGTTTCTCGAACACAGTTTGATTCTTCTGTTTGGTTAAATTTAGCTGTTGGCATTTGCCAATTTCTTTAGTATTGCAGGTCATAAAGTAGCACACATCGCCTTGAGTTATATTGTAGGTTATAATACGTGTCAGATTTCTCCATTTGCGATCCGTTTCCTTGCAAAACCTGCAGTACTCATAGACGGAAAAAGATTGTCTGATATCGGAATCTTGAACTAACGAATCATTGTGTGTGACGCCAAAAATGTGCTTTAGAACCGGGACTGGCGTCGGCACTGCAACTAAACACGTAGTTAGTAAAGCTTCAGCATTGGGCACATCGGTTAAGCAAAAGTGCATAATGTTGAGTACTTGTTGTGCCAGGTATGTCCACATATTCTCCGTTTGGGTAATCATCGGGGAATATTTTCGCCGTCCTAAAGACGCCTCTTGCATAGCTGGCATCGATGTTGTTTGCACTTGCACCTGACGTGTTCATCGCCTTCCATGAATCCATGTCGTTGGTCTGGCTGGCTTTTCGGCATCGGTATCGAGCTGCTTTTGGACGTCATTGCTCCTCATCATCGATCTCCCATGGATCATTGGCACAGATATGACATTTTTTATCCGGAGCATCATGCCGTTTGACTCTCCCAAATGGAGTCCATTTAGTTCCACAATCACACCAGCCAGACACAGGATCTACAAGGCAAACCCAGAAAAGAGATATCAGTGTTGAAAATCACTCTCTTAGGTAACATTTGTCTGCGGGCACATACTGCCATTTGTCTTTACCAGGTTCCATTACTAAGACTATCTGGTCTTTGCCTGATGCAATAACATCTGCGGGCACTGGTGGACCACTTGGCCTTTCGACCCACACCTTTGCACCCGGTATCATGCTGTCTGAAAAGCCAAAACCACGATCCCCACGGGTAGTTAACACTGCGGGAGGCTCCCCTTTTTTAATCATGGACAACTTAACAGGGATGATAATTAGCTGAGCCACTCTATCACCCTTATGAATCGGTAACACTTGGTCCCCACTATTCATCAAGATGACTTTGATCTCGCCTTGGTAATCAGCATCAATGACCCCTCCCAGCACTTGAACTCCCTTCAATGCTAGTCCAGATCTCGGGGCAATCCATCCCATATGCTCTGGAGGAATTTGTACTCCAATCCCTGTTTCAATCACAACAATCCCTCTCGGGTCTAATCTGATTTCTTCATGAGAATGCAGGTCTACCCCTGCTGACTCGGGAGTCGCCCGATAGGGAGCTAAAGAGCCCGGGGTGATCTCCCAGTACAATAGAGTCTCTCTAACTAGGTTAGGTTGAATCTGTAAAGCAGGAGTCATTAGTCGCAACAATGGAGTCTCATGATTGTTCACCGGTCTATTATTCAACACTTGCACCGCATCAAACACACGATCACGCCAACCTGCCAAACTGCCATCTCCAGACTTGCGTAGCTGTTCCTTCAACAACCCATTCATTCTTTCAATTAACCCTGACGCTTCCGGGTGATAGGGCACGTGGTAAAGCCACTCTATACTCTTCTCCTGACAATAGTCCTGAATTAATTTGCCTTTGAAGTGTGACCATTTGTCACTTTGAATTTGCAAAGGCACTCGGTAATGCAATGTGATCTGATCTAGCAACTTAATGGTATTCAGTTGTGTGGCACGCTTGCATGGCAAAACCATCATGTATCCAGAGTAAGTATCCACAATAGTGCATGCATACTGACAACCTTTGCTGATTGGCAGAGGACCGATAAAATCGATCTGCCAAATTTGACCTGGTAACTTTCCTCTTCGCAACGTGCCGTGAACAATCTGAGGGATAGGCCTATGCTGTTGGTGTTGGCACACCGGACATTGCAAGATAACTGTTTTCACTACCTCTAAAGGAATACTAATTCCTCGAGCTTGTGCCCACCTGATAGTAGCCTTTTCTCCAAGGTGCCCACATTTCTGGTGAGCCCACTTGGCCAAACCCTCCAAATCGTCTTCCTGAGCCTCCGCATCCACAGATGAAATCTTGGTGTGTTCATCTGCAACAGAATTAAACCAACGTTCCAATGAATCTGTCGCACAATGCGCATCCACATGATACACTGTGACTTCACTTTGTGATATCATTTCTGCAATATCTTGCCACAATTCTTTTCCCCACAATTCTTTCGAATGAATCTTCCACCCATTCTTTTGCCAGGTTGGCAGCCACACCGCCAACCCATTCGCCACTGACCATGAATCTGTGTACAAATGACATCGACCAGGGGTCTCTTGTTTCAATGCTTGGTAAACTGCGTAAAGCTCTGCAAACTGACTGCTCTTCCCTTTCCCTGACGTCGTCAAAATCTTTTTTGTCTTGGGATTATATGACACCGCTTTCCAGTATCGCTCTGTTCCCACATATCGGGCTGAGCCATCAGTAAACCAGGCATGCTCTGTCTGCTCTACGGTCAAATCGCCATATGGTACTCCCCATTTCACGGGAGACTCGCGTTTCTCAGACACTTCTGGTGGTATGTAATCCGAGGGCGGTATGTTGGCTACTTGCTCGTGTAACTTTGCAACCCCACCCTTTCCTGATTTGGCTCTGTCTTGAATGTACCATTTCCATTTAATTATGCTGGCTTCCTGGGCATGTCCTATTCTGTGTGTTTTAGGAGAACTCAACACCCATTGCATAATCAGTATTTCTGGCCTCATCAATACATCATGGCCCACCGTCATTTGCTCAGTATCAACCAGGGCCCAGTAACATGCCAGCAACTGCTTTTCAAATGGGGTGTATGAGTTACCAGCATCGGGCAACTTACGACTCCAAAACCCCAATGGCACACGTTTCCTGTCCTGTTTCTGCCACACACTCCAGTTAGCATAATTGTCTTGTACAGACACATTCAATTCCACTTCGCCTTCCTTCAATGGCCATAGATCGAGCACCTGCTGCACGGTGTCTTTTGCCAACTCGAATGCTTTCTGCTGCTCTTCCCCCCACTGAAACTCATATTTCTTTCGTGTCACTTTGTAAAGGGGGGGCAGTATCTGCCCTAAATGGGGAATGTGCTGTCTCCAGAACCCAAACAGCCCTATGAACTGCTGAGCTTGCTTTTTGTTCATTGGAGTGGTAAACTCAAGTATTTTCTGTCGGGCCTTTGGCACCATTTCTCGATGCCCATTATGCCACTGAATCCCTAGGAATATCACTGTCTCAGCTGGGCCTTGAATCTTGTTCGGGTTAATCTCCCACCCTTCCTTCTTCAATCCCTCCATAATGACTTCTAATTGGTTTTGCACACTGCGCTCATCCTTGCCCTGACTCAAAATATCATCAATGTAGTGAGAGATTTGTATGTCCGGTTTACACGGTATCTTGTCTAAGTGCTCTGCCACCAGCCGGTGACAGATAGTCGGGCTATGTATGTACCCCATAGGTAACCTTGTGAAGGCGTACTGACGCCCGCTCCAAGAAAATGCAAACTGCTCTTCAGCAATTGGCACAGAGAAAAATGCATTGGCTAAATCTACCACTGCATACCAAGTCCCCTCAAACTTTTGGACATTTTCAATCAAGGTAATGGCATCTGGGACTGCGGGCACCAAGGGAGGAGTGTGTTTATTTAACTCGTGGTAGTCCACCGTCATCCTCCAAGACCCATCCCCTTTTTTGACGGGCCAGAGGGGGTTATTCCAGGCGGTAGTGATAGGTCGTAACACACCCGCCTCTACATACTCTTTGATGGTGTCTGAAATTTCCTTTTGCCCCCCAGGAATGCGGTATTGCTTCATTGCTACTCGCTTGGTCGCCACAGGATGATGTACTGGGGGCATCTTCAATTTGCCTACTGTAATGGGTGTACAAATTAATGCACTCACTCCAAACTGGTATTTTTTACCTCCAAGTCCTAAAGTCAACCCTTCCAGAATGTCAAAGCCAATTATGTACTCAGGTATCGGGACAATCAACACTTGGTATTTCTGCCTAGCCAAACTGCCTATTTTCATTTCCACTTCAGTTTGTACTGTGGGGGTCTCCTTCCCCCCTAGACCTGTAATAGTAAAGTGTCTGCCTTTGAATCGTGTCGGATTTCCGTGAATCAGAGAGGCCTCCGCCCCGGTGTCTATCAATGCTCGCACCCCTTGCGTATTTCCTGGTCCCCAAAAAATCTTAACATTAACATGGGGCCGCCTATCCACCTTTATGCGAGCAGACGCTGCCGGAGCTTGGCCATAACCCTAGTCAAATTTTGAATGAGTGTAACCTGACTCTGCCTTTAGCATCGCACTCACCACCTTCCTCAAATCAGCATATGTCGGTTGGTACGGGGAAGGTGTCCCCATAGACCCCTCCTCCTGTTCTTCCTCAGGAGGGGCAGAAGGGGTGGTGTCCCCCTGTGGTTTAGTCACTACCTGTTTCTTAACCTGTTTGTAGCGCTCCTTGGCTGCAAGCCCTCTCTTTCTGTATAGTTCGTACATGACCCTGGTTTCAATGCCATCAATTTCTTCCCGTGGCACACCATCTTTTAACAGGGCCAAAAACATGTCTTTTCTGGACACTCGGGAGTCTCTACTATCTTGCCTCCTGCCTTCAGTTCTTCTCTCACTACGCCCCTCTCTCTCCCGTGGCCTGGTGTCACTCTTATCCCACTCCCCTAAATCTGCCAGTTGCCGAATGGCATCCACTACTTCATCTGTGGGTTTGCCCGTCATACCTACGAGCAAAGTCATAATGACACTTTTGTATGCGGGCGGTGCAGTTCTGATCACCATGTTTCTAGTTGAAACTGAGAGTGACACGGCCCCCATGTGTCCTGGAGCATCTATATGAATTGCCTCTTTCATAGCATGCTCTCTGACCTTTTGAATCGCCTCTTTCAAAGTATACCACTTTGTTTCCTCACTAGGCCAATCTGTGGTAATGGGGTACTTGCGGTTACATGTTTGGGCTGCTAAGTTCAACAAAGACATTTGTGAAAGTTGGCCATTCTCATCAGGGGGCGGCCCTGCCCTTAAGACCTCCTGTACATTAGTGTCATTGGACAAAGGCAAAAAGCGCGGTGAGTCTGCAGCATCTACGAACAACCCTGCAGCTCCCCCGTCTAGCAGTCTCACCATCCATGTCAATAAAGGTTCCCCTGACTTTTGCCTCAAACGAGTAATGATTTCTCCAACCTCCTGCTGAGTGTAATCTTCCAGCGTGGTTAAATCCACAACCCCGCCTCCAGGGTCCTGCGGGTGGGGCCCAGCACGGCGTCTTCTAACCGGCTTGGCTGCCACTGCCTTTTGATTAATTTCTGCTTTGGAATCTGACTCATTTGCCGAGCTACTCTCTGGGCCTGTTGAGTCAAAGATGTCTCCATCCCATTTATCGGGATCCCAATTTACATCTGCGGTAGCGATTACCGCTGCCACTTTTCTTTGGTTGACCCCTCCCCGTCTTTTTCTATACTTATATCGGGCTACTCTGACTGCTGCCCTTTCAGCCACAGCCTGATATTTGTCAGCTTTGTCTTTGAAAAGTTTCATCTGAATCTGCTGCATTAAACGCAATCTGT